>NC_143384.1:19253356-19574797 GCF_980474605.1 Leiobunum rupestre | reverse complement strand
GTCAAAATCTTCGAAAGTGAGGGATATTTGTTGTCCATAGGGTGCTTGGATTTCCACTTCGCAATAGGCGTTTTCGGGGTAAAGGTCAGGGTAGCCGGGAGACGAGAAACTGCCTCCGTTTGACCCAAATGACCTTACAGTACAATCTATTTAATTTGGTTTTAATTAATTTTGGCATTTTTTAAACAGAATTTAATTATTAATGAAACTATCTTAAGCAATTTTTTTTTAAAGAAATTACATAATTTAAAATAGTTATTATCTGGTAAAAGTTTGTAGTAGGGTTTTTCATTGTTGTACTGGAAATCAAAAATGTTGAAGGTCAACTAGATTTTTATAATAGATATAATTCCGGCGGGTTCTTCAAAGGATTCTACGTATTGTTAACTTATAATTAGTTTTTTTTGGAAGCTTTATTTTGGAATGCTTAAAATATTTTCAGCACAAAAATATTTTTTAAATGATTGCGCATTACAAACACGACTTTTGGGAAAATTTTCTGTACACTGAAATTGAACTACACTTCAATATTGGGTAATTCAAATTACAAACCAATTTCAGTTTAGTTTAGCTAAAGTAGGTTGCGGACAATATTGGAACCATTTTGGGTACTAGGGTAACAAATACTACAGAGGTTTTATTAATTTCAAAGCTATTTTCTAATACTTAATTCAACTAAATCCGGGTTAGGGAATTTGGAAATAGGCCTAGAAAGTCAGGGAAAGATCAGCATATTTTAAGAATTTGTGAAATTCACGGAAATTAAATTGATCTTTAAACAAATATTTAATGTAATTTTACTATATTTCTGTGATAAATTATGTTATATTTTATTTAGTTTATTTAACGTTTTGGTGATAAAATGAAGTTTTTTAGTTAAAACATAACCTGGAGAATCATCTTTATACATTAAAAGTGGAAGTAAATTAAATAAAAATAAAATATAAAAACTGTCTAATTTTGGCCTTCGAATGGTCAGGGAAAATCTTTACAAAGGACCAGGTAAAAGTCAGGTAAAATCTCCAAAAAAAGGGTATGGGAAAATTAAGGTAAAGCATTTATTAAAAGGGCCAGGAAAAATCTCTAAAAAAGGGCAAGGGAAAAGTCAGGGAAAAATCTCTACAAATGGCCAGGTAAAATTCAGTAAATATTTCTAACAAAGGCCGGGTAAGAGTCATGAAAATTTCTAACAAAGGTCAGGAAAAATCTCTACAAAGGGCCAGGTAAAAATCAGGGAAAATATCTAAAATAAAGGCAAGGGAAAAGTCAGGGAAAAATCTCTAAAAAAGGGTAAGGGGAAAAGTCAAGGAAAAAATCTCTAAAAAGGTTAAGGGAAAAGTCAGGGAAAAATCTCTACAAATGGCCAGGTAATAATCAGTAAAAATTTCAAACAAAGGCCGGGTAAAAGTCAGGAAAAATCTCTACAAAGGGCCAGATAAAAGTTAGGTAAAATCTCTAAAAAAAGGGTAAGGGAAAAGTCAGGGAAAATCTCTAAAAAAAGGGTAAGGGAAAAGTCATGGAAAAATATCAAATAAAGGACCAGGGAAAAGTGAAGTAATGTGAACGTACCTTTTTGACCACTAACTTGTCTCTTATCTCTTAGCTGTCCCCTAACAAGAACTTATCATAAACAAACAATATATAACAATAAAAAACAAACAACTTACTCCAGCGCTTGGCAATAACACAAAACACACCACGAAATTACGAAAACTTTAACATTGAAGAACATATCTAAACTTCGCGACGACACAATCCGAACTAAATGACGTTAAAAACCTTGGAAACCAAATATAGAGATTCTATCTAGAATAATTTAAGAGCGAATGTACATGGGTATATTCCCTTCGAGTAAGTTGTCATCAAATCGAATTCGATAGAGTGTATAATATTAGCAATTGCTATTCGTTAACTTCGTAGAAAAAATTACCGAAAAACGTTTTTCAAGTGAAACCCCCCCGAAATAAAAGATTTCGCGCCATCCAAAAAGGCCAATACTCTCATCCTTGTTTTCCGAAATTACCCAATCAAAGGTTACGCTGCTCGTGACGTCACTATTTCGTAGATTTCATACGAATTAGGGAAGACTTTTAATGTAGTTGGGCAATGTATTTTTTCTACAAAATTTGCAAAACCAAATTTCGCCATAAACTCCCCTTTTCTTGACGTTTGAAGTGTTGAGGGCAATTTCGAAACGTCGGAATGTGGTAGCCCTGTTAGGTTTACAAGTTTTAAGACTCAGATTAAGAGTTTGCGAAGAACGGAGGAAAGGACGCAAAAAAATTGATGGTTTAATGCGTTATTCGAGACACGTAAAACAAACATATATTATGATTTAATTCAGCCAAGGTTGATTACCGAAAACGGGAATTTAAGGGGGATGAACTTTAACTCGCCGTTTCCTGTACGATGGGTTACGACCAAGTCCTTTGTTTTTTTATATTAAGAATGACGTGATAAGGCATTGGTATGTCTGAAATTATCCCTGTTTTTGTTTAACTTTGTTCCTTTGGAATCTGTGCAAATAATTCTAATGATAAAAGTACGCTTCTTTCGATTTATAACATAATCATATTGATACAGTTGTTTTTATGATAAATAGTTTAAATGGTTGTGAATGTAACAGACGCTGCTAATTGTGTTTTTATGGTCATCAGCAGTTCTCTAAATTGACAGCAACATGTTATGGAATTCTAATTAGGAAGTTTTGAATGTTTTTAATATTTTATCACGGTAAAATATTTAAACAGCTTATTTAAAATAAAATAAAATTTAGTTTAATCACATTTACTGTACATCTTCGACATAGATGGAGATACAAAATTTTTCGCCTATCGATTTGTTTTTATATAGCTAGATGGCGCCAGCGCATCGCGTCAACATTTTTCAAATACTTGCGTAACCCACACCATCGCAAAAAGTATCATTTTTCAACCAATTTCAGTTTATTAAATTTTAAGAAACCAACGGGAGCAATGTCACTGTCCGAATGAATATTAGTTTCGCGTTCTAGGACCTCAATTTTCTTTTTAAATAATGGACAATCTAACGTGAATGTTTCGTATTCTCCACCTTCTCCGCAAATGTTCAGCCCATACTTTTCTTGCATATTTAACATATGGGGATAAATCTCTTTAATAGTTAGGCCCAAATGGAGCTTGGGGACCAATCCTAAGGCGGCCACTTTAATTATAATGGCCTGAACATCATTCTCTATCATTTCTTTCAGAAGTTCACCTTGTTCACGATGCCACAAGTATCCCAACATGGTAACTCCTAGTCTTTCACACACATTTTCAACTCGAACTTTCTGATAACTGGAAAATATAGCACCAACGCTAACTCCTTCGTAGGGTAGTTTCTCCTTAATTTCTTTCATTAACTGGTACAGATCCTCAACTTCATCACCGGGCGTAGCGCTTTCGTACGCTTCACCTTGATTTATGGCTGTACCAAGAATTGGTCTACGGAACATTGGAAGACCCATAGCTTCGGCGTAGTATTGGATACCATGGTGTCCAACACTTTGGTACATATAGCTGTCCAGTTCCTCAGCATTGGTAGGGTACAAGTTGGCAAGGCCTACTATTTCATGCCCGTTTTTAACGCAGACCATCATATTGTAGCAACTATCCTTGCCTCCACTTACTAAAGCTAATACCCTCATTTTTTCTAGATATATAAATTATTAATTTTAATTGAAAAAATTATTAACGTGTTTTCTAAAAAAAAAATGGTACCTAAACACGTGGATCACCTTTTCCTTCAAGTCTCTTCCGTAATGCAGACGAATTTACGTCAGAAAATCCAAGAGATGGCGCCACCATGATAGTCCTTTTTTTAGTTTAGGCTTTGTCGTGAAGATGGCGACAGTGGAGCTGATCGAAAATTTAAAAAGCGATTTCAAATTTAGTTTCGTGCATGTTTTAACTTTTTAGCTTTGGTTTGTTAACAGTTTGATTGATAAGCATTTTATACTCGCCTAAATAAAGAAACATCATATTTTGTTCGAGTTGAATAGAATTTTCAAATTGAAAGCGGGACTTTGCCTCACACATTTTACACTGAGGTTTTTAGGTCTATTACTCAGTCAGAACTAAAAAAATTGTAGTCGGTTAAAGAAAACTCTTAAGCCTTTGCCCACCCAAACCACTACTGCGTAAAACAAGGCAATGTAGCGTAAACCGGAAGCGACGCGAGAAAAGTTGATTAAAAAATTTTCCCATCAATAAATTCCACAAGGCGCGTAGCGGCCTATTATTATATTATATTTCAGCCCCTTGTCCCCCCCACGCCCGAGCCATTAATCGCAGCTGGACTTGGGGGAGTGGGGTGTCAGGCTTCCATAAAGTTCCCTTGCATAAAAAATATGTCCACTGGTTGAATCGAAATCCCCTTATTTCCTGCACTTCCCCCCCCCCCCGCTTGTCCATATATTTTTGCGTCCTGAGCGACAATACGGCGCGCGGGGGTCGGCGGGTCGCGGATGAAAACTGCTCCAACATCGGGAGAAAGTCTCCAAAAAGCCGGGGGGGGGGATAATCCCGCGCCCCCCGCCCCTCCATCCTGCGCTCAAAAATCCCCATCACATCATCTCGGAGCTTTCCCAGTGACTATTTCTAGCATCTCTTTCAAAAAACACATCGCTAGCAGACGTCTTTTACAGTTCCGGACTTTTTCAGATAAAACTATTCCCATTTAGCTCTAGTTTATCCTCGGCTATATTACGTTTTTCTATTAACAGTTGGATTTTTATAGCCAAGTCTTAGTGAAGTTTTCGCGGTTGATGGCGTTTGATAACGTATTTCGCTATTTGAAGTCTTTGGAGGAGAGTGAAGAAAAGATTTTGAATGTAAATGTAATAACGAGTCAACGAATGGTATGTTTACGATGTTTGTTTATGTTAGAGTTTCTTTTTGCGTATTTTATTTTTCGAGGATTAGGCTGGAATATATTTCTCGTAAGCGACCGTTAAAAATTTCCATATTTAGAGTTGAATGAGGGTAATGTTTGGTTGAATAAAAATGACATTACTGACTTCTTTTGAAAGTGGAGTTCGAAAAGGAACTAATAGTAAAAAGCGCCGGTCTGCCGCTGAGAGATCAAATTTAAGAGCACGTGCACTTTTATTATTTTTAGTTAAAGCGTTTATTTGGGTGTGCAGGCACGTTATGTAATCGACATCGTAAGATGCTGCCTATTTTCGACATTGGGCGATTCTATCTTGAGTTAATTTGCGTCTACTAACTTTTAACGCTAGTACGGGAAGACGACCGGTAATAAATATTTTATTTTCCATTAAAATTTAGATTGCGCCAATTAAAAATTAGGATAATTTTTGTAGCACTGACATAGTGAAATATACCCTTGGTACAGCTTGTTTAAGTTTCATCCTGGTTTGATGTTTCGAAGAGCTAAGCTTAGATCTTCGGGGAGGGAGGGTCGACAGAGGGAATGGCATAATTTTCTGAAGGGGTCTGGTGCGACTTGGTTAATGTTTTGAGGCCCTCTTTATAGGTAAGGTTGCGGCATTTGACATAACCCCTATACGAAGACATTTTCCCCGCAAATCAAATTGTTAAAACATGCCGAAAGAGGGAGTTGAAAACCGTGTAATTTTCAATTTCGTTTTTCAACGAGCGTCTTTTTACATTTTCGTCCGCGTTTTTGAAAGAAGCAGAATAGTTAAATAACGCAGTTTCTTTTATCGGGAAAAATAATATTAATTAAAATCGCAATTCTATTAACGTACTAAATAGAGCCAGAAAAAGAAAGTCCCCCGTTTAATGTTTTGATCCCCTCCGAAACCAATCAAAAATATCCCGATGTCCCGCCCCTCTTTTCGAAGAAGGGGAGAGGAAAGCAGACGACGCGAACTCGGCTAGAGCTCTTCGGGAACGTTTTTGCGTCTACCCGTCGATGTGCGCGGCCGCACGAAAGTTCGTGGTGCCGAGATAACTTTTTTCAACGCGTTTGTCGCTTGTGCTTCTTTTTTTGGCGGTTTTTTTTGTCAAGTTGTGTTTTTGACAGTATTTTGCGTTTTTGTGCTAATCTCTCGCTAATTTTGGATTAAAATCGACCCATAGTCGTCGCTGCTTTTTGGATAATTCGCTCCCTTATCGGTGAGTTTCTTCAAATTTCCGTGCCATTCTCGCATGTAGTTGAAAAAGCCGCGTTGGGGTTTTTGAAAGACGGGGCGAAAGATAAGCCTTAGCTAAAGTCAGTTTGCTTATTCAGTAAACTTTTGCCGTGCGTTTCGAAACGTTGTTATGCGCGAGACAACGGAGGGAAATTTGTACAATTTCTCACGTGTATTTTGATCTACTGTCGACCAGTTATTATTTTTATAGTGTATAAAATGTAAACAAAAGAAGTTAGAAAAGTGATACGGAGACATGCATGTCTCGAGTTTATAAAATTCAATGAAATCAAGGGAGGAAAGTGATACTACAGTTTTTAACTGTCGACTTTTTGCGTCAACGGTTTTTTTATGTTGGTTAAATTTAAGAACTCTCGAAAGTGTCCCGAACTCCCAACCTAGGCCTAACTCTCAAACTAAACGACATTCATAAATTCTCGGTATCTCTTTCTGCCGATTTTAAACGATGAGTCGCTGTAGGGGTCTTATACTTTTCCTGTAATTAAGATTTGAGAAAACCGAGTTTATATACTATCCCCCCTTCTTACGTACCTACCTTTGGCGTCGGGAAGACTTTTGGATAGTCTGCATTTTTTTGTAGCTCCTCACAAAGTTTAATTATTGACCGAATCCGAAGGGGATGTATTTAGGAGGGGGAGACGCGATATTTCTCCCAATTCGTCATTATTCCGGATTTTTAATGACAAGCGAGACATATGGGTTAAAAGCTTATTTTTTACGCCCATAGGGGGAACTACGCTCGAGTATATTTTTAGCAAAGGCCTAAAAATAATATACGAACTCTCACGAAGTAAAAATTGAAACTTGACTCCTTATTTAAGAATGTTTTTTATTACTAGAGGGGCAATTTAAAAAGCGATTTATTGGGACGCGATTTAAGACGTGAATAAGTTTTTATAACGGAATTTCATCCACGTATTTTTGGATGGTCAGAAATTTAGGATCCCGTTTTTTATGCTTGGGCGAAGTTGTTATCTTTCGATCGTCGCCTTCGATTCCGGGATGTGTTTTAAGGGAAGATACGTGATATTTTTATATTCTTTAAAGTGAAGTCAATATTATATATCGGAGTAAGAGGCTCGTGTTTTAATGGTTTTGAACTTTAAAAAAGGGTCGCTTGTGGCTGGCTCTCTTCGGAAAACGGCGGAGGATTGCCATTACCGTTATGAATTTAAGTTGAGTTTAGCAGTTTGGCTTATTACAGAGATCTGGGTTGTCTGGAGAGGGTCGGCTTCGGATAGAAAGGCTTTTATAGGGTTATGTTAATATTGGAAATATTAGTTTTATACCTGAAATTACTCGAAATATTGAGTCGGTTTTTTGATAACAACCTTTTAGTCTGTTTTTTGGTAACAACCTTTTAGTCGGTTTTTTGGTAACAACCTTTTAGTCGGTTTTTTGGTAACAACCTTTTAGTCGGTTTTTTGGTAACAACCTTTTAGTCGGTTTTGTCGGTAACGAAATTTAGTCGGTTTTGTCGGTAACGAAATTTAGTCGGTTTTGTCGGTAACGAAATTTAGTCGGTTTTGTCGGTAACGAAATTTAGTCGGTTTTGTCGGTAACGAAATTAGTCGGTTTTTTTGTTAGACTTTTAGTCGGTTTTTTGTTCGAGACATTTAGTCTGTTTTTTTGGTAACAACCTTTTAGTCGGTTTTTTGGTAACAACCTTTTAGTCGGTTTTTTGGTAACAACCTTTTAGTCGGTTTTTTGGTAACAACCTTTTAGTCGGTTTTGTCGGTAACGAAATTTAGTCGGTTTTGTCGGTAACGAAATTAGTCGGTTTTTTTGTTAGACTTGTAGTCGGTTTTTTGTTCGAGACATTTAGTCGGTTTTTTGTTCGAGACATTTAGTCGGTTTTTTGTTCGAGACATTTAGTCGGTTTTTTTGTTCGAGACATTTAGTCGGTTTTTTTGTTCGAGACTTGTAGTCGGTTTTTTGTTCGAGACATTTAGTCGGTTTTTTGTTCGAGACATTTAGTCGGTTTATTCCTCGGTTACTTTGTGGCACTTAATTGCATATATTTATTATTTCGTGTTTCGTACCAAAATTTACGGTGTTTTCGTACAGATATAGAATTGGTTTCCAAATTTCGATTGTTACACAATTTAAATTTTTATTTTCTCAAAAACTAAACATTTCGAAGTGTACGTTCTTATTTAATACTAATATATCGTTTAAGATACGTCGGAGAAAAATTGACTTGTTGGAAAGATATTATATCGTTTAAATTTCCCACAGTTTATTATAGTATCGAAAGCATTGTACAATCGTTTCAAATAAGCACACCGCAGCGGCATAATTACGAAATATTTACCAAATAAAACGCTCGTTTATTAGCGTTGCTCCAAAATAAAGTAATTCAGTGTAATAGGCGGGTACTAGAACTTTGAAAAATACGATTTGGTCAAATGTCCTTTGTTATTCAAAATTGTCGCTCTAAGCGAAGAAGAAATGTCCAATTAAAATAATTTTATCAATTTCTACATGTGTGGGCCTTTCCCGGAAAATTCCCCAAATTATATGTGGGCCTTTGTGGAGCATGTATTTCACGCATATACGTGCATATCCCATTCCTATAGGCTTTTATTATAAACCGAATTTGTTTTTCTTATCAAGAATGTATTTATTTAAATTTTGGGATAATGACTGTGGTCTAGTTTTATCTCCTGTCACGAGAGGAGGGGGGGGGGGAAGGAAACACGTCACCGGCGTGTGCTTCAATGACGTCAGTGTTAGGGAACCAATGAGATGAAGGGCTGGAGCTTACTCTTCGAGCGTGAGAGGAATTGGGAGCAAAGCTAAAATTAGTCATTCTCCTAAAGTATTTAAGTATATTATTTCTCGTATTTTGAGTAAAATTTTAAGAACCGTCTGGGTCCGAAAACAGACGCTTATTTTCGGTTCTAAGTTTAACAGAAAAAACCTGTTTTTCCTTAAACGTAAAAAATAAATAAATAAAATAAACTAGACCGTTTCCAGGTAGATTTAGTATTTTTCAAAATAAATAATTCTAGGTACTTTTTTAAAGGGGAAAAATGTTAAAAAAATTACTATTTTTTTAGTTATTTAGAGGTATTTTGACTGAAATTTGAAATATTAAAAACTATTTTAACAATAGAGTATATTGTTTTATTAAAACCGGGGTTGAAATATTAAGAATATTCGTATTAATTTTAAAATTGACTTAAATTTTTTTTTCGTTTCAGTGTCCTTTTTTTTTGAGTTTGAAATATGTTTGTAAAGTTTATCGTTTGCCCATAATAGCAAAATTTATATTTTTGATATATTCTTCATGATAATCTTAGATTATTTATGTTGTTTTTACTGCGAAGTTTAAAATATACTCAAAATATGTTTACAATGGAATATATTGTTTTATTATGATTTAATATAAAAGGCTTAATATACGTTTTTTTATAGAATTTTGAAATATTTTGGTTTCATAATCTAATTTTTTGGTTTATGATAAACTTTATCTTTTTGCACACTTATGTATGAATATAATAAATTTTGTGTGTTAGAAATATTTAATACAGGTTTGCCACAGGCCAGTGAGTACAGGGAACTTCAAAATATACCTAAAAAATTTCAAGTATAAGAATTTTGTAAAATATCAGGGAAAAATCAAAAAATTAAAATTTATCTTGGAAATGGTAAAGAATAGTAAGGTTTTTCACTTTTCCAACGTTGCAATAAATACATAACATTTATATTAAAATAAAAGCTTAAATTCATTAACTTCTGTAATTAATTAAAATACAAAGTTAAGAATCTAATTTTGACTTTAGAAAGGTCAGATTTATAAAAATGTACGAATCAAAGCAATTAAGTTAATTTTTTAATTAAATTTAATGTTGATTAATTTTAATTTTAGTTTGCATTACCGCTGCAATAAAATTATTCATCAAGCAGGCAGAAAATCTTAAGGGAGAAGACTACAGTGGCCATGGTCAAGTTTCGCGCTTTTTCAAGCTGAACTCTTTTAATTTTGTATTTGAACTTACTAAATTAATATTTACGTGTAGAACAGCCTCTTGTTTAGTGATTAAAATAATTTTGACAATTTTAAATTTAAAAGTAATTAAGTTATTACGTTTTAATTCGGACCCCCGGAGCCAAACATGTTGGGCAAGCGCCCAAACTACCCTTTAGTTAGGACCTTATATCTCGTTAACTATAAATATTATAATTATCAAAATTATTTTAAGCACTAGAGGAAGGTTCAGCTTAATAAGAAAAATATAATTCAATTATGTAATTGTTGAAACAGAACCGTTCAGCTTGAACGAAAAAGAGGCTTTTACTGTATTCTTCCCCCTTAAAAAATCTATTAAAATCAATGAAAATCTGATTTAAATCGAATAAATTTATTTTTCCGATAAAAAAACCAGTAACCCTGTTGCAACATAATACTACAAATAAGCTACGTTCACACGTAAACGACAGAAAATTGTTTGAATCGGTTTAAAATGATTTAGCCTGGTTCACACAACTCCTTCGAAACGTTTTTAATCAATATCTAGTGTGTGTGAACTCGGCTAACGGCTATATTAAGTTTATCACTAAACGCAGGGTTGCCACACGCCAGGAAAAAGTCAGGAGATTTAAAAATAGTCATCATAAGTCAGGGAATTTGAAGAATTTGTAAAAAGTCGGGGAATTCAATTTCATGACAGTTTTTGAAGGTATTTTAACTCTAGATCTATGACAAATTCTGTGATTATTTACTGTCTTGAAAGTTTTGCTAATTTTTTAACGTTGCAATAACCTTTGTACTGAAACAAAAGACGATTTAAATTTAAAGTTAAAATTTGTTTAATTTTGACCTTAAAAAGCCCGGGAAAATATCATAAAATGGTCATGGAAAACAGGGAATTTGAATCTGAAAATATTGTGGCAACCCTGAAACGCTCAAATTTTACATAAAGTCACATCCGGAACCTCAAAAGAAAACATTAAATAAATACTTTTAACATGTTTTAAAAATGTATATTATAGTAAAAATAAAACATCACTATTACACTCTAAAATTGTAGAATTTGATGTACCGTTTAAATCCTTTGCAAAAACGTGCTAAAAAGCAGTAACACCCTCAAAGTTTGAAACTTAAAGGACCACCAGAACTTTGAAGAGAAGCCATGTTAGCACCTTCGAAAACCTCGAGATAAGAACACTGGCAAACGTTTCACCCCGAAACTGACAAATTTGTCTGCCAAAAAGTAACACCGAAAACCCTTCGCTTAGTTTCACCAAACGCAGAAAAGGTGCAACACGTCTGAACGAAATCCAAATGAAACCACGCTCTTAACTTGGAAAAGTATTTTTAAATTTAAAAAAATATATATTTAGAGACGTTTGGAATACTTAGTTGATATTGAGGGCAAAAATACGGATAGGGTACGGTCAATGTAGAATTGAAGGTCGCGAAAATTTGGCTAAGGGGGTTAGTTTTTAATTTTGTGGGCGAATTTCTACAAGACTCGAAAGGGTTCGTCTAGTGGGCGTAGCCGAATGTTCGTTCTTAGAAACCCAGAAAAAAAATCGTGGTTTAAAAACTAGTTCGAAGACTTTTCTTTTAAATTTTGAATAATAAAAAGATAGAACTTATTTTGGTTAAATCTCGACCAAGTCCGTCGCTATCTTTAGGAAATTTTCTTAAAATATTGAGTGTATCCAAATTTTATGACTCTTAACCCTTTTTAAAAGGGGTTATTTCGCCGATAAGGGTGTACTGGGAGTTTTTTAATTTAATATTTTTTATACGCCAAGACGTTTTCGAACTTCCTGCCTAATTATCAGATCAACGTCTGGTAAGGGTGGGATTTTCGCGGTATTGATTCGAAGGGACTGAAAATTGCCAGGTGCGTTTTTTAATTTGTTTTATCAAGATTATGACGTCCTAGATTTCTCTAAGACTACTAGGTTTCGGATTGTATAATCTTATTAGTTAGTTCATTTTAAGGCTGAATTTGCTATATTTTTAAGACCTTTTGAGCAGGTTCGTTGTATTAAATTAAATAGTTAATACTTTTCGTGTATCTTCTTGGGTATTAACTGATTATTATTAATATTATTATTATTATTATTATTATTAATATTATTAAATAAATAAATAATTTTATTTCTATTAATTTTAGATTTTCTTCATAAATTGAGATGTTTTTTTAACCAATTTTAGATTTTCTTCATAAATTTAGACGATTTTTTATAAAACTAGATGATTTTGTTAACCAATTTTAGATTTTTTTATAAATTTAGACGATTTTTTTAACCAATTTTAGATTTTCTTCATAAATTTAGACGATTTTTTAACCAATTTTAGATTTTCTTCTTAAATTTAGACGATTTTTTAACCAATTTTAGATTTTCTTCATAAATTTAGACGATTTTTTTAACCAATTTTAGATTTTCTTCATAAATTTAGACGATTTTTTAACCAATTTTAGATTTTCTTCATAAATTTGGGCGATTTTTTAACCAATTTTAGATTTTCTTCATAAATTTGGGCGATTTTGTTAACCAATTTTAGATTTTCTTCATAAATTTACACGATTTCTTAAGCAATTTTAGATTTTCTTTATAAATTTAGACGATTTTGTTAACCAATTTTAGATTTTCTTTATAAATTTGGGCGATTTTGTTAACCAATTTTAGATTTTCTTCTTAAATTTAGATCCATTTTAGATTTTTTTTTAACAATTTTAAGATTTTATTTTTTTACAAATTTTAACAAATGATTTTTTTTTAACAATTTCAATATTTAAATATTTAATACTGAAGTAATTTTCATCTTCAATGCACGTAGTTGCATTCCTTCGAACGCTTCATAATACCACGCTTCAATTACCAAATAACTATGTTTCAAATTCTACGATTCGTATGTGTATGGGCGTGGAATAAAATTCCGAATAAAATTATCAAATTATGCAACAATCACAACCTACTCTAGCGTACTACGTAAGCCATTTCAAATGTGAACCCTTAATAACGAATATATTTCCATAGTCAGGGTAATTAAGAAAAAACATAGCATTCCTCTTCGGGGCAAGTATGCCGTCAGGTTATGCAAAAACCCTTCGCTTCTCATGAGTGGAATATCTTAAAGGGATAGATAATAATGAATTTAGTATAAAAGGTAGATTACAATATTTGTTTTTACGACACCACTTACCTACGTATAGAATTAGTCGGAATTTCGAGGATGGGTTGTAGCAACCTTGAAAAAGTGTCTAGAAATGTGCACTTGACGAAATCCGTCCCATAAAAACCGAAAAAGCTTTTTTTAATTGAGATCATTTGATAAAATAGGACTAGTCTTATTTTTTTGGCTCCTGATTTTTACGAGTTTTCACGATGGTTAAAAAGGATATATCTTTTAATTATATTTTAAATAGGATGACTTTTTATCATTTATGAATAATATACGTACTTAAAAAGGCTTTAAAACTGGTTTTAAAACTTTTAATTATAATGGCAATTTGGTTATGGGTTATTACGCTTACCGTAATGTTTAACGTACAAGGTTTGATTTATTTCTGGGTTGGGTTTCTCGTTTGGTTGACAGCTTTAATGGTCTTAAATTGATGCGGTTGTTCCGTTGGAAAAAGTTCGCTAAACGTTCGTTTAAAAACTTTTAGAAAATTTTATAAATTTTGTATGAAATATTTGGGTATATCATCTACTTTTAAATTTTTTAAATTTATTTTAAAATATCTTGAAATTTTTTTAATTCATTTTAAAATATCATATATTTAAAAAATTTCGAGATATTTTAAAATAAATTAAAAAAGTTTCGAGATATTTTATAATAAATTAAAAAAAATTCGAGATATTTTAAAATAAATTAAAAAATTTCGAGATATTTTAAAATAAATCTTACAAATTTCGAGATATTTTAAAATCAATTTTATAAATTTCGAGATATTTTTAAATAAATTTTACAAATTTCGAGATATTTTTAAATAAATTTTACAAATTTCGAGATATTTTTAAATAAATTTAATAAATTTAGAGATATTTTTAAATAAATTTTATAAATTTAGAAATTTTTTTAAATAAATTTTATAAATTTCGAGATATTTTTAAATAAATTTAATAAATTTCGAGATATTTTTAAATAAATATTTATAAAATCCAGCTCTGATAAAGAATTGAAACTATCTTATTCTGAGATGATCTTATAAAATATCCAATTTTAAATTATTTCCTATATTTGTAGCATATTGGTTAAAATCGAACTGTGTAAGTTATATAAAGATTAAACACCAACAGTAAATACATTTATTTTCGTAATTTCTCTCCAATATCGCAAAGATTTTAAATTTTCAACTCTGACCTGTAAAAGTAATATGACTGCCTTTAAATAAATAAAAATATTAATATTTCTTATACGGTTGGAAAGATTATGGTTTGAATTAGCATGACTCGATATCTGAAGTAAGTTTTTTCTAAATCCTTCATAACTTTGTAATTTTGAGTTGAGAGCTATATCAAAAATAAGAAATTATAATTTTTATAATTATATAATCAAGGAAGACATATATAAAATATGTTGCGTGTGACCACCCTGAAATTTGATGATCAGGACGAAAAAGATTATATAAAAGGGAAAATAAATTAGATAACCACAAAATAAAATTATCAAAGGTTAAACTCATATAATTTCCTTGTTGGTGTCCCTAAGTGAGATTGATAAACCATTCATTTATAAATAAAAAATACGAGTTCGAGATATTAATAATCCAAAACAAACCTCGAAGAAAAATCTTTTTATTTTGCCTCGGAAAGTCGTAAAACGCAGTGCGAACCAGACTTTATGTTGAACTGTTAATTACGTTAAATATAACAACACCTTAACCGGTTTTAGTACAAAAACAATTTGCGGCTGAACCTCATTTAACACTTTTCCCATTTTATACCATACTGTTATTTACCATTTTCTACCACAATATTTACCACTTTTCCCATTTTCTACCACAATATTTACCACTTTTCCTATTTTCTACCATAACGTTATTTACCATTATTTACCACATTATTTACCACTTTTCCCATTTTATACCATAACGTTATTTACCACAATATTTGCCACTTTTCCCATTTTCTACCATAACGTTGTTTACTATTATTTACCACTTTCCCCATTTTATACCATAACGTTATTTACCATAATTTTCCACAATAGTTACCGTAATTTTCCACAATAGTTACCGTAATTTTCCACAATAGTTACCGTAATTTTCCACAATAGTTACCGTAATTTTCCACAATAGTTACCGTAATTTTCCACAATAGTTACCGTAATTTTCCACAATAGTTACCGTAATTTTCCACAATAGTTACCGTAATTTTCCACAATAGTTACCGTAATTTTCCACAATAGTTACCGTAATTTTCCACAATAGTTACCGTAATTTTCCACAATAGTTACCGTAATTTTCCACAATAGTTACCGTAATTTTCCACAATAGTTACCGTAATTTTCCACAATAGTTACCGTAATTTTTAACAATAGTTACCGTAATTTTTAACAATAGTTACCGTAATTTTCCACAATAGTTACCGTAATTTTCCACAATAGTTACCGTAATTTTCCACAATAGTTACCATAATTTTCCACTTTTTTCTTTTTATACCATAATGGTTTTTACCATAATTTACCAAATTGTTTACCACCTGTTAAATACAACTTCGGAACCCTGTTTCACACTAATTAAATTAGCATAGAAATATGGATACTTATTTCGTAAGAGTTATATTATATACTTTTGATTAAAGTAATTAAATAAAACTAAACAAGGCCGTAGCTAGGAAAATAATTTTCCCTTTTATTTTGCGGAAAAACGTTTTAACGAGCGTGAAGCCCACCAGAGCGCGTGCGATAGTTGGCAGGTAGGTTGTTTAGTCGGAATATTTAAAATAATTGGCCAAGTTGACTTGGCAGTAAGGTAAAAACGCCGACAACGGGGGTACAGTCACGACTCTTCGGTGGTAGAAAGCCGTTGCAGCGGCGGGGGATTGGTGATGGGAAAGTTTTCAAGGGTGCTGTTTTGGCCCTTTAACGTTCGTAAGTATGGGACGGGCAAGGTCACGCTTAGCACGCTTTTTCGGAAGGCCCAGATCCGGTACCCTCATATGCTCATAGCCCCATTATTATTATTATTTGCTGAAAAATAAAAGTCTAGCCATCAAAACATTACCCTCCTATTTTCGCTAACGTTTAGTACTTTCTCAAATATGCCTATGTTCGTACTTAACACGCGAAACGTGGTTATCAAAGGAGATTTTCCCCAAAATTAGGGCTCCCAGAAATGTCAAAATTATTAGATAGAAATAGTCAAAATTGTTGGATAGAAATAGTCAAAATTGTTGGATAGAAATAGTCAAACTTATTGGATAGAAATAGTAAAAAATATTGGATAAAAATAGTCAAAATTATTGGATAGAAATAGTAAAAAATATTGGATAGAAATAGTAAAAAATATTGGATAGAAATAGTAAAAATTATTGGTTAGAAATAGTCAAAATTATTGGATAGAAATAGTCAAAATTATTGGATAGAAATAGTCAAAATTATTGGATAGAAATAGTTAAAATTATTGGATAGAAATAGTCAAAATTATTGGGTAGAAATAGTATTATTGGATAGAAATAGTCAAAATTATTGGGTATAAATAGTATTATTGGATAGAAATAATCAAAATTATTGGATAGAAATAGTCAAAATTATCGGATAGAAATAGTAAAAATTATTGGATAGTCAAAATTGTTGGATAGAAATAGTCAAAATTGTTGGATAGAAATAGCCAAAATTGTTGGATAGAAATAGTCAAAATTGTTGGATAGAAATAGTCAAAATTGTTGGATAGAAATAGTCAAAATTGTTGGATAGAAATAGTCAAAATTATTGGATAGAAATAGTCAAAATTATTGGATAGAAATAGTCAAAATTATTGGATAGAAATAGTCAAAATTATTGGATAGAAATAGTCAAAATTATTGGGTAGAAATAGTATTATTGGATAGAAATAGTCAAAATTATCGGATAGAAATAGTAAAAATTATCGGATAGGAATAGTAAAAATTATTGGATAGAAATAGTCAAAATTATCGGATAGAAATAGTAAAAATTATTGGATATAAATAGTCAAAATTGTTGGATAGAAATAGTCAAAATTGTTGGATAGAAATAGTCAAAATTGTTGGATAGAAATAGTCAAAATTGTTGGATAGAAATAGTCAAAATTGTTGGATAGAAATAGTCAAAATTGTTGTATAGAAAGTCAAAATTGTTGGATAGAAATAGCCAAAATTATCGGATAGAAATAGTAAAAATTATCGGATAGAAATAGTAGAAATTATTGGATAGAAATAGTAAAAATTATTGGATAGAAATAGTAAAAATTATTGGATAGAAATAGTAAAAATTATTGGATAGAAATAGTAAAAATTATTGGTTAGAAATAGTATTATTGGATAGAAATAGTCAAAATTATCGGATAGAAATAGTAAAAATTATCGGATAGAAATAATAAAAATTATTGGATAGAAATAGTCAAAATTATTGGATAGAAATAGTCAAAATTATCGGATAGAAATAGTCAAAATTGTTGGATAGAAATAGTCAAAATTGTTGGATAGAAATAGTCAAAATTGTTGGATAGAAATAGTCAAAATTGTTGGATAGAAATAGCCAAAATTATCGGATAGAAATAGTAAAAATTATCGGATAGAAATAGTAAAAATTGTTGGATAGAAATAGTCAAAATTATCGGATAGAAATAGTAAAAATTATTGGATATAAATAGTCAAAATTGTTGGATAGAAATAGTCAAAATTGTTGGATAGAAAGTCAAAATTGTTGGATAGAAAGTCAAAATTGTTGGATAGAAAGTCAAAATTGTTGGATAGAAATAGCCAAAATTGTTGGATAGAAATAGCCAAAATTGTTGGATAGAAATAGCCAAAATTGTTGGATAGAAATAGCCAAAATTGTTGGATAGAAATAGCCAAAATTGTTGGATAGAAATAGCCAAAATTGTTGGATAGAAATAGCCAAAATTGTTGGATAGAAATAGCCAAAATTGTTGGATAGAAATAGTCAAAATTGTTGGATAGAAATAGCCAAAATTGTTGGATAGAAATAGTCAAAATTGTTGGATAGAAATCTTAAAATTGTGGGGTTAAGATCTTGAAATTTGTAGGATACAAATCTCGAATTATATGGGTTTTCAGTGGCTTCACAAGTATTTGAAACCTAAATTTTCTATAAAAATCCAACCGAAATTACTTTCTCCAACACAATCCTCCCAATGAAAGGCAATAAATGCGCTACAAATTTCGAAATTTTCCTGTACGAAACGTTTATCGAGACACGGCGAAGTTACTTTCGTATAAAACCCCGCGAATATTACCCCATAGAAGCAAACGCCTTGTGGTTAATGACGATAATTTATCCTTCAAATGAGAGTCGGCATTTTGCAAGTCCTGAGAATCGTTTCTTTCGCAACGGAAACGGCACCGAATCGTACGTCGACCATTCGCAGCCGAGATGTGTTGACCCTATTGCGAGAGGGTCGTGACTACGGGCGTCTTAACGAGGCGCGCGGACAGCCGATTCCGGCGGCGATATACGTTTTCACCGATACCCTCAGGGACGTTTTTTGTCCGTGTTTTTGAATGGACTTCTAAAACAAAAAATATAATTTCGTGACTACCGAAAGTTAATCAAGACAAACGCAACGCGCGAACGAATGGGAAAGCTGTACAGGGGAGTTCGCTCCGAAGAGTACAACATACTAAGGCTGCCACGGCACAGGGGAAAGGTCGGGGAATTTTCAAGAATTTTGTAAAAAGTCAGGGAAAAGGCATCGAATTTTAAAATAGGTCCAAGTTTTAGATTTTATAAATTTGAAAATAGTCCTTAAAAGTCAGGGAAGTTGTAGATTTTATGAATTTGAAAATATGCCTTAAAAGTCAGGGAAGTTTTAGATTTTATAAATTTGAAAATAGGCCTTAAAAGTCAGGGAAGTTTTTGATTTTATAAATTTTAAAGTAGGCCTTAAAAGTCAGGGAAGTTGTAGATTTTATAAATTTGAAAATATGCCTAAAAATCTGGGAATTTTCCAGAAATTTTAAAAAGGCAGGGAATTTTATAGAATTTTGTGAAAAGTCGGGGGTAAGACATGGAATTTGAAAACAGGTCTAAAAGGCAGGGAATTTTATAGAATTTTGTGAAAAGTCGGGGGTAAGACATGGAATTTGAAAACAGGTCTAAAAGGCTGGGAATTTGAAAATAGGCCTTGCAGGTCCAGTGTAAGGTTAGGGAAGTTTAAGATTTTATAAATTTTAAAATATGCCTAAAAGTCTGGCAATTTTCCAGAATTTGTAAAAAGTCGGAATTTTAAAATAGACCTAGGAAGGTCTGGAAATTTGAAAATAAGTCTTACAAAGGTCTCGTAATTTCAAAATAGGCCTTAAAGGTCAGTGCAAGGTCAGGGAAGTATAAGATTTTATAAATTTTATAATATGCCTAAAAGTCTGGCAATTTTCCAGAATTTGTAAAAAGTCGGAATTTTAAAATAGACCTAGAAATTTCGGAGAATTTGAAAATAGGTCTAACAAATGTCTGGGAATTTGAAAATAAGTCTTTTAGGGAATTTTAAGAATTTGTAAAATGTCAAGAGATTTTCGAAATAGGCCTAAAAAGTCGGAGAAAGGTTGGGAAATTTAAATAATTTGCAAAAATTCAGTGAAAAGGTAGGGAAATTAAAATTTTTATCTTGAATATTTTCTGAAAATAATTTTACTATAGTTCTGTGATTATTGTGTAGTTCTGTAAACTTTCTTGTCATTTTTAAACGTTGTAGATCCAACTTTGCAATTATTTTTTTAGTTTAAAGGTAACCTGAAGATCGAATCAACTTCATATATATAAGATAATGCAAATTCATAAATTGCTGAAGAAAGTAAAATATTTATTTGTTCACTGGCAGTAATTATTGACTTTGAAACTGAAACTATTTAAGTTAATGACCAATCATCATAATGGCACTCATCCAGAGAAACTAACCTCTAAGGGGACAGGGTTGGCACTTTTTTGATTTTTATACAATTTATGGCTAATCTTGAATTAAATGAAATCTTAATTCAATTTAACATTTTAGTTTGCTCAGATTTTGTATGTATTTTAAATTTTTGATAAACTATTTTTTGCCTTTTTTTATTACTCCATTGAAATACATGGTGTGATTTAAATCAATTATTAAAAAAAACACTTGATTTAAATTATGTTATCAAATAGATTTAAATCCGCCAACCCTGGTAATTGGCTTTTTTATTAGCTTAGCAAATTGCCGAAAATCAATGAAATTTTGGGAATTCGTAGACAAATAGCGATAAATCAATGGAAAACGAAGACAAATTGAGGGGAATCAATGGAAAACATAGGCAAATTGCCGAAAATCAATGGAAGTTATGGGAAAAATTTGGGAAATCGTAGACAAATTGCGATAAATCAATGGAAAACGTAGAAAAATTGAGGGAAATCAATAGAAAACGTAGACAAATTTAGGAGAAGCAATAGAAAACGTAGACAAATTAAGGAAAATCAATAGAAATCGTAGGCAAATTGCGATAAATCAATGGAAATCATAGGCAAATTCCCAAAAATCAACGGAAGTCAAGGGAAAATTTAGGGAAATCGTAAATAAATTGCGTTAAATCAATGGAAATCATAGGCAAATTCCCGAAAATCAATGGAAGTCATGGGAAAAATTTATGGAAATCATAGAAAAATTGCGATAAACCAATGAAAATCGTACATAAATTGCGATAAATCCATGGAAATTAAAGGCAAATTACGAGAAAGCTATGGAAATCATAGTTTTGAGAGAAACCAAAGAATGTTTTTTTGAAAAATATCAACAGGTGTACAACATGATTACGAGTGACTAACCTTTCGAGGGTGACACCTTTTGAGGCAAATGATTGGATCGGTCCGATCGGACGCCCCAAAAACAAAGAATTGCCCTCACCCTGTACACTGCTCAGTTCCCAGTGAAGGAGAGACGAGTTGAAGATAGGTCAGGCGCGATGGGGTACTTATCGAGGCAACCTGTTTGATTCTCTCAGTGTGCCGCCGTGTATAGTAGCTGGCTGGGGGAGTTGACGGGTCGCTGCCTTCGAAGCCACCAGAGAGAGAGGTCATTGAGGTCATTCAATTAGCTTTTCTTTTTCAATAGAAAAATCACGAGTTCCCGATTTATCAATACCACCAACAATATTCCCCATTTTGTTCGTCATCTACTCCCGGTCGGAATCCAACCGTTGATTCTCATGAAGTCAGCGCCTCTTTCGCTCGCATTTCTACTTACTAAATTAGCTTCAAACGGAGGCCGCCTTATTTATTAATTTTTTTTCTTTATTTACGGTTTTTGATTTGGTATTTTTAGGTACCCTAATATTTTTTTTATATAATTAATTAAGGAAATCTACCTGAAAAGTGTTTTTCAGTATATAACAATGTCATTTGTGGAATATTTAAGGAATAGGCAAACATAGCAATATAAGAATGCTATTTTTGCCGAATAGGTAAATATTAGAATGGAATATTTATATAATCGTCCAAAAATAGCAATAATATAAGTGGCAAAAATAGCAATGTTTTAAGTGGAATATTTATGAAATCGTCAAAAATAGCAATATTATAAGTGGAATATTTATGAAATCGGCAAAAATAGCAATGTTTTAAGTGGAATATTTATGAAATCGGCAAAAATAGCAATGTTTTAAGTGGAATATTTATGAAATCGGCAAAACTAGCAATAATATAAGTGGAATATTTATGTAACCGGCAAAAACAGAAATATTAGTCATCAAGCGTTTTTTAAAGCCATAATATTTACGCAATCGTCAAAAATAGCAATATTAGCATTGGAATATTTAGGCAATCGACAAAAATAGCAATATTAGCATTGGAATATGTATGCAATCGGCAAAAAGAGCAATATTAGCATTGGAATATTTAGGCAATCGACAAAAATAGCAATATTAGCATTGGAATATGTATGCAATCGGCAAAAAGAGCAATATTACAATTGGAATAATTTTTGAAATCGACAAAAATAGCAATATTATAAGTGGAATATTTGTAAAAAATAGCAATATTATAAGTGGAATATTTGTAAAAAATAGCAATATTATAAGTGGAATATTTGTCAAAAATAGCAATATTATAAGTGGAATATTTATGAAATCGTAAAAATAGCAATATTATAAGTGGAATATTTATGAAATCGTCAAAAATAGCAATATTATAAGTGGAATATTTATGAAATCGTCAAAAATAGCAATATAATAAGTGGAATATTTGTCAAAAATAGCAATATTATAAGTGGAATATTTGTCAAAAATAGCAATATTATAAGTGGAATATTTGTCAAAAATAGCAATATTATAAGTGGAATATTTGTCAAAAATAGCAATATTATAAGTGGAATATTTGTCAAAAATAGCAATATTATAAGTGGAATATTTGTCAAAAATAGCAATATTATAAGTGGAATATTTGTCAAAAATAGCAATATTATAAGTGGAATATTTGTCAAAAATAGCAATATAATAAGTGGAATATTTATGAAATCGTCAAAAATAGCAATATTATAAGTGGAATATTTATGAAATCGTCAAAAATAGCAATATTATAAGTGGAATATTTATGAAATCGTCAAAAATAGCAATATTAAAAGTGGAATATTTATGAAATTGGCAAAAATAGAAATATAAGTAAAATATTTATGAAATCGGCAAAAATAGAAATATAAGTAAAATATTTATGAAATCGGCAAAAATAGAAATATAAGTAAAATATTTCGCATTCCACAAAAATATAAATATTATATTGGAATGTTATGACATAACTATGTAAATATCACGCATTCATAAACTTTAATTAAAATTATATCGCAATTTAATTACTCTAGAAAGATTGTCATTGATAGTATTTCTTCAGTTAATTTTAAATCTTGAAATGACCTACGATCATTCTCTAATAGTACTTTCTTAATTTTGAAGGTGAAATCTCCCGTACTCGGACACCGGAAACGAGGACACCACGAACCGGAAATGGACAAGCTGGAACCATCTCCCGGATGTCAAGTGTGCGGAGATAAATGCCCGGGATACGTGGCCCATTTTTGGAGGTAGGAACACTTTTGCCGCTCAGCGCCCATCTTAGCGTCAACCCGATCTCACATGGTTTAAATTCGCCCTAAGTAACCTTTATTATTCTAGTTTAGCGTTTCTGATTGTAAGATTGGTTTGATTATGGAGTTTTATTCATGCGGAAATAACTCGGGCTGATGTTTTTCGGTCTGGGTTTTTTTTACTTGGTTTTGCCAAGAATGGATTTGTTTATACTTAGTGAGAATGGCTACGGTGAGACTATTTTTAGCGTGCTTTTCAATTCCCTCGTTTAAAAAAATCAACTCAGTCGGTGACGTTTTTCCAGTGTTGGTAAAAATCCCCGGAAAACCAGGTTTTTTTGGTTTAAATCAGTTTTTTTAAACACCGCTTTATTTTGCTTTTAATCTATTTTTCACTTTTGTTTAACCGTGCATACATATTACCAATCAACTCAAAATTAATATGAGTATTATTACAAGTCTCAAGTGACCAGAAAAAGTTTTAGTTTTGGTTACGTTTTTTACCAGTCTCATCAGAACAAAGTTTTAGTTTTAGTTTAATTTTTGATTTTGTAAAAAAAAAATATATATAAAATTTTCAAGTAAATTAAAGGAAAATATAGGAAAAACCATAAGCAGGGTTGCCACGGTACCTGGAAAACCTGGAATTTGAATATGGGTATAAAAATCAGGGAAATGTCAGGGAATTTTAAAAATTAGTCTAAAAATCAGGGAAATGTCAGGGAATTTTAAAAATTAGTCTAAAAATCAGAGAAATGTCAGGGAATTTTAAAAATGAGTCTAAAAATCATAGAGGTCGGGGATGGTTAACATTTATTCAATAGATAAAGCTCTCAAAATTATTCGTAAAACTTTTTGGTCAAGTAATTTATATTTCTGTATTATCCGATTAATTTTTGGATAAATTTGTAAAATTAATCGGAAAAACGACGTTTTTTTCGATAAAAAGCTCAAATTTTACGAATAATACATGTTTTTTAATCATTTTCCGAAATATTATCCGGTAAATTTCTTTGTTTACATTTTTTCCCGAAAAAAATCAATTTAAACATGGATAATGGTTAACCGTCCCCGACCTCTAAAAAATCAGGGAAATGTCAGGGAATTTAGATAAGGAAACGTTTACTAAAATATAGGTTTAAAAAATAAAATCTTAGCACAAAATAAGTCAGGGAAAATCTCCGGAGATGGTCAGGGACAACCTGGAAATGTCAATTTGATTGTGAAAAAACTGTGGCAACCCTGATAAGTGAAAATAAGGATTCTTATCGAGAAACAGTAGATAAAATGAAGTGAAATATAGGATGAAGAAGGGTACACGACGACGGAATGTTTTCGGGTTATATACTACACGAGAAAACATAATTAATTTATAGGATGGTATTGGAAATGTGGTCACCTAGTTGTAAATGTTTTAGAAATGTACTTATTTCGGTAAGAAAATGTACAAACATTTTTCAATAATTTTGAATTAAAAAAACTAAATTATTATTTAAAAAAAAATCACTGGGTTTAAACCATGATTTAGACCATGGTTTAACCAGCCAACCCTGCGTTTTTCCTTCCGCCGTTATCGTGCCCGGGGGAAACCTAAATGGTGATGCACGTGGACCGTCTCAACTGACAAGGAGACTACCCGAGGTGTAACACACCGATTTTGTTCAAACTCGGGGGATTGGTAGACCTTCATGTAACTTGAAAAATCCTAAAGGGATTTTATTCAATGGGCAACTGGTTTGCCATGGCAAAGAAAAATGTTTTTGACAACAAAAATTGAAATTTTCCCATTGAAAATAACATGGGATTTTGATCGATTTCCCTGTTAATAAAATTTAAGAAATTGATCAAAATGTGACCAATTTTATTTTTTTCGTCAATTTTTATAATTTTTTTTATTTGTTTGGTATTTTATTTTATTTTCAATTTTGTAAAATGTTTCGCAGGGGGGAAAGGGACCCTTGGAATCGGTCAAAATTCCATGTTATTTTCAGTGGGAAATTTTGCATTTTATGTTGTCAAAAACAGTTTTTGTTGCCATGGCAAAACCGTTGCCCATTGAATAAAATCCCTTTAGGATTTTTCAAGTTACATGAAGGTTACATGAACAAAATCGGTGTGTAACACCTGGGGTCTTCTCCTTGTGAGTCATTCTCGATAAGTTAAAATGAACACATTCTTGTTTTGACTAAGCCTTGGCTGAGAAGGTTTTTAAACTTTTGATTGATGTTTTAGCGCGTTCGTATCAGTTATCTTTTTTGCTGTTTCTTTATACCCCTTTTACACACACTGTCAACTGTTCTCCGCATTTTAAAGTATTTCGTAAGGGTGTATGACAGTTTGTCTTGGCCTTGGGTAAATTTGGATAGGATTTTATCATTTGGTTTTTCAGCCATTTTGACGCGCTATGAAATATGCCTAATTTAGATGGATGAGGAATTATGTGGCGTTTTTTTAAACTGAGGTGAGAATTAACGTAAACATTTTAGCATTTGCCGTTCGAATAAGTTTTTAAGGTGTTATTTTGTTACTGTTGTATCCTAGAGGGTTTTTGACTTTTGAGTGGCGTTATTTGGGTTACATTTGATTTATTAACGTACATGTAGCTGCAATTTACTTCTTTTAACATTGCCATTTTGTACCTTATTATATTTTACGTTTCTTTTTGCGGCGTTCAAATTTAAAATTATCAATGGTTGGGTTTGCGGAACATCCAAAAATTTTGCCGTATTTTTAAAATTACAAATATTTTATGAACTTAACGCATTAGCTAATTTGCCGTTGACTTCATTTGTTAATTTAACAAGTTATTTTTCAATTGAGCTTAGACGGTTTATCATTTTCACCATGCTGTATTTTTGAAGAAAGTTGTAATTTTGGCTATAATTAAAATCGCGGCAATTTCATAGTTAGTAATAAGCTGGAATTATCAGTGAATTAGATTTTTAGCAAAAAGTTAGGGATATATCGGGGAATAAATACTGTTGACAAAAGTTTGAGATATATCGGGGAATTGAGACTGTTGACTAAAGTTGGGGATATATCTAGGAATTAATACTGTTGACAAAAGTCTTAGATATATCGGGGAATAAATACTGTTGACTAAAGTCGGGGATATATCGGGGAAGTAATACTGTTGACCAAAATCTGAGATATATCTAGGAATTAATACTGTTGACTAAAGTCGGGGATATATCGGGGAAGTAATACTTTTGACCAAAATCTGAGATATATCTAGGAATTAATACTGTTGACAAACTTCTGGGATATATCGGGGAATTAATACTTTTGACAAAAGTTTGAGATATATCGGGTATTGAGACTGTTGATTAAAGTCGGGGATATATCGGGGAACTAATACTGTTGACCAAAATCTGAGATATATCTAGGAATTAATACTGTTGACAAACTTCTGGGATATATCGGGGAATTAAAACTGTGGGCAAACTTCTGGGATACATCGGGGAATTGAGACTGTTGATTAAAGTCGGGGATATATCGGGGAATTAATACTGTTGACAAACTTCTGGGATATATCGGGGAATTAATACTGTTGACAAAGTCGGGGATATATCGGGGAATTGAGACTGTTGACTGAAGTCGGGGATATATCTAGGAATTAATACTGTTGACAAACTTCTGGGATATATCGGGGAATTAAAACTGTTGACAAAAGTTTGAGATATATCGGGGAATTTAGACTGTTGACAAAAGTCTGGGATATATCAATCTGTAAAAAACCTTGAAATATCTGTTTGTATGAGCCTTTTATATCTCCCACACGAGAAAATACAACTTAAATTAAATCAGCAATTTAAATACACGTCGTTTAGAACAAATTATTTAAATTTGTGATAATCTTTCTTTCGTATCCGGAATTAAAACACACGTCGATCAAACCCAATTTTAATTTAAAATTGAATTAAAAACGATAGCATATTTTAGAAACTAAAGTTCAATGTCAAAAATAAAATAAAAATAACTGATATAAATTTAATACCAAAAGAATCGATGCATGCGTTATCTGTGGAAATATTCCCAAAAAAACTCCTTTAAAAGAACTAGTGAAAATCACGAGTTCAACCTGTAGCCTCCTTAGGCCTAGTTGACATTAGTGGAAAAATAATTTACAAAAATCTCGGTGTAAGAAATAGCATATCTTAATTACAGTTGATACCGCGAAATAAAAAGGATATAAAACTAGCTTCGATTGCGGACCGCTAGGGGGCAGTTAATTTTATACGTAAGACAAATCGGTAAAAATTCCCTTTTTTAACGTTAAGGGCTCCCAAATTTTATTAAAAACCGGAATTAAGAATAGGTTTTTTCTCTCCGTCGATTTAAATCTTTCGATTTTTTGCGCCAAAACAAGTAGCTATAAATTTCTCGGAATTGAAAGGTTGAAAAGAAATATTTTATTATCGAATGATGAGGTTGCGTTGTTTTATTTGGTGTGTGTGTGATCCCAGAGGTAGTGTAGGAAGGTTGACTTTCCCTTTTGGGAAGTAGAAAAAGTGGATTCCTTTTTTGGCGGCAGGGTGACTAAAACTTTATTTCTTTTTGTGATTAAAGGAGGTGGTCTGACATCGTAAAAAATCTCGTACACTCTAGAGAAAAATTATTTTAGAAATCTTCAAATCAACATGAAAAGTCTGAAATCTAGGCGAAAATCATTTCCAAAATCTCGAAATCAGTCTAAAATCCATAAATTAACTTAAAATCTCAAAATTAGTCTATAAAAACCAGAAATAAACTTGAAATCTCAAAATCCGTATAACACCACAAATGAACTCGAAATCTCAAAATTAGGCTATAAAAACCAGGAATGAACTCAAAATCTCAATTATTCTATTAAAACCAGGAATGAACTCGAAATCTCAAAATTATTCTACAAAAACCAGAAATCAACGTGAAATCTCAAAATTAGTCTATAAAAACCAGAAATGAACGCGAAATCTCAAAAATAGTTCATATAAATTAGAAATGAACTCCAAATATCAAATTTAGTCTATAACAACCAGAAATGAACTCGAAATCTCAAAATTATTCTATAAAAACCAGAAATCAACGTGAAATCTCAATTAGTCTATAAAAACCCGAAATGAACGCGAAATCTCAAAAATAGTTTATATAAATTAGAAATGAACTCCAAATCCCAAAATTAGTCTATAAAAAAAAATGAACGCGAAATCTCAATTTGTTTATAAAAACTAGAAATCAACGCAAAATTAGTATAAAAACCGGGAATGAACTCTAAATCTCAAAATTAGTCTATAAAAACTAGAAATCAACGTGAAATCTCAATTAGGCTATAACAACCATAAATGTACTCGAAATCTCAAAATTAGTCTTTACAAACAAGAAATGAACTGAAACCAAATCAGCTTCAAATTTATGGAATCACTCAGACTCGAAAACTGCGTACGCAAAGTTTGCAATTTCTCCGACCCCTCGCGTAAAAGACATTGCATTTCCAAGACCATAATTTCCAATTAAAATAAATATTTGAACCCCTCCTTAGTACTTATACCCGGTAGTTTTTATTATTTTTGGAAGTAAAGTTGCGTAGTAAAACGATAGTCGTTCAACATGGCTCATTACGGGCTCCGAAAGTAGGAGGACTTTGAAATGTTGAAGATGTTGTCTTAAGAAATTCGAGAAGAGGTCAGAGACATCGCGGGGGAAGGCCTTTGGAGATAATTAGCGGCTCGTTTCGAGGGAAAAAAATCCTTGGCAGGGAGAGAAGAGATTTGCCTCTCCGGACACAATGAGATGATAGAGAGAGTGGCTCGCCCACGCCAGAAAGTTTCCATTCGGCCGATTTAGCCTCGTTACGAGGATCGTTTTTGTAAAGCTAAGCCTCGCTTTTACCGCCTTTGATTCAATTGTTGATATGTTGGCTAGTTTCATTTTTGCGTTTATCTTGGGACTTGGTGTAATCGACTCCTTAGACGAGGTTTGAAACTGGATTCTCGGATTAAGGGGGAAGACTATAAAATAAATAATAATACAGTGGCCATTGTCTACTTTCGCGCTATTTCAAGCTGAACTCTTTTAATTTTGTATTTTAACTTATAAAATTAATATTTCAGTGTAGAACAGCCTCTTGTTTAGTGACTAAAATAATTTTCACAATTTTTTATTTAAAAGTAATTAAGTTATTACGTTTTAATTCGGACCCCCGGAGCTAAACAAGTTGGGCAAGCGCCTACACTACCCTTTAGTTAGGACCTAATATCTCGTTAACTATTAATATTAGAATTATCAAAATTATTTTAAGCACTAGAGGAAGGTTCCGCCTAATAATAAAAATATAATTCAATTATGTAATTGTTAAAACAGAAACGTTCAGCTTGAACAAAAAAGAGGCTTTTACCGTATTCTTCCCCCTTAAGAATGTACACTTTGGAAAGTTGCTTTGGGTCTCACCACTTCGAGAAGGTTGGTGGTGGGCGGTGATAGCCTAATTTATGTACACGATATACTAACTGAAGACACTAAAATAGTCGGGGGGTGTCCTGGGGGTGTCCTGGGGGGGGGGGGGGGTCGGGCATTTAGCGAAAATGGGATTTCAAGATTTCTTGTTGGATTTCGGATTTATTAACTTTTGTCCCGGATTTCGAGATTTCTTGCCGGATTTCGAGATTTCTTGCCGGATTTCGAGATATCTTGCCGGATTTCGAGATATCTTGTCGGATTTCGAGATATCTTGTCGGATTTCGAGATATCTTGTCGGATTTCGAGATATCTTGTCGGATTTCGAGATATCTTGTCGGATTTCGAGATATCTTGTCGGATTTCGAGATATCTTGTCGGATTTCGAGATATCTTGTCGGATTTCGAGATATCTTGTCGGATTTCGAGATATCTTGTCGGATTTCGAGATATCTTGTCGGATTTCGAGATATCTTGTCGGATTTCGAGATATCTTGTCGGATTTCGAGATATCTTGTCGGATTTCGAGATATCTTGTCGGATTTCGAGATATCTTGTCGGATTTCGAGATATCTTGTCGGATTTCGAGATATCTTGTCGGATTTCGAGATATCTTGTCGGATTTCGAGATATCTTGTCGGATTTAGAGATTTGCCGTGGGATTTCGAGATTTGTCGTCGGATTTTGAAATTTGCCGTGGGATTTCGAGATATCTTGTCGGATTTTGAAATTTGCCGTGGGATTTAGAGATTTGCCGTGGGATTTAGAGATTTGCCGTGGGATTTAGAGATTTGCCGTGGGATTTAGAGATTTGCCGTGGGATTTAGAGATTTGCCGTGGGATTTAGAGATTTGCCGTGGGATTTAGAGATTTGCCGTGGGATTTAGAGATTTGCCGTGGGATTTAGAGATTTGCCGTGGGATTTAGAGATTTGCCGTGGGATTTAGAGATTTGCCGTGGGATTTAGAGATTTGCCGTGGGATTTAGAGATTTGCCGTGGGATTTAGAGATTTGTCATCGGATTTAGAGATTTGTCATCGGATTTAGAGATTTGTCATCGGATTTAGAGATTTGTCATCGGATTTAGAGATTTGTCATCGGATTTAGAGATTTGTCATCGGATTTAGAGATTTGTCATCGGATTTAGAGATTTGTCATCGGATTTAGAGATTTGTCGCCGGATTTAGAGATTTGTCGCCGGATTTCGAGATTTGTCGCCGGATTTCGAGATTTGTCATCGGATTTAGAGATTTGTCATCGGATTTAGAGATTTGTCATCGGATTTCGAGATTTGTCGCCGGATTTCGAGATTTGTCGCCGGATTTCGACATCGAGGGGATTGTGTGTACTTTATTGTCTGTGACATCTTGTTTATTCCTCCATTGAAAAACATTGTGTGATTTAAATCAAGTGTTATTTTTCAAAAAATCACTTGATTTAAATTATGATTTATATCAAATCGATTTAATAAATCAGACATCCCTGATCACAGTTCCGATAAATAGAGTCAAATATCGAAATTTATTATCGTTACCAAAAAAATTTAACATAGATAAATTTATAAATACAAACAAAACAAAACCATTTAAATTGATTAGCCCTAAATTAGGAGATAGAACCAACTTCAACGCGCGTTCAAAAGAGGCCAATACATACATTTAATCCTTGAAGATAAGCGCGCGTCAAAGCAAACTTTGAATCCGGTAAAAAGAATCTAAAATGACAGCACAATGGGAAACGGCGAATAACACCCCAAAAAGCATTAAGAAAACTCATGCCCAAAAATGCGAAACGGACAACATCAAAAGCCCCTACGTTCTTCGAAATAGACAATTACGTCTGACGCCTTAAACTCGCTGCAAAATAGCCCTGACCTAACCCCTTTTTTTCTTAGTTTTTATTCGAAACCCAAATAGAATTTTTGAAAGTACACCGCCTGAATGCGAAATTTGTACAATAGGATTTCGCGTTACGTCAACTTTTGAATGCTCTAGCGGAATCAGTGCCACCAAGAATTTATTGCAGTTAACGGATAATATGTAGCCGCGATTATAGCTGCTTTCCATGATTCCCGGATGATATACCACGCCTACACGAAGAGAGAGCCTGCTATTGTACTGGGAGTGCTTTCCCCCCTTATCGACAGAAAATGGTGAAGTTTACGCCGAGAAAGGCAGAGGGGCGTGGCTTTTATTATCGGGGATCACGAGAAATCATGAGCACACTTCCTATATTATATAAATTTTCCTATAATTCGGGTATATTCCCATTCGATCGAAATCCCATTCGACCGAATTCAATATGTTTCCGAAATATAGCCCAAAAGGCGGATTCGGTTCATTGGGACCTTTTGTTTTGTTTTTTACTTCTGCCCCGAGATATAGCAGGGTACGCAAAAAACGTTATACCTAAACAAAATTGCTACAGGTGTACTAACGGTAAGGTTAGGTTAGGTTAGGTTAGGTTAGTCTCACTTCCCTAGGGTGGCGCGCTTTTATAAATATATTTATGCTTTGAACTTTTTATTTATGTCAAGAATACAATAATTCGAACAATTTCATTTTTTAATGTGAATGGTTAAGTTTGTAGCAATTGCGTCGAGTAAGGCTAATAATAATATAAACGTGCAAAATTGGGCTGTAAACCGCACAATTAGGGTATTTTCGATCGATTGGGACTCAATGTTAAATCGTTTTCGAACGAATGGGATTTCGGTCGAATGGGACCAAAGCATAATTCGATTGTCTTCCTATAATTTTTCAATTTTCCTATTTTTTCGATGTATTTTTCGCAATTTGCTTTCATAGTTTTAAAGTATGATAGAAGGCGCTCAAAAAGAGCCAGTCTTTTACTGAAGCACTAATTTAATTGACTTAAAAGGCTATCTGGTGTTTTAAAATGAAAATGTAATATTACCTAATTTATCGAGTCACAAAGTGTGTGATGTTTTCATATTAAATGTAATATAGAAAAATTAAACGATCACTATTGCATCTTGGATTAATAATAGTAGTTCCTTATTAGTCTAATTATTTTAATAAGTATTTTTAAATATCACTATGCAATAGTGGTCGTTTCTTTAATTTTATTTTAAATAAATGTAATATTACTATTAAACCAAAGTTCGGGTGGTAAACCAAAGTTGCTTTAAAAGCATTTGTTTTATCTTTATTACAATTATTTCTTTAATTTTCTGAAAATTCACCCGATCGTTCCTATATTTAGCTACAAATTACTACTATAATTCCCTATAAAACGACAATAAGGTTAAGCCGGCCCACGGAAACGTGTAACGGCATTTGTACAAGTGTAAATTGTACTTATAAAAATACGTCTACATTCAGCTAAAAGTTTGCCTTACACGTTTTCCAAGTTGTGGCTGAAGCTGTCCATTCTCCGTTCGTCCATGTACACTCTTGGTTTCTTGGAACAACCTCAGCTCAAACCGACTGGCAAACAGATTCGTGTTAAAATAGTACTCGCTTAAGAAGGCAAAACAAACTTCGACTAAGTTCATTTAGCGCTTTTCTCAAACAAGGTCTAAATTTGTAAAGGTTTTTTTTTAATTCAATTTGAAAAGAAGTTTTTAAGAAGTTTGCGGGCTCGAAACCGGTACTTTGACCTTTCGTTTGACCCTCTGAGAGAAAAGTAGAGATATTATAATGGTGTCTGGATCTAGTCGGCCGTAACTGAAGCTTTTCACGTTTTGGAAATTCAAAAGCGGGGGTGAGTCGCTCCGAGTTTTAGAAGGACTGAATTTGTCATTGTAATTTTGACCTATTTTTTTTACGGCGAAGAAAGATTTATATTTAGCTTCTATAATTTTTTGAAAGATGTCAGTAGTAGTGATCAAACACACCAACACCGTTTTATGAATATGTTAAATTGATATTTTGACAAATATAAATCTAGACTAGTGTGGCACCAAAATCGATTTTTATTATTATTGAAATGTTTTCTATTTATTGGATTTTCTACAATGAATAGCTTTTTTTCCTTAATAAATAATCATAATAAGGCTTTATTTGGGATATTCAGCTCAGTAACCATTACTGATTTCCAGCTGAGTCCACGATACAAAACATTTTCAAATTTGAATTAAGACATTTGCATATTAGTAAAATTGGATTAAAATGTTAGAACAAAATCTTTAGTAGGTGGTTTTTTTTCGCTTGTCCGAGGACAAAAAGTGTAAACTTTTTACCCTAAAACGTTTTATTCGCCTGTTCTCGGGGTAAGATTTACCCTGTCCCTTATTTTGTTCAGATTTACCCTGTCCCTTATTTTGTTCAGATTTACCCTGTCCCTTATTTTGTTCAGATTTACCCTGTCCCTTATTTTGTTCAGATTTACCCTGTCCCTTATTTTGTTCAGATTTACCCTGTCCCTTATTTTGTTCAGATTTACCCTGTCCCTTATTTTGTTCAGATTTACCCTGTCCCTTATTTTGTTCAGATTTACCCTGTCCCTTATTTTGTTCAGATTTACCCTGTCCCTTATTTTGTTCAGATTTACCCTGTCCCTTATTTTGTTCAGATTTACCTTGTCCCTTATTTTGTTCAGATTTACCCTGTCCCTTATTTTGTTCAGATTTACCCTGTCCCTTATTTTGTTCAGATTTACCCTGTCCCTTATTTTGTTCAGATTTACCCTGTCCCTTATTTTGTTCAGATTTACCCTGTCCCTTATTTTGTTCAGATTTACCCTGTCCCTTATTTTGTTCAGATTTACCCTGTCCCTTATTTTGTTCAGATTTACCCTGTCCCTTATTTTGTTCGCTTGAACCAGAGCTCTAAGGTTACACTTTTTACTCCTCCTCGAAAGGAGGTCTAGAGGGAGTAATCTAGCTTATATAGAAAATTCGTCTGCTTAAATTTCGTTTCACGAAAACATAACGGGTTTTGAACATCTTTACACGTGGCAAGCTTTTAATAACGAATATCCAATTGTTAAATGCTATTTAATGACTTTAAAAGTTGGTTGATGACTTAGGCCTAAGGTGGTGTCTTGGGTATTAGCCTAGCTGATTATTATTATTATTAAATAAATAAGAAAAATGAGTCCTATATTGATGATCTCACCACCGGTCGCCATCTTAAAAACAAAACAAATATATAACCTTTAACCTCTAACTACTCCCTTCTTACTCCAACTCGTTTTTTTCGTCAAGATCGAATTGGTGTAAAATGACGTTATAGGGCTACACTTTTGAACCTGCTCAAAAAACCCAGAACAGGCGAAACAAAACCACCTAATATTTGACTTAAAAACTGAGAGCGTAGGGTTGCAAGATGAGAATTTTGAAGGAAGAGCATTCCACAATGAAATTCCCCCGTATCTGGATGATAAAATTAGCGAATAAGTAGATTAGTCCATTATGAAAAGGGATAATAAAGCTAAACAAATTTGAAGAAATTTAAAAACTTACAAATAGCTCGTACCGATAGGTCTTCGAGCAAACCATAATACGCGAAACTCGGACCAAATAGATCTTCGAGTGAAAAATTAAATGAAATTAAATAAAATAGCCAGAATTTCCAACGGTTGACCGGTTTCGTCCTATTTGGGACTCGTCAGTACCGTGCGGGAAGGCTGGCTCGCGACTATAACTTTTTAACTTAACCCTGTATCTGGGACTCACTTTGCGAAGTTTATGAGAAAGGTTTTCCAGGTAAAACGTAGTCGCACTATTAGTGTTTTTATAATTGTGCACTGAAGAAGTTTGCGTGAAACGTTGTGTCACATATTCTGGTAAATGATGGATGTCTTGCTTCTAATCTAATAAGGTTATATCCCATACAAGCTAATTCCCCTTCGACCGAATCAATATATAGCCAATATATTTATAATAATAGCACGAAAGTTGGCGGGGTCCCATTCAACCGAATTAAGTAATATCTGATTTGGTAGGGTAGGTTAGGTTAGGTTGGATTAATATCGGATTGGACAATACTAGGTGCGTTTGGCAGGTTAGGTTAAAAACCGTCAAAATCGTATGATTCGGCCGAATGGGAATTCGGTTGTATGGGAATTGGCTTGCATGAGTTTTCCCATAAGACCGAATTCCCATCTGACCGAATGTATAGTAGTTGTATGTATTGTATTTTTTATATATTTATATAAAAATGTATCCCTAAAATTATATTGAATGAAAACCGAGCAAAACGCGGTTTTCGGTCGATTGGAATTCGGTTCAATGGAATACAATCATCTAATTACTACTACAATTTTTAAAGATTCCAGGGTGATTTTATACTTTTTCCTATATTTACACTATTTTGCAATGGGGGATTAAAAATTTATCAAAAAATAGGTTCTTAAAAAATTAAAATACATAGAAAATCTGAGCAAACTAAAATGTTAAATAGTAATTAAATTTAAATACAATTTAATTTAATTCAAGATTAGCTATCTGATAAAAGTCAAATTATCTCTTAGTTATACAATGAAAGAGCCATAAATTGTATAAAAAATCAATAAATTCAATAATATAAAAAAATTGATTGATTTTATTTTAAACTTCTCTTGAAATTACAGAAAAATCGAAAACTTATTTTCCCCATAATTATTTTGAGCTTTTCTGTGGTCACCCTCAGAGAACCTATTTTGTGGTAATACATAATTTAAATCCACGATTTAAAAAAAAAATCAGCCAACCGTGATAAATTAGTAAAGACTTTAATCGTTTCTACAAGTAGTCCATGGTATATCTTTATCCGACCTTGAGTGGAATAAATAATTTTAAAAGTTTTATCTTCATATAGGTTAATTGAACCTATGAGCAACAAACACAAGGAGAACGCAGCTAGCCTTTAAACACGCTAACGCCGTGTTGTGTACAAATTTCATTGTGCCTTTACGCTGAACGTTTTACGGGCGGGGGGAAGACAATTTCCCAAATTTCCCCTTCCGACGGCAGCAGGCGCTAAAGCGTCTAGCTAATAAAAAATGTACGCAAGAAAATGCAGGGTTTTTAACGGGTTGCGTTCTCCTTGCGTGCTGTGTTTGTTGCTCCTAGATCGAACTGTGTAATGGTGATTTAAAAATACCAAACCCATTCATAAATTGCTTAAAGGAAAACAAACATTTAGTTTGAATCTTTAAATACTTTTATTTAAAGTAGATGTTGGCGGGAAATTAATAAATACTGAAGTGTTTTTAGTAGTAAATTAGTATATAATGTAAATTATGTTAACGATATTTCAACTTAAAATATGGCACAAAATTAATTATTGTAATTATATATAAATATTAAATATTAAATATTTTTTTAACGGTTGTAAGATAATTTAAATTCAGAGACAGGGTTGCCACACGTCAGGGAAGTCAGGGAATTTAAAAATGTGCAAAGTGTGCCTAAAAGTTCGAAATTTTAAGAATTTGGAAAATGTCAGGGAATTAAATTTTATTTTGGCACTTTTTGAAGGTAATTTTACTCTAGATCTATGATAAATTCTATGATTATCATTGATTTCCTTGAAAGTTTGGTTAATTTTTCATAATATAATAACCTTTTTACTGAAATATAAGTTCATTTAAATTTATTAATTTCTGATAAAAGTAAATAAGTAAATTATAAAACCGAAATTTTAGCCTTAAATGGTCAGGGAATATCTCTTAAAATGGTCGGGGAATATCTCTTAAAATGGTCGGGGAATATCTCTTAAAATGGTCGGGGAATATCTCTTAAAATGGTCGGGGACAATATCTTAAAATGGTCGGGGACAATATCTTAAAATGGTCGGGGAATATCTCTTAAAATGGTCGGGGAATATCTCTTAAAATGGTCGGGGAAAATCTCTTAAAATGGTCGGGGAAAATCTCTTTAAATGGTCGGGGAAAATCTCTTTAAATGGTCGGGGACAATTTCTTTAAATGGTCGGGGACAATCTCTTTAAATGGTCGGGGACAATCTCTTTAAATGGTCGGGGACAATCTCTTTAAATGGTCGGGGACAATCTCTTTAAATGGTCGGGGACAATCTCTTTAAATGGTCGGGGACAATCTCTTTAAATGGTCGGGGACAATCTCTTTAAATGGTCGGGGACAATCTCTTTAAATGGTCGGGGACAATCTCTTTAAATGGTCGGGGACAATCTCTTTAAATGGTCGGGGACAATCTCTTTAAATGGTCGGGGACAATCTCTTTAAATGGTCGGGGACAATCTCTTTAAATGGTCGGGGACAATCTCTTTAAATGGTCGGGGACAATCTCTTTAAATGGTCGGGGACAATCTCTTTAAATGGTCGGGGACAATCTCTTTAAATGGTCGGGGACAATCTCTTTAAATGGTCGGGGACAATCTCTTTAAATGGTCGGGGACAATCTCTTTAAATGGTCGGGGACAATCTCTTTAAATGGTCGGGGACAATCTCTTTAAATGGTCGGGGACAATCTCTTTAAATGGTCGGGGACAATCTCTTTAAATGGTCGGGGACAATCTCTTTAAATGGTCGGGGACAATCTCTTTAAATGGTCGGGGACAATCTCTTTAAATGGTCGGGGACAATCTCTTTAAATGGTCGGGGACAATCTCTTTAAATGGTCGGGGACAATCTCTTTAAATGGTCGGGGACAATCTCTTTAAATGGTCGGGGACAATCTCTTTAAATGGTCGGGGACAATCTCTTTAAATGGTCGGGGACAATCTCTTTAAATGGTCGGGGACAATCTCTTTAAATGGTCGGGGACAATCTCTTTAAATGGTCGGGGACAATCTCTTTAAATGGTCGGGGACAATCTCTTTAAATGGTCGGGGACAATCTCTTTAAATGGTCGGGGACAATCTCTTTAAATGGTCGGGGAAAATATCTTAAAATGGTCGGGGAAAATATCTTAAAATAGTCGGGGAATAGTTAGAGAATTTGTATCTGAAGAGTTTGTGGCAACCCTCTCAGACTATTGTCGACATCTGTAAAAATGTATCTTCAATTTCGTTACCCCCGTGAAAGGGTCTTCTCCCTCGCGCGTAACCTAGCCAATATTTTACCGCCGGATGTGATATACCGGAAAAACAAATCGCCCCTGTTTCTCGGTTTCCCCGCGCTACTTTTACTTAGGCGTCTAGGAACCAAACCAAACACGATATCCAAGTCCGGGCTATCTTCTATAGAAAATGTCAAAAATGTAGACATGAAATAAATAATATTTTGGCCGCGGACTCGGCTCGATCAAACGCATGAGCAAGGACGCGTGAAATCTAATTTTTCTGCTTCTCGAAGTTTGTGACACGGGCGAGTTTACGACGGAAGAAAAATAATATCGGTTATAAGGAAAAAATTATTTTACCACTATCTCTTCTAGTAACAGTTTAGCGGATAAATTTCGCAGCTAGGAATCGAGGCGACTACCCTCACCCGACATACTAGCCATAAGCCGATAGAAGAGTGCGGTGTACGCCGGTACGATGTCGGGTGATTAGAGCTCCGAAGTTCTCGTAATTCAATGTAAGAAAATTGGAATGGAAAAAAATGAAGGAAGAAAAAAGTGTGATATCTTAAACTTGAAACGGGGTACGTCTTGCTTACTAGAGCGTGCTTGTGAGCTCGACAAAGCGACACTTTTCGCGAGGAAAAACGTGTTTTCCTATTGTCTTTGCAGAAATTGAGATGCTAGCCTGATAAATTACTGTCTTTAGGGGGGAGGGGCCAACTAGATTGTAAAAAAAAACGTTATTTTGTAACGTAAGATCGGATTAGACTTTTTGTGTGGGGTTGTGGTTGTGTTGTTTTGGTTCGTAATTATTTATTTTTGCTATTTTAATATTATTAAATAATAAATTAATAGTAATACATTTATTTGTTAGCGCAAATTTATAATTTTGAATTAATGGTAATAAATGTAATTGTTAGGCCAAATTGATAATTTGGAATTAATAGTAATACATCTATTTGTTAGGCGAAATTGATTATTTTGAATTAAAGCTAATACATTTATTTGTTAGCCCAAATTGATCATTTTGAATTAATGGTAATAAATTTATTTATTAGATAAAATTAATCATTTTTGAATTAAAGGTAATACATTTATTTGTTATTCCAAATTGATAATATTGAATTAAAAGTAATACATTTATTTGTTAGCGCAAATTGATAATATTGAATTAAAGGTAATACATTTATTTGTTATTCCAAATTGATAATATTGAATTAATGGTAATTTCATTTATTTGTGATGTAAAATGTATATTTAATGGTAATAAATTTATTATGTAAAATTTATATTTATTTAATGGTAATAAATTTATTTATGATGTAAAATTTATATTTGGTGTTAATGATAATAAATTTATGATGTAAAATTTATATTTTGTTAATGATAATAAATTTATTTATGATGTAAAATTTATATTTATTTAATGGCAATTAATTTTTTTATTAGGTCAAACTTAATTTATCATGAAATTCAAGATGTATGGGTAATTATTGTTTCGTCGTTTTAATTATATTCAATTAATGGCAATATTTTTTTATGACAAAATGCATTTATAACGAAATTCAAACTTATTTTCATAAACTGGTAAAGTCTTAAGAATTGTTTAAAACTTTTTTTAAATTAAACTAAAAAAGTAATAAAAATAAATTTTGCACAGTGTGTAAAAAAAATCTACCAACACGTTCTAGCTTGCAAAGCCATTTCCTGTTTTTAAAAAACCGAAATATATCGATTGAAAAATCGATTACGAATGATTTAGCTACTATTAAATATGCCATTCTAAATACATTAGATTTCAATCTGAGCCCCTTTTCATTTTCATTGGGAGAAACTTTTAGTGGAGTGTTTATTGCGAACAATCTACGCTCCTACAAGTTCCCGTTCGCGTTTCCTAGTGGTAGCTTAACCTCTCTATTAATTATCTATTGTCGAAATGTAGCAAGTTTCGTTCCAAGTCACTTCCGCTTGTTGAAGACAAATCGATTAGAAATGATTTAGTCTCTTTTAAATGAAATATATCGTTTGAAAAATCGATTAGGGACGATTTAATCGTTATTAAATACGCGGTTCGAAAGACATTAATTCCAATTTGATCGTAAACGATTGTTACTTATGCCCCGAAATTCCAGATGGGGGGGGGGGAGGGCGAAATGTTACCCTTCATATTAATTCAATTGTCTCGGTCGCGGTAGCGTGATACGAAATGATTGTGACAATCGCCGCAATAACAATGTACCTTTCGAAAGCGATTCTGTTGAGAATGAAATGACCTTATTTGAGGGGTGAAAGGTCTCCTCGACCTGTCTCGTAATAATGAAATGACCATTAAAGACGCTATTTCCTCTGGCTAATTGAACTTGGGGTTGCGATGGTGCAACCTATCCATTGTGTTTACTGGCCATTTTAATTTGAATTATTTTCCGGCACGGTTAAAAGCAACGATTTTGCAATTTGCTTAGGCAAACAGACCGCTTTTGTAGGTTAGTACAAAAATTAATAGTTTGGCGGGAACCGTCAAAACTCATTTTTGACAACTTTTTAAATATTGGTTCTACGGCACTGACTCGCGCGTTTTTGAATTTACAATGGTCGGTTCATATTTAGAAAGTGGAAAAATTATCCCCCTACAACCAAACTAGGAAACATCTAAAATGCACCAAGCGATTATTAATAACGCAACTTCGACAGCGATCCAACAACATATTTAATTAAAGGCCGGTTTTAAAAAACCAAATTCCTAGGACAACTTGGCAAGTGGTTTTAAGAATATCCTTTTTTTACGCTAAAGCTTTTGAAAAGCTATTTGCGTTATAAATTGTTTACAATAATTGATACCACAATTTTAAACCAGCCTTTAATTAAATATATGTTGTTGGATCGCTGTCGAAGTTGCGTTATTAATAATCGCTTGATGCATTTTAGATGTTTCCTAGTTTCGACGAAAGTTTGGAAACGCGATAACTTCTCAACCGTTGGTTGTAGGGGGATAATTTTTCCACTTTCTAAATATGAATCGACCAATGTGAATTCAAAAACGCGCGAGTCAGTGCCGTAGAACCAATATTTAAAAAGTTGTCAAAAATGAGTTTTGACGGTTCCCGCCAAAATATTAATTTTTGGCGGACGAAACCGATAAATAACGAAAGATATTGTAAAATAAATAATAGTTGCAATTGGTTTCATCGATCTATTTATTACAGTTTTCTAGCAGAATTAAAAAGAGGGCAAAAATTTCACCTGTCGAAGACTTTTTAAACAGAGGGTACTTAAAAACGGACTTCTTATGGGGCTACCATTGCGCAAGAGTATCTTATCCTTATCAATCTATACACTCCAATCGACTTTGCTCACAAGCTCTTGCGGGTAAATTTTTAATGACTAAGATTTCTATCAAAATATTGAATAGCCAACTATCGAAAACGTGTAGAGATAACGTGTAGATAGTACGCAATAGAGCTACGTCTACAATCCTACAAGTTTTCACTGGCTTAACCTGTCTATTAACTTGTGTGAATAGTTTGGAAATTTTGTTTAGATCAATGTATTTATGATCTAGGCTTTTTTAAAAATGATAAAATTTGGCCGCATTGAAATAATATTTCTGATAATTTTAAAACTGCGTGAAAAAAATTATTTTTGAAGTTATCTATTGAAAATTGAAAATTTCAATAGCTGCCTCTTTTCACTCTCTCCTCCAAAAATTACGACCGTTTTCTTCGCTTGGTGACGCTGCTATCTATAAAATAAAATAAAAAACCCTAAAAAAATTGAATGATTTCCTAAATCAATAATAAAATTTAAAAGGCGGGCAAAGGCTTAAAACTGGCGAAGCACATAAATTGAATTCTTTTCGGCGGCAATCGTGAGTCACCATTTCGACCCTCGCTTGATTTTCAACTCCTAGATTTTTTTCTATAAAGAATTTTTCGTAATCGCTTTACAATAGCGGGTCGCTTTTTATAGAAATTTTTTATTTCTACTTGAATCGAACGAATTATTCTATATAAATTTGAGAAAACGTGCTAAGCTAGATTTAGACTGTCGCAGTTGGCAGTATTTTTTAAACCTAATGGAGTTTTGATGGTTAGTTACCGCGCGCGTTGCATTCTAAGGCTGGCTTTTAAATCTTCTGTTTGCTCGCTTTATTTCCGAATGATCGATTATGCTTTTTTACTTAACGGGTTTAAGCTGGAAGTGGCATTTAGCTTTGTAGTCCGTAGACTAAACCCTTTTTGTTCGTTTTTGTCTTTAGTAGCCGTTGATGGGTTTTTTTGGGTAGATGGCGCTGAAGTGCACTTCCGCTATTAAATGGACATCCATTCGCCATTACCGAAAACGAGCTCGCAAATTACCCGTGCAAATGCTTCCCGGAATGTTTACTTTCGAAGACTGTTGACTTCGTATAGTTAAAATCGTTGGCGTTGTCTGTTTTTTAGGGGCTTCCGGTTTGGTCTTAATTGCAAGGTGACCTGAGTACCAGGGTTGTTCAAAATGCATTTTGAGTTAGAAAAAGTACTACACTATTTTGCATTTTACATTTTGCATTTTGTGGCTTTGATGTGTGGAAAAACATTTTCAAAATGTTTTAACTCTGGTACCATCATCGCAGCTCTTGTAGAGAAAGTTCGTCTGCTATTTACTCCCAAATAATCAATAGATGGCGATACTCAGTGACTCACTTACTCAGAAGCAGACGAACATTCGTACAGTGCCACCGCTTTATTTGCCACGCTGGCTGCGAGGATGGTTTTGAAATCTCTACGTAATTATTATTAATTAATACATAGTGCATTTGTAAAAACATTTTGTATTTTGAAAAAATATATCAACCCTGCTGAGTTACCTCCTAGATTTGATAATTTAATTGCAATTACGCGTTTTTATATTAGTAATAGTACACGTGTTTTGATATAGATGGCAACCAAAAGTTAGTCTTTCAAGTATAATTACGCCAGTTATCGGGTTAAACACATACAAATTCAATAAAAAAATTCCTCCAAATTAGAAATTGTTAAGTATTAATACCAAATTACTTTATCAACCTTGTCTTTTCGCTTCATAATTATCGAAAACCTATGTTTTTCTGAAATATCAACTGATATTATCCTATATTTTGCTTTATTGTCCAATAAGATTTATCTTTTCAATTATATTATAATTTCCTTTATTTTTCAAAATATCTCTTACAATATCCTATAATTTCCTTTTTTTTTTCAAAAGATCACTCGTACAAAATACTATAATTTCCTTAATTTTCCAAAAGATCCTACAATATCCTTTAATTTCCTTTATTTTCGCAAATATATCTAATACAAAATCCTACAATTTTGTTCATTTTCCAAAAGATCTCGTCTATAAAATATTATAAAAACAATCCTTTCTTTTCGAAAAAGATATCTCAAATAAAATACTACAATTTCCAAAAATATCTACTATAAAATCCTACAAATTTCCTATTTTTCGTATAAAACGTTTCGAGTTGAACCATGGTCACCCTGAAATTGGTGTTTGGTAAGTATAAAGTGTAACTTCAAAGCGTTGGAACCCCTTCAAAATCGCCGTAAAAAAGCACTTTGGAAAAGTTCTCCCCCGAGTTGCCAAACTCAATCACTGCTTCTACAAAATGACAAAATCGCTTGACCATTCGAGTGCGTTTAACTGGAAAAGTGCCGTTACCCTTTCTAGCACTGACGAGACTCGTCGAGTGCGTTATTAGAAAGTGAAATTTCGAACGGAGTGTTGGCGAAAGTTTTAATTTAAATTTTCAGAAAGAGAGGGGCTAGAGTAAGATAGTGCCCGGATTTTATGAAGTGAAAATGCATTTATAAATATTAAATCGCGGAGAGAAGAGAGAGGTGTATTAAAAGCGCTGTCTGTCCACTTCGGAAATGGCTGGAGCGTTCACTTTTTAACGGATAACGCCATATTTTTACGATGGCTCATATTTTATGTCCCAAAAGATTAATCAGTTTTTCGAGGAGTTTTCAAAAGTGCTGCTGGGGTTGACTGATTACTTTCGAAATTTTGGGGGGGTACTTTAAAATCGAAATTGTACAGGGGGTTGTTAATACGGCTAACGTTCAGGGACTGACTAGTGAAAAAAAATTATAATGGACATGGGTCCAGAGGTCTTCCATATTAGGAATATTTTTGGGGGTTTCAATATCTTGGATACAATTTAAATAACATTATTATTATTAATATATTATCATTATTAATATATTATCGTTATTAATATATTATCGTTATTAATATATTATCGTTATTAATATATTATCGTTATTAATATATTATCGTTATTAATATATTATCGTTATTAATATATTATCGTTATTAATATATTATCGTTATTAATATATCGTTATTAATATATTATAGTTATTAATATATTATCGTTATTAATATATTATCGTTATTAAGATATTATCGTTATTAAGATATTATCGTTATTAAGATATTATCGTTATTAAGATATTATCGTTATTAATATATTATCGTTATTAATATATTATCGTTATTAATATATTATCGTTATTAATATATTATCGTTATTAATATATTATCGTTATTAATATATTATCGTTATTAATATATTATCGTTATTAATATATTATCGTTATTAATATATTATCGTTATTAATATATTATCGTTATTAATATATTATCGTTATTAATATATTATCGTTATTAATATATCGTTATTAATATATTATCGTTATTAATATATTATCGTTATTAATATATTATCGTTTTTAATATATTATCGTTATTAATATATTATCGTTATTAATATATTATCGTTATTAATATATCGTTATTAATATATTGTCATTATTAATATATTGTCATTATTAATATATTGTCATTATTAATATATTGTCATTATTAATATATTGTCATTATTAATATATTGTCATTATTAATATATTGTCATTATTAATATATTGTCATTATTAATATATTGTCATTATTAATATATTATCATTATTAATATATTGTCATTATTAATATATTATCATTATTAATATATTATCATTATTAATATATTATCATTATTAATATATTATCATTATTAATATATCAGCTATGTTATATTTCCTTTAATTTGAAAGTGGTTCAATATCCTAAAATTCCATAGTTTATCGTATATTTCCTATTTTAGCGAATTGGTTAAAAATCCAATTGATAAATATTACTCACTAACAATAAATATTTAATTCGCGAAATTTTAATTCCTCTCTAACAGTTTAACCTCACATTATATAAAAAATGTCGTTATATTTGCATATTTTCAAAGTTTTTTTAAAAACTAAGTATAGTTATCTTAGTAAAAGTAGTCATACCTTACTAGGCAGGCCTTTTACGGGAAAATCGTGTACAATATCAAATGGATTTTGATTAAACGTTTGTGCGAAATGATCATTTTACTATTTCTTATTGAACTTTTCCTTCCACTAAATCTTCTAACCAAGCCTACAATCGTAACCTGACAGTAGTTCCATAACCATATACTCACCCTTAGTGAAATGGCTTTGAATACGAGGTTGCTAGCGCTCGAATCCTTGTTCAACCCACGGCCAATTAAGTCGGCCCGCGAAAAGGGGTGTATTTTATTTCCTTCGATAAAATGCTCCATCCATTTTGTCTAGCCTAAGCGGTTATGACGCGTATTTTGACTGTGCACGCGACACTCTCGGCAGACCTTGAACCCGAAGAGAGACTAAACGACGTCATTAACGTGTAAAAACTGCCAAGTGCGACTGTCTGATAAATATATCTCGGGATTCAATCTAGCGAATTCTTAGGGTCATTTAAAATGACGTGGGTTTTTCTTTACACGCGAGATACAAGATTGCTATTCTCTGAAAGTGATTTTTTTACAGAACATTTTGATATTTTTCCGCGAAGATAAATTTGTAATAAATGAGGGTACTTAAGTTATTGACTTTTGGCGCTCAGTCTGCCGAAGAAGACCATTTTTGACAAATTTCGTTGGAAATGGAGCTACATTTTGTGTCATTTGAATTGTTGAATTTTTCAAGTGCAGGGCCCCCAGAGGTCCTATAATTCCTATAAAATCCTATATTTTCAAAAATGTCCTATAACATCCTATATTTTTAGCCAAATCCCCCAAAAGTCCTATAAAATCCTATAATTTTGATATTTTGCCCATTTCAAATCCATCCAATCAGTTTAATTGCTAGATTTAGCTATAGGATAAATTCATTCTAGTCTATACTTTTGTTATTGTTAACATGGTTAGCTACTAGTATATTTTGTTATAAAATGGTTAAATAGTTTCTATTTTTTAAGTGAAAATCAAAGATCTATTTCACTAAATGTAGATTTTGTTTTTAAACGCATAAAGTTAGTAAATTAAATTGCATATATAGTCCTATAAAATCCTATAATTTTTGTAAAAATAGTCCTATAAAGTCCTATATTTTTAGAAATATAATACTATTTTTCCTAATTTTTTTTTAAGATTTGAGTGGGGGCCCTGCAAGTGGCTTAAGATTTTTTTTTAGTGGTTATATAATCCTTACAGGGTTCATACAGACCTTTAAAACTTAGATAACCTGGAAATATCATGGATTTCGATTGTTAACAGAAAAGTCAGGGAAATTACAATTTATTTTGTAAAAATCGGGGAAATTTATGAGGGTTCAGAAAGTTTGCCCTAATGAATACAAATTTACATCAATAAATTTTTCTTATTAAAGGTTTGACTTTATTAATACTTATTTTATGTTATAATATTGTACCAATTTAACTCAAATAACAATCATTAAATGAGTTTCTCTGTAAATCTTAGTTTTATTTTATTTTGCACCTGGGAAAATTAGGGAAATATTCGTGGGAAAATCTGGATATATCAGGGAAATCAGCTTGCTAATAGCTGTATGAACTTAATTATATACTTTGATATAATGATATTTGCTTAAATTATTTATATTTTGACTACTGGCTGTCTAATTTAAATCAATTGGGGGTAAATTGAATTATTTTTTGGTAAAAATGTACAAAAATTGTTTTTGTATAATGCAAATTCAGAGTAAACTAAAATACTTGCAATTAAAAGAATCAATTTAAATTTTATTTTACATTACTCCTCACATTATTTATCAATTTGTCAGTTAATAAGGTACATAAAATATTTCAAAATAAAAATAATTTAAATTAAAAAATCGATTTAAATCAAATAAATCGTTTTTATTAAATAAATAAAAAACCCTGTTTAGCCTATAGATGGAATGAAATTGATTAAATTAGGTTGGATGGGACGGTGTGAAAATTTTAGTATTCTAAATTGTCCTCAAAATTATTTATAATTAATTCCAAAACCAACGTTTTTAAAGGTTTTTCTCGAAAGAGCATTTAAAATATCATTTATAAAGGATTATTATTTAAAATAATGCTAATATAGTTCAAATTTATGAAATATTTACCACATTTTAAATTTATGACGTTAACACCGGTAAATTAATTTATCTGTAATTCAATATTTTGACGTTATTGGTTAGGAAATTATAAGGTAGGAAAATGCGTAAAGCTGAAATACCACCGAGTATTGTATCCGTAACTAACCCGCAATACCAATTCCGACTTCAATTAATACCAAGTAACTTCGTCCAATAACACGCAATATTAACCTGAAAGAACGCGCCTACGTAAACGGCGAATCCCGTACCCCGTAATGAAACGCTACCAACAATGCCAGGTCACAGCGACGGACCAGGCAATGATGTCATTTACCTTAGCGAATTGCCGTATAATTTGAAATATCTAGTTTGTGAGAAAGTTGGAGCTGAGTTTCCCTGCTGTTCTGAGCCGTAAATATTTCCTATAGTCGATTCCAAGTTTAGTTCTTAGCACCATTTAAGGCCGGGGAGGACCGATAAAATGTGGCGCCCATGCCGCCTTGGAGTGTATGACGGAGCTCAACTTATTGTTTTTCAGCGTCAGCGGGAAGTCCGAATTAAAAATAGCCAGTCTTTGCCGCTTTTAGCTCTGATATTAGAAGCTGTAATTTATAATTAACATTTTTTTCCTCTGGGTCGTCGAACTTAAGATAATGCTTTTTTTGAACGAAGGGGATTGTTTTAAGCACGTTGTTTTTGCCATTTAATCATTCCTAGAGATTTTTAATTAAAATTTCGATCATTAATTTAAATTTCTTTTTTTTGGAAAATGTGGGTTGCTATATTTCTTGCTTAATTTTTTTTGTCAATTATAAAGTGAAAGTATACATTTTTCAAACTAATTATATCAATATTTAATTTTCTTTATAACGAAAATGGTTTCAAATAAAGAATTTTAGTGAAAAAATGCAATTCACATTTTCTTTTAATCTGGGGTTTTTCATGTTAATTTTCTTTTTAACTATAATGGTTCACAAAAATGTTATTAGCTCTGGGCATTTTAAATTTCTATATCAATTATTTTTTCTTATTAAGTTAAACAAAAAATGATGCGTCGTAATATATATTTTTGGTATTAATACTATATATATATATATATATATATATATATTTATTTGTAACTGTTTTGGTGCACAATAAAAATACATTCTATTATATATATATATATATATATATATATATATATATATATATATATATATATATATATATATATATATATATATATATATATATATATATATTATAAAAATTATATATATATAATTTTTATATAACTATTTATAATTTATAATTATTTTTATAATTTTTAAATTATATATATATATATATATATATATATATATATATATATATATATATATATATATATAGTATTAATACCAAAAAAATTTACGATAATATATACGATAATATCAACTAATATATATAGAAAATTAAAATACCCAAAGCAAGTATTACTTGCCAATTGGTTCAAAATAACTTTCGTTTGTTGTTATAAAAATTATATATAATTTTTATAACAACAAACGAAAGTTATTAGTTGATATTTAACTTAAAATTATGCGTTGTAATAAATTATCATTGAAATATATTTTTTCGTGGAAACAGTTAAAACAATAAATTTTCGTTATTGTTATTTTTCAATATATTTCTTGATTTGGACAATTTTACTATTTAAATGAAATATTTCTTAGTGAAGTTAAAATGTAATCCTCCCCGGCGGGGAATCGAACCCCGGTCTCCCGCGTGACAGGCGGGGATACTCACCACTATACTACCGAGGATCTGTACAACTGTCGCCAGCATTTGATCCTTCCGATAGTTTTACCCTCAACTATGATAAGATAAAATACGAAATAATGATAAGCTATCACCATTGATTCTTCCAAAATAAATACATCGTCCTTAAATTTTAATAACACTTGCTTAATTTGATTAATTTTTTGATCATTTTAAATTAATAAATACGTTCTTTTTATAGAAAATATAATTTTTAATTTAATCTTCTTTTCGTAAGCAATTTTTAAAATTTAGTAATTACAATTATGAAAAATTCAGATTTTGTAAAAATAAAATAACCCTTAACGAAATTTTATTTTTTTCTAAAAATAAAATAGCCCTAAACGAAATTTTATTTTTTTCTAAAAATAAAATAGCCCTAAACGAAATTTTATTTTTTTCTAAAAATATATTTAAATTTAAATTTTTCTAAAAATATATTTAAATTTAAATTTTTCTTAAAATATATTTAAATTTAAATTTAAAAAATTTAATTTAAACTATTCATGTATATGAAAAAATCAGATTTTGTAAAAGTAAAATAACCTTCATTGAAATATTTTTTTCATTAAAAAATTATTAAAATTTAGAAAGTATAATTTGAAAAATTTACATTTTTAATAAAATAACATTTATCGAAATTTTAATCTAAATTTAAATAACCTTAAAAATACGTTCAGTTTAATAATTCAATTTAATTATTATGTTAAACGGTATTTAAAACCGAACCAAAATGAACAGATTGTACACGCAGAACTATTATAGCACGCGTTCGTGATTTTTATTACATATTCTAAATTCAGCCTTTAAATTATCTCAAAAAATATGATCCTCCCCGGCGGGGAATCGAACCCCGGTCTCCCGCGTGACAGGCGGGGATACTCACCACTATACTACCGAGGATCTGGTCTTAGGCGGAGATTTTTGCGTAGAAGTAAGCGGGATCGATGACTAAGGAGAGAAACGCGTCACCGCTGACGTCACAAGGCCATTTCAACCGGCTTCTCTCCAGAGACAGGGAGACTTTCTCGGCGAAGATAGTGAAATAGTTTGATTCTTTCTTTACCTAGAAAATGCAGGCGAAACTACCATTTCGTAGGAAACGTCGTTAGCCTAATCTACGTTATATAAATGATTTTTTTTTCCTAGTTCTGTAAGAAAGTGTTTTAGAAAATCAATTTCCGGATATTTTAATTAATGTTTAATACATAGACAGCGCTTTTATTATCTTAAATAACTGACTGAATTTTTTTGTTTTAATAAATAACTGACTTTTTTATGATCCCAAAAACTAGTTTTGTTTTTTTTTGATCCCAAATACTAGCTTGGTTTTTTATGATCCCAAAAACTAGCTTGGTTTTTTATGATCCCAAAAACTAGCTTGGTTTTTTATGATCCCAAAAACTAGCTTGGTTTTTTTTTATCCCAAATACTAGCTTTGTTTTTTATGATCCCAAATACTAGCTTGGTTTTTTATGATCTCAAAAACTAGCTTGGTTTTTTATGATCTCAAAAACTAGCTTGGTTTTTTATGATCTCAAAAACTAGCTTGGTTTTTTTATGATCTCAAAAACTAGCTTTGTTTTTTTATGATTCAAAAACTAGGCTTTGTTTTATTTTATCCCAAAAACTAGCTTTGTCTTTTATATTCCCATACTAGGGACTAAATCCAGATTTTAATTTGATTTAGAAACATTTGAATATTCTAGAAACTTGCTAAAATCAGTTAATTATATCGTTTTTTAAAAACAAATTTCAAATATTCACCAACTACATATTATCATTATTATTAAATTATTATTTAATTGGTCTTAGTGCTCGAAACAATCTTGGTATTAAAATTATCCCCCTCGCACACGGAACTTCAAAATTTTAACCTTTAATTCGATATTAAACATCCCCAGCCAAAGAAAGAAAGTGCAAATTCGATGAAATTAGTTTGTGGGAACCATATCGCGTAACTTCAGGCTATTTCTTTCTGCCGATCACGACCAAATCAAAACGTACAATAGAAAATCGAGACGAAGATGAGGGAGGGAGGGTGAAATAATCCCAAAATAACAATTTGAAATGATATAAGTGATCGTCTCGAAGAAACCAGGAAACGGAAAAGCGAATTTAAAGTCGTTCGCACGATTTTACCGTTACTAGAAAATCATAAATTTTCCCCAACTGAAAAATAAAATCATCTTTTTAACTCTCAACACGATCTAGCGAACGAGATTGGTCCATTATCATCTTGCCCAGTTCGTGAGTTACTTCGAAGGATAATCGAGATTGGATTGGGAAAAGTATTTTGCTTAAATAACAAGGATAATTAAACTATGTGCCTAAGGAGAAGGACTTATAAAGCCAGGCGCTCCCTCGTAACGTCTCCGTCCTACCTTCCACGAGCCTTTGCTTCGTAACGGAGACAATGCCTCGTGGAAGGCAGGACGGATACGAAACGGAGAGCCAGTGGGCGCCTAGCCTAAGTTGATTCGATTTCTGGCTTTTCTCTTTCTCAAAGATAATATAAACGTCTATAGGTGTGCAAATACCATTTTTTAGGGATCGAATCGAATATCAAATATTTTCTTTCAGCCATTTCAAATATCAAATCGAATACTTAAAACGTCGAATAGTTCGATCGAATATTTCAGATGATAAAAAAGGGCCAGTTTAACTGATCAAATACCAAGTAGAATATCGAACACCAAATAATTTGAAGTATTTGGTTTCCAAATATCGGTTAAAAACCAAATAGTTTGCAAATTTGTAAAAACCAAACCCATTATTTTAATAATAGCAATATTATAGTAAATTTTGGTCACTTGTGTAATAAAATAAAATTCGTAATTTGGTAAACTCTGATAGAAAATGCATTTTTTTAAACTATAAATAAATATTCGAACAGTTAAAAAATAATCGAAATGTTTGAACGGTTAAAAGCAACAGGAAATATCTGTTCAGTTACAAAAGTAATTGTAATATTTGAACCAGCTGTCAAATAAATATTTGAATAGTCGAAAAATAATCGAACTTAAGAAGAAATATAAATATTTGAATACTTAAGAAGAAATATAAATATTTGAATACTTAAGAAGAAATATAAATATTTGAATACTTAAGAAGAAATATAAATATTTGAATACTTAAGAAGAAATATAAATATTTGAATACTTAAAAAGAAATAGAGATATTTGAATACTTAAAAAGAAATAGAGATATTTGAATGCTTAAAAAGAAATAGAGATATTGGAATACTTAAAAAGAAATAGAGATATTTGAATGCTTAAAAAGAAATATAAATATTTGAATACTTAAGAAGAAATAGAGATATTTGAATGCTTAAAAAGAAATATAAATATTTGAATACTTAAAAAGAAATAGAGATATTTGAATGCTTAAAAAGAAATAGAGATATTGGAATACTTAAAAAGAAATAGAGATATTTGAATGCTTAAAAAGAAATAGAGATATTGGAATACTTAAAAAGAAATAGAGATATTTGAATGCTTAAAAAGAAATATAAATATTTGAATACTTAAGAAGAAATAGAGATATTTGAATGCTTAAAAAGAAATATAAATATTTGAATACTTAAAAAGAAATAGAGATATTTGAATGCTTAAAAAGAAATAGAGATATTGGAATACTTAAAAAGAAATAGAGATATTTGAATGCTTAAAAAGAAATATAAATATTTGAATACTTAAGAAGAAATAGAGATATTTGAATGCTTAAAAAGAAATATAAATATTTGAATACTTAAAAAGAAATAGAGATATTTGAATGCTTAAAAAGAAATAGAGATATTTGAATGCTTAAAAAGAAATAGAGATATTGGAATACTTAAAAAGAAATAGAGATATTTGAATGCTTAAAAAGAAATATAAATATTTGAATACTTAAGAAGAAATAGAGATATTTGAATGCTTAAAAAGAAATATAAATATTTGAATACTTAAAAAGAAATAGAGATATTTGAATGCTTAAAAAGAAATAGAGATATTGGAATACTTAAAAAGAAATAGAGATATTTGAATGCTTAAAAAGAAATATAAATATTTGAATACTTAAGAAGAAATAGAGATATTTGAATGCTTAAAAAGAAATATAAATCTTTGAATACTTAAAAAGAAATAGAGATATTTGAATACTTAAAAAGAAATAGAGATATTTGAATACTTAAGAAGAAATATAGATATTTGAATACTTAAAAATAAATATAGATATTTCAATACTTAAGAAGAAATATAGATATTTGAATACTTAAAAAGAAATAGAAATATTTGAATGCTTAAAAAGAAATAGAGATATTTGAATGCTTAAAAAGAAATAGAGATATTTGAATGCTTAAAAAGAAATAGAGATATTGGAATACTTAAAAAGAAATAGAGATATTTGAGTGCTTAAAAAGAAATATAAATATTTGAATACTTAAAAAATAAGAGAAATATTTGAATACTTAAAAAATAAGAGAAAAAAATTTGGAAAGGTGAAAAAAGTAATGGAAATATTTGAACAGTATCAGTTTTCTCTCCCCCTTATATAAGCCGGTATCGAATAAACTGGCAGTAATTTGGTAACACTCGATAAGAATGTTCGATATTCGACGATAAGCGTATAAACCTGTCCCTGGTGGCGGAAGAACTTGAAATTGAGGAAATCAGAATTGCAAAAGTCGGCAAAGCAGAAACTGGCTTCTCTTCCGAATAACGTGTCACATACGAGTTAGACCAGATTACTCCAAAACCACTTTCTCATCTCATCGACATTTCCTATTACAACGCCGACATTCCCCGCAGAATAGCTGCTCCGAAGCTTCAAGTACGTTGCCGCGACAGAAAAAAGTTCTTTGACATATTGAATTACCATTAAAAGATTTTATAGTTTAAAAATAAAGGTAATCACCTGGACTGAAAATATTTCATTTCAATAGTCAGATACACCAGGGGAAGATCGTTTCACAGGCCAGGGTTGCCACGGTACCTGGAAAACCTGGAATTCTTGGGAAAGTCAGGGAATTTGAATATGGCTGTAAAAATCAGGGAAAAATCAGGGAATTTTTAAAATTAATCTAAAAATCAGGGAATTTTTAAAATTAATCTAAAAATCGGGGAATTTTTAAAATTAATCTAAAAATCGGGGAATTTTTAAAATTAATCTAAAAATCGGGGAATTTTTAAAATTAATCTAAAAATCGGGGAATTTTTAAAATTAATCTAAAAATCGGGGAATTTTTAAAATTAATCTAAAAATCGGGGAATTTTTAAAATTAATCTAAAAATCGGGGAATTTTTAAAATTAATCTAAAAATCGGGGAATTTTTAAAATTAATCTAAAAATCGGGGAATTTTTAAAATTAATCTAATACGAAACTTTTTCTAAAATATAGGTTCAAAAATACCAAATATTGGCACAAAATAAGTCAGGAAAAACCTGGAAAAGTCGGAGAATTTGATTGTGAAAAAACTTTGGCAACCCTGCAGGGGTAATGCCATTAGAGGTCGATTATTAAACAAAAAAATTACCAGTTGTTTTAACGAATTTTTTTAAAATTATCTAAAAAGCGATTAAAATATTTTATTCTAATTGGGTGCTTACTGGTACGTCATAGCTAAGACCAACCTTGAAACGGCCCCCATGACATTAATTTAACGTCAAAGATCACGTGTCGATACGTCACACGATCCTGTGAAATAATCACGTGACCGCCATGGGCGTCTTAATGTCATGGCCGGCCTATACGCGTTACCATGGCAACTAACATTTTGTACAAATCGCTTTTAAATTAGGGAGGAATCCAATTACTGGATCCGATTCACATTTTGTAAAGAAGATCCTTTCACAGGGGTAACGCCATTAGAGGTACATGTTTTAATAACCGCAGATCTGCTAGATGTCACTAGTAGTTTTAACGTAGAAATATTTAAATTATCTATAAAGGTAACAACCTGGGCTAGAAATATTTAATTCCAATAGAATAATACACATTTGGTAAATAATGAGATCCAGTATTTTTATGGGGAAATTTTTAAATTATTTAAAAAAAAAAGGTTTTTTCGGGTTTCCTTATGCTTAATTTTACCTATAAAGAACTTTTGTTTATAGGTTTTTACATTAAACAGCGCATAAAATAGTGTTACGAGTTTTATTGGTAATAAATTAGTCCCTTCCAATCCGAAATTTAATTGGCGCCAACTAGTACAAATAAAAGCCTTAAAATCGAACGTTTAATGTCAGAATCAGAATCATTTTTATTATTTTGTGAAAAAATATTGTGTTAGGGTATTTGGACTAAGTCAAAAATGACTTGTGAGCCCTATACAAATTTGAAACATTGAGTTATACAATAGTGAAGTTATCTTTAACAAAAAAATTATATTAAAAAAATTAAACTAATTTAGTTAAAAATAATAATAAAAAGAGTTCGACTGGGATCCGATATAACAGCGGTATAAAACAGGTTATATTTATAAAACGAATTGTTTAAGCTTTTTTTTTATTTATCGTTATTTATCGTTATATCTTTAATAGTAATATGTTATAATACCGAATGTATTATTTTTATACCGTTCTATACGATTGACAATTCTTTTTTGCTAGTGTTACATTGGTCGACATGAAAAAAAAAAATTCCCTGTAAACAATTTGTGAGTGTCTCTATTGAATTGCAATTAAAAGCTTTTAAAGAGCCCATTTTAAAAATAAAGGAACAATAACCGGGATAAAATAAAAACATTTAATTCCAAAAGTTCACGTTTTTTCTCTCAGTACTTAGGTTGTTTTCCTAGCCTTCAAAATTCGGAGGATGTTTATCGTTCCGAGATAAATACAATAAAATAGTCTTTAGGAAGCGAAACCAGCTAGATTTAAATCTATACCGTATAAAACGTGGTTTTGTTTTTTACTTTTTTAGTTTTCTCTTGAAAGTAGCCGCCATTTTTAGCCGAGACACGTGACCTCTTTTGGGCGCTAAATTGCATCGTGGACTCGTGGTCAGTTATCCCAGATTATTCCCTATCTTCTATTTTATTTTTTTGCGGGGCTGTTTGGGAAATAGACGGGTTAAGCGCAGCGCCAGAAACGTGAACTGCGGAACTTGTTTTATTGTGTACAAATATTCCCCCCGTACACGTTTCCGTGGGGTTAGCTTAACCTCTTTATTGAAGTGGTTTTATAGTAACGCGATCTCAATTTGACGTACACGTTTTCGGGTTTTGATTTGTTTTGATAACTAAAAATCTGATAGAAATGTTTTAAAAAGAATACGCGGTTTAATATCGCTTTGGAGTGTAGCGCCACTTAAAAACGTCGGGTTCTTTTTCAGAAGGAAAACTTTAATATTCCTATTTTTAAAATAAAAATTTTCAATCTTCCCTTATATCGAGATTTTTTACCTAAATCACCCTATATTCAATGAATTTTTTCGGCTTAAGATACTGCTATATTTATATTTTTTTAAATTTATGAAATGGTCAAAGCTTAGGCCGTATATCGATTGACAATAGCTATAACTTACTTGTTAGAACAATTTTTGGGTTCATTAAAATTTACATCAGTTTCAATTTTGGGGTTCATTAAAATTTATATCAATTTACATTTTGGGGTTAGTTAAAATTTACAGCAGTTTCCATTTTTAGGTTAGTTAAAATTTAAATCGGTTTCCAATTTTGGGTTAGTTAAAATTTATAGCAGTTTCAATTTTGGGGTTCATTAAAATTTATATCAATTTACATTTTGGGGTTAGTTAAAATTTACATCAGTTTCAATTTTGGGGTTCATTAAAATTTACATCAGTTTCAATTTTGGGGTTCATTAAAATTTATATCAATTTACATTTGGGGTTAGTTAAAATTTACATCAGTTTCAATTTTGGGGTTCATTAAAATTTACATCAGTTTCAATTTTGCGGTTCATTAAAATTTACATCAGTTTCAATTTTGGGGTTCATTAAAATTTATATCAATTTACATTTTGGGGTTAGTTAAAATTTACATCAGTTTCAATTTTGGGGTTCATTAAAATTTACATCAGTTTCAATTTTGGGGTTCATTAAAATTTACATCAGTTTCAATTTTGGGGTTCATTAAAATTTATATCAATTTACATTTTGGGGTTAGTTAAAATTTACATCAGTTTCAATTTTTGGGTTCATTAAAATTTACATCAGTTTCAATTTTTGGGTTCATTAAAATTTACATCAGTTTCAATTTTGGGGTTCATTAAAATTTATATCAATTTACATTTTGGGGTTAGTTAAAATTTACAGCAGTTTCCATTTTTAGGTTAGTTAAAATTTAAATCGGTTTCCAATTTTGGGTTAGTTAAAATTTATAGCAGTTTCAATTTTGGGGTTAGTTAAAATTTACATCAGTTTTAGGGATCATATAAATATTTAATTTTGTTTAACATTAGTCCTTTGGAGCCCTATTAAAGGAATTTAACTATTTTAATTTTATTTTAACATATTTAGTTAAATCGATTATTTTTTGTGAAAACAATTATTTTACTAACGTGAAGTTCAACAATATTTCGTTTTTAATTATCTTCTAGTTGGTTAAGAGCAAAAGTTAAATAGTACAATATACCAATATCTCGTTAGTTCTAGTAGTTTACTTTCGTTAACATATAATTCAGGGTTCCACACGTCAGGGAATTTTAAGAATTTGTAAAAAGTCAGGTAATTCAATTTGATCTTCACACTTTTTGAAGGTAATTCTACTCTGGTTATCTGACAAATTATATTGTTTTTTTTAGTTCCTTTAAAGTGTTGCTATTTTTTTAACGTTGCAATAATACTTTTGTAGCGATTATGTAGGTTGATTTCAATTGATAGATGTAAAATATAAAGCTAAAAATTGTCTAATTTTGACTTCAAAAAGTCAGGGAAAATCTCTTAAAATGGTCAGGGAAAACCGGGAATAGTCAGGGAATTTGAATCTGAAAATATGTGGCAATCATGTAATTTCAGGATTCATGACAGGGTTGCCACACGTCAGGGAAATCAGGGAAAAGTCAGCGAATAGTTCTTTTTATAAAACAACCTTGGCTATCTTGTTGAAATGTTGCCTCCCCGCTTCAGCTGTGGATCTGTTTTCTCTCCCACTAAAGAGCTTATGAACTCATTCTTAGACATTGGCTGAACTATTCCAGGGCAACATTTCTACAAGTTGGGCAAGCGTAAAGACATTTTATAAAATCAACTATTTAAAAATGGGCCTAAAAAGTCAGGGAAATGTCAGGGTATTTTAAGTATTTGTAAAAAGTCAGGGAATTCAATTTTCTTTTGACAGTTTTTGAACGTAATTTTACTCTAGATTTATGACAAATTGTATGATTATCATTTATTTCCTTGAAAATTTGGCTAATATTTTCAACACATTTTTACTGAAATATAAGTCCATTTAAAATTATTTTCTTCTGATAAAACTAGAATATGAAATAAAAAATTTGGACTTTAAAAGTCAGGGAAAATCTATTAAAATGGTCAGGGAAAACAGGGAATTTGAATCTCAAAATTCTGTGGCAACCCTGCATGATCTTGAAAAAATTAAAATTAATTTGATTACCTAAAGTAATAAAGCAACAATAGTCATAATAATGTTTTCAAATTAATATATTTTACAATTATGTTTGTAAACTAAGCTCTGAAAAATTAAATCTATTTATAAATGAAAAAACACGGCTTTATTTTTTAAACAATAATATTAAAAACCATCTTAGTCCTATGTTTACCAACCCTAAATTAGCATATTTAGTTTTCATTTTATATCGCATACACGCACTTTCGATTTTGCATGGAGATATACCCCAGCTGGAGACCCGCATTGTTCCTAATAGCAACACCAGAGGTCTCTGACCCCTTTTAAGTTCCCTATGTGCGGCGGTTCTATCAGATGTGTGTGTACCCGCAATAATCCTCATCGCAGACCACGCCAACTTCAACAAACCCCATTTTTCTCTGCACCTTTTTCTAATGCGTTCAAACTCCTTTGAACACCGTGTATATTGTATTGAATGGTAATAATTTGTATGGAATCTAGTTTGAATATATATATATATAAGAGATTAATAGAGTTAGTCGGGTAGAGAAATATTTCAAAGTTGCCACTTGGTTAATTCTTTTATGTATGTACTAGGAAGTACAAGTTTTGTTTGCTTCCTATGAAAATATATATTTTTTAAGGCTAGGATGGTACAATTGAGTGTGGGGGTTGTGATTAAATCTAGGATGTTTATTGTACTGATATGGAAGGTTAGCTTCGGTGGTTCCGGTATTGAAATATATTTCATTTTACTTAGCATTAGTGATTTATATGTAAATTTCTAAATAAAATCCTGGAAAACCTGGAATTCCTGGAAAAGTCAGGGAATTTGAATATGGGATAAAAATCAGGGAAAGTCAGGGAATTTTAAAAATAGTCTAAAAATCAGGGAAATGTCAGGGAATTTAATTTCGGTTGCAAATAGGAAACTTTTACTAAAATATAGGTTAAAATATACAAAATCTTGGCACAAAATAAGTCAGGGAAATCTTCGGAAATTGTCAGGGAATTTGATTGTGAAAAAACTGTGGCAACCCTGACCTAGTTTATTGTACTGATAACTAAATGGTTCCGGTATTTAAATGCATTTAAATTTATTTAGCATTAGGTTTATTTCATTTAAATCAAACATTTTTTAAATCTTTAATTTTTATCACCTAGTTTGTTGTAGTGATATTGAAATATTTCATTTAAATCAAACATTTTTAAATCTTTAATTTTTATCATCTAGTTTGTTGTAGTGATATTGAAATGGTTCCGGTATTTAAATGCATTTAAATTTATTTAGCATTAGGTTTATTTCATTTAAATCAAACATTTTTAAATCTTTAATTTTTATCACCTAGTTTATTGTACTGATAAGGAAATGGTTCCGGTATTTAAATGCATTTAAATTTATTTCGCATTTGGTTTATTTCATTTAAATCAAACATTTTTTAAATCTTTAATTTTTATCACCTATAGTTTATTGTACTGACAAGGAAATGGTTCCGGTATTTAAATGAATTTAAATTTATTAAGCATTAGGTTTATTTCATTTAAATCAAAAAAAAATTAAATCTTTAATTTTTATCACCTATAGTTTATTGTACTGATAAGGAAATGGTTCCGGTATTTAAATGCATTTAAATTTATTTCGCATTTAATTTATTTCATTTAAATCAAACATTTTTTAAATCTTTAATTTTTATCACCTAGTTTGTTGTAGTGATATGGAAATGGTTCCTGTATTTAAATATATTTAATTTTACTTAGCATGAGTGATTTGAATGTAAAATTTCAATATTTAACTGTCCCATTTATAGATTTTAGTTAAGAATCATTGAATTAATCGCCTTTTATACTTCTATGTATTTAAGAAAATGTACAAAAATGGTTTCCGTTGAAATTAAAATTCAAAGATAAAATAATTAAAAACACTAATTATATTTAATTGTATTTAGTTTAATTGCCAATGCTTGCGAATTATCAATATATTTGCCATTTGCCAAGCACAATGAGACATAAACTCTTACATAACCCATAAAATTTGATTTGAATGTGAATTTCGAACTATTTTTTTAAATCGCCTATTATAGTTCTACTTATTAATGAAAATATGCAAAAATTAATTCAAAATAATTACAAGTACTAATTAAATTTAATTGCCATTAATTTATGTACTGTTTGCACTCAAAATGAAAATTACCAATCCATTTTCAAAAGTAAGAGGAATTGAAATAGAAAAAATCCAAATAAATCAGTTAAAATCCGATCTAAATAAAATTAAATCTTGCTAAATATTTAAGTATTATTTATTTGTTTATTTCCTTATTTATTCAATCTTATGGAAACTAAAGTTCTTTTACCATCTTCAATTCTAAAGCAACGCCAAAAAAGGAATCGCGGCAGTTTTGTAAGACTTAGCGTCGTAAATTACCTATTGAAAACATTCAGGCAAAAGATTTCCAAGTATTTCCTGTATTTTTTATTTATCGCGAGCATCTTCGGGCTATTAAACCATTATAAATTCCTTATCATTACCTGGAACCAAATTCATGGTGTACAGTCGTAGAACAACAGCATTGTCCTCGCTTCCACGTAAAGGATCTTACAGTTTCTTGAAGTAAAAAAGAAGTGCCGAGAAATAGGTCTAAAAAACTGTCCCATGCTATTGTACCTTTAATTGTCGCCAGAGGGCGTAAACAATCTTAAAATCGCGCTTTTAGCGAGCCTCTTCTCTGGTCATTTTTAGGGCGCGAGCAACACCCCCTGGGGGTTGAAATCGTCCCTATTATTTTTTTTTGCTTTACTTCGTTCTGGTAAAAAAGGCGTTCTGCTCGAAAGTTGTAAAATAGTGGGGATTTTACCGCGAGTAACCTGATAGTCGAGTCGTAGCGAAAATGGATTTCTACGCGTGGTTGGGCGTGGTGTTAGGTCAGGTGGGGTGGTTCTCCAAAATCGTGTTTTTTCGGAGGTCATTCTTCTGACTCGCGTAAAAGGCCGCACCCATCTTGTTTAAGGTTTGAAAGAAATAATTTTCCCGTAAATCCCGGAACATCATAATTCATGACTGGACCCGGCCAGGAATAAGAAGCCTTTTCGTACCAAGAATGTGAGACGATTTAGCGTTGCTTGCAATCAACTTCAAGCTCCAACTGTAAGCTCCTCCCCTCTAAAACAATCGAATTAGTCACGGTATCCCATTGGTTCCTTTAAAATGACGTATTCTTTGGCGACTGAACCGCACGCTGGTGACGTATTCCAATTTCACCCTCTAGTGGCGGAGGTAAAAGGCACCGTGGTACCCGAGGAGCATCTCCACATAGTTAGTTATTCTCCCTAAGTTGAAATAAATACTTATTTTCGGCTTTCGTACGAATGCTTTTTGATTTTTTTTCTCTCGAAATGTGAAGTGGTACAGAAAGGGTGTTATTTAAAAGTTTCGTGGTTTCCGTAATTTCCACTTGCATCTTTTAGTTTCTAACAACTGCCTTTTTTTTGTTTGGAACTTTATGGAATGCATCCAGTTTTTAATTAGGGGTGTTTTTAAGACCACTGTTTCCTTGAATACAATAACAGGGTTTCCGTACGTCAGGGGAAATTCAGGGAATTTAAAAATGGGCCTAAAAAGTCAGGGAAATTTAAGAATTTGTAAAAAATCAGCAAATTTTATTTAATTTTGACACTTTTTGAAGGTATTTTACTCTAGATCTATGAAAAATTATATGATTATAATTTATTTTCTTTAAAGTTTGGCTACTCTTTTCAACATTGCAATAACCTCTTTACTGAAATACACTTGTCCATTATTTATTAACTTGTGTTAAAAGTAAAATATAAAATAAATATTTTGGCCTTAAGAAGTCAGGGAAAATCTCTTAAAATGGTCAGGGAAAACCGGGAATAGCCAGGGTATTTGTATCTCAAAATTTTGTGACAACCCCAAAGAATTGAAATTTTTGCGTTAGGAGACATTTCAAAAGATATACCTTTTTTAATACAGGGCGGCCACGGGTCAAGGATAAGTTTTTGGTGATTTTGAAATAGGCCTAAAACGTCAGGGAATTTAAAATTGTTTTGAATATTTAATAAAGGAGATAATTTTGTGTAAATAAATTCTGAACTCCTACAAAGTTTTGGCGTAGAGGTTATACTCAATTTGTTACATAATTTGTAATTAACTAGACATAATGGCTAAAATAAATAACATAACCTGAAGTAGTATAACCATTATACTAAAGTAAATTCATTAACTTCTGCTAGTGAAATATAAAGTCATGGAAAAGGTCTAAAAATAGTCATGGTATTTGAACTTGGAAATATTGTGGGAAACTTCTAATAGTAAATTACAAAGCTAAAAATGATTTAATTTTGGTTTTAGGAAGGTCATGGAAAATCTTTAAAAGGGTCCGGAAATTTGAATTAGAAAATATTTTGGGCCAACTTCTGCTAGTAAATTATAAAGCTAACAATGATATAATGTTGGCTTTAAAAAGATCATGGAAAATTTATAAAAATGGTCATGGAATTGGAATTTACAAATATTGTGGGGCAACTTCTAATAGTAAATTATAAAGCTAAAATTGTCTACTTTTGGTCTTAGAAACTAGAAAGGTCATGGACAAATCTCCGAAAATGATAATGGAATTGGAATTCACAAATATAGTGAAATATAAAGCTAAAAATTGTCTATTTCTTTATATTAAAAAGGTCATGGAAAATCTGTAGAAAAAAATTGTGATTATACTAACAGCAATAAAATTTAATTTGATTTGATTGATTTGAGCCAAAACCGTATTTACGTGATATCTTGATTGATCTAACCTAAATCCATGGTTTCCACTAAATTAATTAATTTCTTTAAATTAAACTCGAACCCAGGCTAATCAAATTAGAAGCCAACGAAAAACCATTTGTTTCGGGCAGGCCGCCAATTAATTCTTTATTAATGGCCAACCCAATTAAGGGAGTTGAATTCCTTCCCTGGGCCCCGTTAATTAATTCCTGCGGGTCGGATTTACAGCCAATAACGTTGAGTGGCGGGAACCCCAACCATCCCAGTCCCAGCGGACACTCGTAATATCTTTATTCCCGACGCCGGGAACCCGGGCGGTAATCTTAATTGGAATCCACTCGTTTCAAGGGGTCAAGTTGACCCCTTGAAACGAGCGCGGAATGACCAACAGCGTCCGGACCATTACGTTAAATCGATCCCTACCCTACGCTTTATCGCGCGCTGCCAAGATAGCCCGTCATTTTGTATCGAAATAACCGCGTAATGTACGGCTTTATTTGTCTATACGATGGGAACGTTGTCAAGCTAACTTTGCGAAGACGTTCGTAACGTTAGCTGATAATTGAGATTGAAATAAACAAACGTAGATTTGACCAATCTACCACTTTCTCTGCCACTGTCTGGTGAGACCCGTTTTATGTTAGGTTTCCCAGTGCGCTTAATGTACTGAAAATCGGAATTGACTAAGACGAGAGGCCCTGCAATCTGGATTTACTCAGTGCAAGTATTAATTTATTTATACTTAGGAAGAATGACTAACTATTGTAAGTTAGGACGATTTTTAGGGTTACTCCCAATCCGTTTACCACTCTAACAGTAAGCTCCTCCCTTCAAGACAGGGTTACCACAGTACCTGGAATTTCTGGAAAAGTCAGGGAATTTGAAAATGGGTTTAAAAATCAGGGAAAACTTGGGGAATTTTAAAAACTTGTTTAAAAATCAGGGAAATGTCAGGGAATTTAATTTTGGTTGCAAATAGTTTCTAAAAATTATGACAGGAAAAGCAACGAAATTAGGTAAACACCTGGAATTTTTTTAACTAACATATATGCTAAACATTCCCAATTTTTGGTATAAAATAAGTCAGGGAAAATAGTTAAGGAAAATCTAGAAAATATTGGTTAACAATGGTCTTATTTTGGAATACAATAACAGGGTTGCCACAGTATCTGGAAAACCTGCCATTCCTGGAAAAGTCAAGGAATTTGAATATGGGTATAAAAATCAGGGAAAAGTCAAGGAATTTGAATATGGGTATAAAAATCAGGGAAAAGTCAGGGAATTTAATTTCGGTGGCCAATAGGAAACTTTTACTAAAATATTGGTTAAAAAATTGCATAATCTTGACACAAAATAAGTCAGGGAAATCTCCAAAGATGATCAGGGAAAACCTGGAAAATTCAGGGAACGTGAAAAAACTGTAGCGACCCTGAATAAGTAATTTAAAATATTTCTAGTTACTTGTGCAAGACAAAACTAATCAAGAGTAAAAGACAACGAAGACTAAAAGTAAAATATAAGTGCACTTTTAATCTTCGTTGTTTTTTACTCTTAGTTAGTATACAAAAAGTAGGGAAAATCTCCAGAAATGACCAGGGAAAATCTGGAAAAGTCAGGGAATTTAAATCTGAAAAAACCGTGGCAACCCTGTAAGAGACAATCAAATCAGCTCAGTATCTTATTGGGTGCCTGAAAGTGTTTCCAGGGTTGCCATTTCGGGCTACTTTTGAAACCGAATGGCGACCAAAATCGGTTGGGCGAAATTTATTTTTCAAGTTTTTCAAGTTGTGGATTCTGTTGAGTTTTTTTCAGGTTACATCGCTTTCCTCATAAAATGTTCATAGTTTAAGCCACCGAAAGAACTATTAGATTCTTTTAACCAAACCACGTACCACTAAAGTTTGAAAATAAATTGTTTTGAATATCCAATATTGGAAATTAATTTAAATCTAATATTCTTATGTCTGATAGTTAAACAAAGCAAGTGATAAAAGTCCCCTTCGTTAAACCTAATTCTTGCATTTGGTGGTGTTTTATTTTGGGCGAAAAATTGGGCTATAACAGAATGTTATAATTAATTTGGGCCAAAAATTGGGCTATAACAGAATGTTATAATTAATTTGGGCCAAAAATTGAGCTACTTTAGAAAAAATTTGTGCGAATTTCCGAATCGCGAGTTGCGTGTTTCCTCTCGTGCCAGGGTGAACCTCGAGCGTGATTCCCAAGGATGGTAACAGTCATTCTCTGTCAGTCGAAATCAATGCATTCTTGGGGAGAGTGAGGCGCGGATTTCTTGATTGAAATCCGCCGAGTTAATGTTTTCCCCACTCGAAGTCTCTCAGTTCGCGGCCGCACAAGTCAAAATAAACTAACTCCCCGTTCTAATGTTTGGGACCGTTTTTCAACGCCAGGCACGCCACGCTTGTTGGGATATTCACAAAGAATTCTGGGTAATTGGAGGTTCAATGAGAAGTTTGGGGCTCGTTTTAGGACTGTTACAACTTGCCATTACTTGAATTTGCGTTTTAAATTGAATCTAGTTTTTTTTGCGCTTTTTGGGGAGCTTTAAACGTTTGTGATTAGTATATATCCTACTAAACCTACTAAATAATTTCACATCTCGTATAGAGTAATGGCAGTGCTACGTCACACGACGTCACCCATACTTTTTCCTATTCATAAAAAATTCGCGTCCACAATGGCGGCCATGGCCAAAGCTACAGAGTGCTACCCTATTTCATACTACACCTACGAAAAAAACCATTGTCTTTAGTAAGATACTAAGTAAATATATATAATATAATATATAATAAGTATATTTTTAGGTTGGTTTTTGGGAGCTTCCGAAAATTTATAAGTACGATATTTCCTATACTAATCTACTAAATAAACCCAAATAACATAGTTCATACTAAATCTACTAAATAAAATCCACACAGCATATTTCATACTAATCTACTAAATAAACCCATTATACCAAATTTCTTACTAAACCTGTCTAATAAATCCACTTAGCATACTAATCTAAAAAAAACCCACATGGCATATTTTTTACTAAACCTACTAAATATATGCACATGGCATATTTTTTACTAAACCTACTAAATATATCCACATGGCATATTTTTTACTAAACCTACTAAATATATCTACATGGAATATTTTTTACCAAAACCTACGAAATAAAACCCCAATGTCTTTAGTACGATACGTTTTAATTTGAATTTAGTTTATAGTCTTGAGTATATTTTTTTGGGTTTGGTTTTGGGAGCTTGAAATATTTCTTATAAGTAACGTATTTCTCACTAAACCAACGCCACATAGCATGTTTCTTACTAACCTACTAATTAAACTGGCAAATCACATCTCTTACTAAATTTATACTAAATAAACCCAAATGGCATAGTTCATACTAAATCTTCTAAATAAACCCATATAGCATATTTCATACTAAACCTACTATATAAACCCCCAATGTTTTTAGTACGATTCAAAGTAAATATCGTTTAAATTTGGATCTAGCTTATAGACATTCTTGAATATATTTTTTTGCATTTGTTTTTGGTAGCTTCATGCTTCAAACGTACTTAATAAGCCCGCAGTACTTATTTAGTAGTAAAACTACTTAATAAACCCCCAATTTCGCTTACCCCATAAATAACACAAAATACTGCCAAATAACGAAATACAATTATCCAATACTTTTTATTAAATAAAAATAATTTATTGCAAATATGCAATTAACCCAATTCGCAACTGTCTAATTTAAATAAATTTAATTTCTATCAAAATTTAAATAATGTGATTAATGCAAAAATGTATTCATTTCTTTAACAATTTATGTCAATGGAGGAATAAAAAACAAAAAAATATTGAATCGTAATTAGATTTAATAAAAATTTCGTATAATTTTAGATTGTTTAACCGATAGAAGTAAATTGGCGCTTAAATTAGACTGGAAAAGAATCATTAATTATTTTTAAAGGAATTAACTAAAATAAATTCGATTTAAATCCAAAAAATCGATTGCCTTCATTTTAATTTAAAAAAATGGCAACCCTGATATATTCTAACGGAAATAAGCAGACGCAACAGGTGAAAGACAACCAGAAAAATATGAATTTATTAGACATTGCAAGAAGTTGAACGTCGCGATACTTGGGTCTAGCGTTGGTCTAGCCACTCACTTAAATAGTTTTTCTTTCTAGACTCAATTCCCGTTATCGGAATTAGTAGGGACGAAGTTGCGAGGTAAAAAACGAAGCCAGTTTCCCGTCCCCTACCTTTAGTCTTTGGCTTTACTAGTACACTTAACGGGAACTAAGTACTGTAAAAAAAAATAAACAGTCAGGTTGGCCCAAAAATTAAAGTTATCAGTTTTTTTTAGTTCAAGGTAAAATTTTAATGGTCTCATAGTTAAGATCACGTTCTTAGGTTGGTGCTGCGGATCAAAGAAAACTATAAGAAAAAAAAAGGAATTCAGATTTATCGTCGGTCCGCTTTCAAGATTAAAAAATTAAACAAGTTGTCCAAAGGCGAAATATAATCCGGGGCCATCTACTTTTGAGGAACTTAACCAAAAATTTATTTATCCCGGCGTGAGGGGGATTGGAAGCTAACGCTAAAATAGACTCATTCTTTCTAAACTTGTAGAAAGTAATACATTTTTGTCTAAACATGGGCGAGAAAAGCACAGTAATACTATTTTAATATTAATTTAATTCTTCATTATAGTTTAATATTAATTTAATTCTTCATTATAGTTTAATATTCATTTAATTCTTCATTATAGTTTAATATTAATTTAATTCTTCATTATAGTTTAATATTAATTTAATTCTTCATTATAGTTTAATATTTATTTAATTCTTCATTTTAATTGAATATTCATTTAATTCTTCATTTAAATCATTTAAATATAATATTCATTTAATTCTTCATTTAAATCATTGAAATATAATATTCATTTAATTCTTCATTTAAATCATTTAAATATAATATTCATTTAATTCTTCATTTAAATGGAATATTAGTTTAATTCTTCATTTAAATGTAATATTCATTTAATTCTTCATTTTAATGGAATATTCATTTAATTCTTCATTTAAATCATTTAAATATAATATTCATTTAATTCTTCATTTTAATGGAATATTCATTTAATTCTTCATTTTAATGGAATATTCATTTAATTCTTCATTTTAATGGAATATTCATTTAATTCTTCATTTTAATGGAATATTCATTTAATTCTTCATTTTAATGGAATATTCATTTAATTCTTCATTTTAATGGAATATTCATTTAATTCTTCATTTTAATGGAATATTCATTTAATTCTTCATTTTAATGGAATATTCATTTAATTATTCATTTAAATGTAATATTCATTTAATTCTTCATTTTAATGGAATATTCATTTAATTATTCATTTTATGGTAATATTCATTTAATTCTTCATTTTAATGGAATATTCATTTAATTCTTCATTTTAATGGAATATTCATTCAATTCTTCATTTTAATGGAATATTCATTCAATTCTTCATTTTAATGGAATATTCATTCAATTCTTCATTTAAATGGAATATTCATTCAATTCTTCATTTAAATGGAATATTCATTCAATTCTTCATTTAAATGTAATATTCATTCAATTCTTCATTTAAATGTAATATTCATTCAATTCTTCATTTAAATGGAATATTCATTCAATTCTTCATTTAAATGTAATATTCATTCAATTCTTCATTTAAATGTAATATTCATTCAATTCTTCATTTAAATGTAATATTCATTCAATTCTTCATTTTATGGTAATATTCATTCAATTCTTCATTTTATGGTAATATTCATTTAATTCTTCATTTAAATTTAATATTCATTTAATTATTCATTTTATGGTAATATTCATTTAATTCTTCATTATAGTGTAATATTCATTTAATTCTTTATTTAAATGTAATATTCATTTAATTCTTTATTTAAATGTAATATTCATTTAATTCTTCATTTAAATGTAATATTCATTCAATTCTTAATTTTAAGATAATATTCATATAACATTGAGAGCTCCATATTCCAAGAACAGACAGCGATGAACTCCTTTCGCTATATGCGGAGATAAGTTTTTAGATATCCTTGGGTCGCTCTGCCTTAACGAAAACGAAACTTATGTAATTCGTTCCTTTATCAGAGTATAATTCAGGCGCCACCTATGAAGTGGCGAACGTCAAAAAAGGTTCCTGCTTGGTGTGACACAATCAGAAGAGGGGCCTCTCGTTCTAACGGTGATCTAACCTTGTTTTAAGAAGTGTACTCTCTTTTCAAATTGAAGGGGGCGCTTAGTACCGACAATGTTTTGATCTGTGACCTTAATAGCTTTTCCCGTTTATTACGGAAAATTATTATTAATGGTAAAACAGACCCCGACGTATAAACTTTTTTTAAACATTGTTTTTCTCGTCGAGATGGTTGTAATTTTCAATTAATTTCTACATGCTTAGTAACTCGAAAAACTTACTACGAGAAATACTTGAATAAAAGAGGTTACAAATCCTCGAGACTAGATAATTTTGAATTTTTTTGTCTTAACAGTTTTAAACTTTATTTTATTTAAATTTAACATTTTTAAGCCAAACAAGTTTCACGTTTTTAAGCTTGAAAGTTTTCAATTTTTTTACACTTGATAGGTTTTAAGCCTGACAAGTTTCACCTTGTTAAGCCACATTAAAAAAAAATAATAATCAGCACCACCTTAGGCCTAAGTCATCATGCGACTTTTGAAGCCCTTAATTCAGGTGGCCGGGTTACAATGCGTAGGAGGGTGGTGGCAAGCCCTGCATGCCACGAGATCGAGCCAACAGCTCCCTACACTAACTATTACCGTTAACCTAGACAAGTTTTTATGGAAGGGAAAACCGAAGAACTCGGGGGAAAACCCCTTTAACCAGAGGGGAGAGAACTTGCAAACTCAACGCGGAAGGAGTTGTTCCGAGTTTTCACCCAGTGCCACAAGCTGGGATCGAACCCGGCTCCTGACACTTTCTCATTTTAAGCCTGACACTTTCTCATTTTAAGCCTGACACTTTCTCATTTTAAGCCTGACACTTTCTCAGTTTAAGCCTGACACTTTCTCAGTTTAAGCCTGACACTTTCTCAGTTTAAGCCTGACACTTTCTCAGTTTAAGCCTGACACTTTCTCAGTTTAAGCCTGGCACTTTCGCATTTTAAGCCTGGCACTTTCGCATTTTAAGCCTGGCACTTTCGCATTTTAAGCCTGGCACTTTCGCATTTTAAGCCTGGCACTTTCGCATTTTAAGCCTATCACTTTCGCATTTTAAGCCTGGCACTTTCGCATTTTAAGCCTGGCACTTTCGCATTTTAAGCCTGGCACTTTCGCATTTTAAGCCTATCACTTTCGCATTTTTAAGCCTGGCACTTTCGCATTTTAAGCCTGGCACTTTCGCATTTTAAGCCTGGCACTTTCGCATTTTTAAGCCTGGCACTTTCGCATTTTTAAGCCTGGCACTTTCGCATTTTTAAGCCTGACACTTTCGCATTTTTAAGCCTGACACTTTCGCATTTTTAAGCCTGACACTTTCGCATTTTTAAGCCTGACACTTTCGCATTTTTAAGCCTGACAAGTTTCACATTGTTAAGCCACATATTTAAGCCTGACAACTTCAAAATTTAAATCCTGATAAGTTTCCAAATTTTGGCCCGTAGTATGTTTAAATATTTTCAAGGCTGATAAATTTTCAAATTTTTAAACCTGATAGCTTTTAAAATTGTTAAAGCTGATAATTTTCACATTTTTAGCTTGATATATTTAATTTTTTTTTAAAGCTGATAAGTTATAAATTTTTAAGCCTGACGGGTTTTACAATGATCGAGCCTTCAAACTTCTAATGCAAACACAGTTTACACGGCAAAATTCCGATCGAAAAGTCTGCCTCGCACCTTTTATATAAATGTCTAGGTAATGGCACATTCCGGTAGCTACAGATGGCAGCACCATACACCGAACAATGTTTAATCCGTCGACGAAACCTTAAAACGAAAGTGATATATATCCGAAGTGACTTTTCGTATAAATTAAATAAATGCGAAACGGACGATAAATGATTTTCGGGAATTCCTTTCCCCCGTGCCTATCTCCTCCCCTTTCTCCCCCAGCCGAGCCAATTCCTACTAGACTGAATGCGTGTATTCTGCCCACTCCACACCTCCGAGAATCGAGTCGGTACGTTTGAAAGAAAGCAAAAAAAAACTTTTTCTTTTTTTGTAAACTAAATTACGAGATTAAAACTTGTCTCTGGAACCAATGTAAAGGTGTGAAAGCTGTCTTAACCCTATGACACAATAAATTCTCTAGTGTACTTCTTAACTCGTTATTTTTTCTTTCATACGTCTACTTTATTTTTTTACACAGTACTACATTTTTAATTACTATTATTAATTGCCTAGTTTAATTAAAGCGATAAGTAGCTGTCGTGGAATGTTGCTTTAATCTTTAACGTAATTATTCTGATGTTGGTTTTCTTTGAGTTAAGTTTGTTCTTTTTGGAGTTTATTATTATTAGTTTGGTCTCGTATCGTTTGATCAAATTGAGAGCCACTAGCTGTCTCGTATAGAAATGATTTAGAATGGGAATAAGGGTTGTTGATTTTATCGGATTTTTATTGATTTTTTTAAGGTTTTATGCCTGTTTTTCTTGACAAATTGATAACGTAAACTCTAGCTCAAATTAATCTTTATTAAATTGAATTATTAATTAATAATGAAATTTATTTGCATTTTCTCTAAATTGAAATTTCTACTTTCGTACATTTTCATAAATACTTTGAAGTATAATATGTGATTTAAATCAATGATATAAAACAAAATCACTTGATTTAAATCGCGATTTAAATCAATGATATAAAACAAAATCACTTGATTTAAATCTCGATTTAAATCACTGATTTAAATGAATTGGATTTAAATTCATCAATTTAAACAGCGTGACGACGTCTTTATTTTGGTCCTGGTAATTTTTATATTTAGTTTATATTTTTTTTTACAAATTCAACGTGGAATTGGCGTCGTTATGACGTCATTATTTTGAAATAACTATCCCCCTGTTTTAACGTATTTGAAATTTCAACTACGAAATGGTTGTAGAGAAATAACAAATGTTTTACCTTATTTGAAATTTAATTTACAAAATGGTAGTAGAAAAATCTAATATTTTAACTTATTTGCAATTCCATGAACGAAATTGTAGTAGAAATATCAAATGTTTTAATTTATTTGCAATTCCATGAACGAAATTGTAGTAGAAATATCAAATTTTTTATATTTTTTTTTAATTTAATTTACAAAATGGTAGTAGTAAAATCTAATGTTTTAACTTATTTGAAATTTCAATTACGAAATTATCGTAGAAAATCCATTAAATATAAATTACCGTCTCTTTAAATTAACGTGATACTGAACAATAGTATATAATTATTAAAATTATAATTTTAATTTCATCAAGTATCAAAAACGTGTTTTGTTCATTGTCAGACGATAATAATATTAATATTGGAAAATCGTCACCTTTGGGTTGCTTAATTGGCTGGCAAAATATCCGATTTAATTGGGGGACAAGCTTATTTCCAGTTTTAGTTTTAAAATTATCGCTAATTGGCAAATTTGACCTAGTTAATTGAGTTAATATCATTTTCTGCCAAATTCATAATTAATTTTAACATAATTAATTTTTCTTTAACATAAGAAAACCGGGTTATGTCGTTGCGAAATTATTATGTTATTAACATTTTAACCTTTTTAGGAGCCGTTAATGTAGGTGGGTATGTTTAGTCTTTTAAAATATCGAAAAATTCCTTAGCACCTATATTTATTCGAAAATCGTGGCTGTTTAAGCCTCGCGTGCATTTATAGCGTATAAATTTATTTAAATACGACCACCGGCTTTTATATGGGATAAATTAATTTGCATAATAACCTGGGAAAGTTGAAAAACGCCGCTAGCTAAATTTTACCATAAAGCGTTTTTCTTTTACGAAAGTTTCTTTTTTAAATTTTAGACAGACATAGTTAACGGTTCCAACGCGTTGACTTTTATTATTTTTTAAAAGTTTTTAAGTAGTCGACTTAGACCGCTGGCGTCATCTGGCGAACGGTGGATGAGTTACGCCACTATTAAAATCGCCCGTAAGTTGTGTCCCCGTACTCTTAGAATATTGCAAATTGTTTAAAGTCGGTTATTTAAAAGATATTGGAATTTATTTAAAGGTTAGTGCATTGTTTGTTATATCTATTATGTTTATTTTGGTTGATTTGGTTTTAATATTGTCAGTATATTGAGGATTATTATTATTATTAGTTTTTGAATCGTTGAGTTTTTTTCGTTTGAGTCCGCCATCTTATTTACGTTTTGCTACAGGCGCCATCTGTGGTCAGCATATGAATGAGTTTCGAACCTGTCTTTAAATTGTACATATTTATTTATATTATTTAGTATTATTTTTAGTATTATCAATTTATTGAGACAAAAATTTTAGAATCGTTGACATTCTTAGTTGGGTGTCCGCCATCTTATTTACGTTTTGCGCCATCTGTTGTCAGCATAAAGAATGAGTTTACGAATCCGTTTTTAAATTAGACATATTTAAATAGGGATGCACCGATATTATCGGCCTATTTTCTAATATCGGTATCGGCCAATATCGGCTTAAACGAAGCCAATAAAATATTTTCAAGAAACACTTTTAAAAATAAGAAAATTCTCGGTTAAATAACTATTGATAATATTTTATTTGATTGGCCGCGCCACGTACGCCAGACTTCAGAAGCTAGATCATACCTTTTTATTAGACACTGGGGGTTACGAGTGTAAACAAATAAAAAACCACGATATTGTGATAGAAAATATGTATCACGTAAAATGAAAAGAAACATATTCGGATATGCTCTTGCAAACTTTCATGAAAAATTGGAATAAAATAGTGCTCTGAACCGTCTTTTACAATGATTTTATCATATGGACTATACTGTTATGATAGATAACTTTGTTAATATCGTCCGATATATTGTGCAATATTACAGCCGATATTATCAGCCACGAATATCCGATATATCGGTTGTACCCATATCGGTGCATCCCTATATTTAAGTATTATTTTTAACATGGTCAATAGGTGATATTAGACAAGATGGCGACCAAGGCAAGGGGGTAAAGTAGGATAGCACGAGCTTTTCAAAATAGCGGCGATGATGTCACGAGAATACTCCCTATATTCATTTGGACATAAATTATCGAATCGTCGAGATTTTTTACGTTAGTGACCGCCATATTATTTACGTTTGGGCGCCATCTGTTGTCAGTATACGAATGGGTTTCGAACCAGTCTTTAAATGATAGTTTTGGAAGTATCAAGTCGAAGTCAAAGCTTGGAAAGGAATTTTCGACAGTACGTCCATTTGCTATCGATAATAGCGGTCGTAAAAAATAGTCTGGCCTGTGTGATGTGTTTTTTCCCCCCGCCATCGGCTGTCTGTTTTCATTTGTAGATCATCTGTTTCAGTTTGTTTTCTTCATGGGTTCTTTTTTACTATTGATTTCGTCCATAGACTGTAGTCATTTATCTTTCGGACTTAGCAACTTTCAGATACCCCCCATGCAGACAATCGGACCTGGGGGGACATACACCCCTCCCCCCCCCCAAAAAAAGAAGAAACGTTAGGTCGAAATTTCCCGTTTCGGAATTTACACACGTAGAAGCGGTCATCTAAAAACTGACCATTAGGAAACACTCTTTCCGTGTCTGTGTCAGGCTATCGTTTGTGATTTATACGAAGGGATTTTAACTTTGAAATTCTCCGAATTGTAATCCGGGGCGTTCGACGTTACTTTGCAGCGAAGCCCCGCCTTCGACAGCGGCCATTCGTGACGTGTTGGACTGGCGCTTTGGTCCCAGTGACGAGCGACGTCGTTACGCCTATTCGCCTTAGTTTCCGATAGAGAAAGATCGTAAAAGAATTTTTCCCGTCGAATCGGAATGTCGGAAATTGTTCGGTTTCTCTCTCCATCCGCGTGGGGGCGCTCTGTAGCGGCGATACTAGCGCCGAGATAAAGGCTGATTGATTGTCGTATGTAAATTGGTTTCTTTGTTGACTCACTGCCTTCGCTTTTGCCTCAGTATGTCGAAAAGAATGTTTTCGGTGTTTGCCAAGAATTTGTTTCTCGATTTCTACGAATAAAATCTCGCAATTCGCGATTGGAATTATTCTGAAAGGCGATTTGTGTCAGATTTAGCAACTAGATGGCGTAAAAGTGTTCCTGGGATTTTTATTTTGTTTTATTTTAAAAGGCGAATGTAGTTACTTGGTGTGAATTTTTCGTTTGAGTTTTTGATGAAAAAATTTACTTCCGATTTTACCGCCATTTTGTCTCGTTACGACCGCCATTTTGCCTCGTTACGACCGCCATTTTGTCTCGTTACGACCGCAATTTTGTCTCGTTACGACCGCCATTTTGTCTCGTTACGACCGCCATTTTGTCTCGTTACGACCGCCATTTTGCCTCGTTACGACCGCCATTTTGTCTCGTTACGACCGCCATTTTGTCTCGTTACGACCGCCATTTTGTCTCGTTACGACCGCCATTTTGTCTCGTTACGACCGCCATTTTGTCTCGTTACGACCGCCATTTTGTCTCGTTACGACCGCCATTTTGTCTCGTTACGACCGCCATTTTGCCTCGTTACGACCGCCATTTTGTCTCGTTACGACCGCCATTTTGTCTCGTTACGACCGCCATTTTGTCTCGTTACGACCGCCATTTTGTCTCGTTACGACCGCCATTTTGTCTCGTTACGACCGCCATTTTGTCTCGTTACGACCGCCATTTTGTCTCGTTACGACCGCCATTTTGTCTCGTTACGACCGCCATTTTGCCTCGTTACGACCGCCATTTTGCCTCGTTACGACCGCCATTTTGCCTCGTTACGACCGCCATTTTGCCTCGTTACGACCGCCATTTTGCCTCGTTACGACCGCCATTTTGCCTCGTTACGACCGCCATTTTGTCTCGTTACGACCGCCATTTTGTCTCGTTATTTCCTACTCAAAACATTGTAGTAGGCCTAACGGAATATTCGTAAAAAGATATGTTGATTACAATTACCAAAGATGGCGGATATGGGTTTTTTATTTTAAGGGGTAGGAGCTTACTGTTAGAACGTGAAAGGGATTGGAAGCAACGCTATATAATTTAATAATAATAAGAACCCAAGGCACCACCCTAGGCGCAAGTCATCTAGCGACTTCTAATGCCTTTAATTCGGGTGGCCGGGTTACAAAACGTAGGAGGGTGGTGGCAAGCGAGTTAACAAGCTCCCTACACTCACTATTACCGTTAACCTCTACAAGATTTTATGGAAAGGGGAAACCGAAAAAGGTGTAAAACCGCTTTAACCAGTGGGGATAGAACTTGCAAACTCAACGCGGAAGGAATGGTACCGGGTTTTGCCCCCAGTGCCACAAGCTGGGATCGAACCCAGCTCCTCTTGCTGCGAGGTGAAAGTGCTAACCACTCCGCCACCCCACTTGTTATTATTCTTCAGCTTACTTTATTAAATTTAAACAGGAATCCATACCTCTACTTGGAATGCTTATCCTGGCGTATCGCGTATGGTAAGATCACTCTGACGTCTTTGGCCCCGCCTACGAGAGATAAAATCCCCTCTGCGCGCGCTCCCCTCTCACGTTGTTGTTTGTTGAGTTAACGTAGTGACGTAAAAAAAACGTCTGCCACATCGATACGAAAATCTGCCGCGATAAGCATTCCTAGTAGAGATATGGATTCCTGATTTAAAACAGTAGTAAAAGAAATCACCACGTTTTGAAGTGGAATAGTTTCCAAAAACCGCCACCTCGGCGCTGACATCAAGCGTCGTTTTAACAGGGTTCGTACACGACCTGGAATACCTGGAAAACCTGGAAAAGTCAGGGAATTTGAAAATGATTCCCAATGGTCAGGGAATAGTCAGGGAAATTTAAAATGGTCCGAAATAGTAAGCGAATTTTAAAATGACCCCAAAAACAAATCCGGCAAATAAATTTTTGAAAAATGTATTAAAAATACATAATTAACATTTTTCAAGATTTTACCTCAAAACATAAATTTATTCTACAAAAATGGTCAGGGAAATTTGGCAATGTAGTCAAGGAAAACCTGGAAATGTCAGGGAATTTAATTCCGGAAATATTGTACGAACCCTGTTTAAGCTAAAGTTACCTCCCTATGAGAGAGGTTAAGCAGAGTGCTCTAGAAGTTTAAACGACAACGTCGAGAGTTACCTGATCATTATCCACGATTTTCTTTTCGCGTTTATAGAGTAATGGCAGTTCTACGTCACACGACGTCACCCATGCTTTTTCCTATTCATAAAAAATTCGCGCCCACAATGGCGGCCATGGCCAAAGCTACGGAGTGCTACTACTCTATACTTCGGAGTCTGAACCTTTTACAATATGAAGACGGCGCCATATTTCTGTCGATCTAATGTGACACGTGTGGTATAATATCTATATAGCGTTTATTTAAAAATACTAAATATTACAATTTCCCTGCTCAACAAATCGAGAGATATTTATGGCAGGTGGTTCTTGTTTTAGCAACGTTTAAATTGAAATGCTCCAAGTCTTGTACATTAATGGCGAAAACAATGTTTAGACAATGCTATAATATAGGGTGAAATTCGACTACGAAGACATATTTAAAGTAAAGCAGGGTACACGAAAAAACTTGACGAGATTAGCGGTAATAGTGAGTGTAGGGAGCTGTTGACTCGCGTGGCATGAAGGGCTTGCCACCACCCTCCTACGCATTGTAACCCGGCCACCTGAATTAATAGCTTTAAAAGTTGCTTGATGATTTAGGCCTATGCTGGTGCCTTGGGTATTAGCCTAGCTGATTATTATTATTAAATGTTTGTCTTTAGACAATGCTCACAGCCATACATAAGGCGCCTTTTAGTATTGGTTAAACACTTGTTTATTTTCGGCATGTACCCGGGCTAAATTTCTAATTGTAGCAGTCAAAGTGAAATCACTCTTAACTGATTTTGAAGTAAATTAATTTTAAATTTAAAATTAAAATTCCCGCTTAACCTCCATATTAAAGTGTATTAAATACAGTAAATTTAGAAGAGCTCGATAGTCCGTGGCAGCTAGAAGCAACAAACACAGCACCCCACACAAGGAGAATGCAACCCGTCCAAAGTCGTACATTTTCTCGCGTACATTCTTCATTGGTTAGACGCTTTAGCGCCTGCTGCCGTCGGAAGAGGAAAATTCGGAAATTGTCTTCCCCCCGCCCGTAAAACATTCAGCGTAAAGGCTCGTCCAATGAAATTTGTACACAACCCTGAGTTGGCGTGTTTAAAGGCTAGCTGCGTTCTCCTTGTGTTTGTTGCTCCTAGGTTTCAATATACGCCGATTAAATAAAAATATATACAAGGATCAAGAAGCGAGTTTACATTTCTTCCGTGGTTTATCGAAAATTGTAAGAAAAGCTTATTTTAGCAAAATTGCGAATTTAAGGATTTTCTCCTGGTAATAATATTGCCAACATGAAGATATAAAATGTGTTTGTTGCTCCTAGGTCTAGAAAAATTAAAGAATTTTGGGTGGTCTTGATTTCTTTGGCTGCCAATTGTAATCACAAACGTCTAGATACTCCCGACGTTGACGTTTAAACTTCTAGAGTGTCCCGTTTAACCTCCGTATTAAGTGTATTAAATACAGTAAATTTAGGAGAGCTATAAAAATAAAGCATTTTGGGTGGTCTTGATTTCTTTGGCAGGCAATGGTGACTCGGGTTTTGAGGTAGACAATCACTCGGGCCAATTTGCGATGGGGGAAGAGGTGGAGCGGGTCAAGGAGCGGCTGACCTTTCTGTTGGCGGAAGAGGCGCAACTGGACGCCGAGATCGTCGCTTGGAAGTCGGAGGGCTTGAAGGAAGAGGAGTTAGACTGGCACATTGACAAATTGCACGAGTACAATGAACTCAAGGACGCCGCCCAAATGTTGATGGGCCGTATGGCCGAGATGGAGGGGACCACGACCAAGGAACAGTACGACAAGTACGACCTCGACTTGGAGGACTAGCTCGGACATCTTGACCATGAACCTTTTCGTTACGCGTTCCATTGACATTCATTATAAACGTTTTACTGTGCTCATAAAGTTGGATTGGAATTCAAACGTTGGGTTTTGAACTTGATACGAGTTCGTTTCGTTTTTGGAACAGATTTGATACGAGTTCGTTTCGTTATGGAACAATTTTGATACGAATTCGTTTCGTTTTTGGAACAGATTTGATTCGAGTTCGTTTCTTTATGGAACAATTTTAATACGAGTTCGTTTCTTTATGGAACAATTTTGATACGAGTTCGTTTCTTTATGGAACAATTTTGATACGAGTTCGTTTCTTTATGGAACAATTTTGATACGAGTTCGTTTCTTTATGGAACAATTTTGATACGAGTTCGTTTCTTTATGGAACAGATTTGATTCGAGTTCGTTTCTTTATGGAACAATTTTGATACGAGTTCGTTTCTTTATGGAACAATTTTGATACGAGTTCGTTTCTTTATGGAACAATTTTGATACGAGTTCGTTTCTTTATGGAACAATTTTGATACGAGTTCGTTTCTTTATGGAACAGATTTGATTCGAGTTCGTTTCTTTATGGAACAATTTTGATACGAGTTCGTTTCTTTATGGAACAATTTTGATACGAGTTCGTTTCTTTATGGAACAATTTTGATACGAGTTCGTTTCTTTAAGGAACAATTTTGATACGAGTTCGTTTCTTTAAGGAACAATTTTGATACGAGATCGTTTCTTTATGGAACAATTTTGATACGAGTTCGTTTCTTTATGGAACAATTTTGATACGAGATCGTTTCTTTATGGAACAATTTTGATACGAGTTCGTTTCTTTATGGAACAATTTTGATACGAGTTCGTTTCTTTATGGAACAATTTTGATACGAGTTCGTTTAGTTTTTGGAACAGATTTGGTTACGACTTCGTTTCATTTTTTAAACAAATTTGGTAACAATTCATTTCGTTTTTGGAACAGATTTCGTACCAATTCGTTTCAATTTTAGAACATATTTCGTAAAAATTCGTTTCAATTTTAGAACAGATTTCGTACCAATTCGTTTCAATTTTAGAACATATTTCGTACCAATTCGTTTCTTTTTTGGAACAGATTTCGTACCAATTCGTTTCATTTTTGGAACAAATTTGATACTAGTCCATTTCGTTTTTGAAACATATTTGATACTAGTCCTATCGTTTTGAAATAAACACAAAACTATCATTTAGGAATTATTTTATTAACATTCCATGCTTAAAAAAATAAATTTTGTCGTTCGTTACATGTATAATATGAATTTCTTGAATTAAAACTTAATAATATTTGCCGTTTTTAAGTTTGTGATTATGACATAATTATTTTCTTACGGTGGACAGACCAGTTCCTAATTAAAATAAAAAGAGGGGTACCGTATTACCGACTCCGCGCTACGTACCAAAAGTAACCAAAACACACAAAATAGCCCCCCTCTCGACCCGTTTGTAACCCTAATTCAGTAAACTATAATTAGACTAACCCGGAACCCACAGCTATTGAAATAAAATAATAATTAAAACACAAATTCAATTGTTAGAGAACTAGTACGCGGAATTCATTAAAAATATGATAATAGAAAAAAATTAAAACTCGTCTTGACATTATATCAGAAGTAAATAATGACCGAAGTTATCGAAATAGCGCTCAGAATCGGAGGGCGTTTTCCTTATGAAAATGATGAGAAAATCGAACAAAAGCTAATTTCCATCCCCGTCTTTTGACGCGATAAATTGCGCTTGGGAATTGTGGGTATAGCTATTCTATGTATAAAAAATGACTTCATAAAACAAAAACTTTTTTTCGGCATAGGAGCGTGCAAAATTTAAAATTCGAGGTATGTACTGGGTTGCCACAGTACCTGGAAAACCTGGAATTCCTGGAAAAGTCAGGGAATTTGAATATGGGTATAAAAATCGGGGAAAAGTCAGGGAATTTTAGAAATTAGTCTAAAAGTCAGGGAACCTAATTTCGGTTGCAAATAGGAAACTTGTACTAAAATATATGTTAAAAAATACCAAATCATGGCACAAAATAAGTCAGGGAAAATCTCCGGAGATGGTTAGGGAAAACCTGGAAAAGTCAGGGAATTAGATTGTGTAAAAACTGTGGCAACCCTGTATGTAACTTCATAAGGAAAAAGCCTCCAACACGGGGGAGTATAGCAGTATGATAACTTCGGTTCATCTACTTTTGATTATATCAATAATAAAATTTCAACAACAACTAGTTTATCAATTAAAGAAGGTCATGATAGCTCAAAGGCAACGCTAAATAAAAAAAGAGTAATTAAAAATGTATTTGTGACTTTGTTAATTAATCAGCCAGACTTGATATATGCAAAATAATATTTCTCAACTCTTCCCTCTTTTGCAAAACACGCGTCATTAGAGCTTTTGTTAATGACCTAAATTTTAGCAGCAACCCAAGGCTTAGTGAACGTATCTTCGCTTCGAAGTCATGTCAGGTCTTCGGGTTTTTGGGAGGAACGTTTCTTACGGACTAGGGGGACCAATGAGATATTTTTGGGGAAGAGCCGAAACCTCTCCCGGCGTCCTCTAATGGGATCAATTTAGCAACAGAGTTCATTTGCACTCCCTTTCGGCCAAGCACCATTCAAATTGATGCGGCTATTTGCATTTTGCATGTCGCCGTAAATGAGCCTTTTCCAGTAGCGCTTCCTTATTTAAATTTGCCCGTTTTTTGCCGCAATTTCGAACCTTTTCTAGGTTTAATAATAGACCATTTTCGCGGTGTCATTTAAGGCTTCACTGGGTGCGTCCATTTTGTACGTTTTTAGCGTACTTTGATGGTATAAGGTTTGACGTAAAGGGGCTTTTTGGGTTTGATGAACCTCATCAACTGTTTTACGACTCGCTATATTGTTGAAAGTTCGATTCTTTAAGTACGTCCTTTTTGGAGGGGAAATCAGTATTTGGTATAATGGAGAGTTTTAAGTATTGGTCGATTTTTTTCGGATGTCTTTATTTAAGAAATTTCAGTGGTAAATTTGAGTAATTCTTAAAAACATCACAGAAAACAAAAACACGAATTTATTCATCCTATATCTCAACTGAATTCTCCCACAATACTGAGGTACCCTGAAAAGGTCGGGGAATTTTTAAGAAGTAATGGAAAAATCAGTTAATTTAGAGTTGGTATCAGGGCTGTTGTTTTCTTAAAATTAATTTGAATTGAAATGTTTTTTTTAATGGTTTCATGCCTGTTTTTCTTGACAATTTCATTAATAATTTGTGGGCAGCAGTAATGTAACCTAAAATTTAAATTAAGATTAATTTATATATTAATTAAAAATGAGTCGATTTAAATTTATCAAAAAGTCGGAAAAATCTTAAAATAGGAATTTGAATCTGGAAATTTCAGGGTTGGCAAAAAAACGTTTTTTTTTCTTAAATTGATAAAGCCAGTATAGATTTACCCGGATAAAACAGAATGAAACCACAATTAAAAAACTCTTATATCAAGCAGTAATTAATATTTCTCCTAGTGGTTTTAGCCTTAGATTAAAATCGAAAAGTTTTAGATTCGTACTTTCGTATAGAAAGACTCTTCCTATTTAAGAGGTTTTCCCCGAGCTCTTCGGTTTCCCCTTCCATAAAAACTTGTTTAGGTTAACGGTATTAGCAAGTGTAGGGAGCTGTTGGCTCGCGTGGCATGAAGGGCTTGCTACCACCCTCCTACGCATTGTAACCCGGTCACCTGAATTAATGGTTTTAAAAGTCGCTTGATGACTTAGGCCTAAAGTGGTGCCTTGGGTGATTAGCCTAGCTGATTATTATTATTATTATATTTCATCAAGAATGTATTTATTATATTTAGGAAGAATGATTATGTTGCGACAATCGCCGGGCACGTTGAACGCCTTTCCCCCGTCTCGCGCGGGAGGAAAGACAAAACGTCACCGGCGTTTGATTTCCATCGCGTTAGGTGACGTAAATTTTAAGCAGCCAATGAAATACCGGGACTATTCGTTTTATTTTAAGCGGAGGAGCGTACTGGGGGGACCAACGGGTGGATTGAGAGAAAGGCTAAAAACCGTCTCGACATAGACATTCTCCCTAGGTATAAATAAATACATTCTTGATTTCATTCGAAAAAAATATTATTTCGTTTGTTTTAAATTATACTTTTTACCATGGATTTTTCTAAGTGGATAAAACCAGGTGGTTAAAAATGGTCTGGCTGGCTCTTGCCAATCCTGGATACGTTTATTTAGGAATAAACGTTCTTATGACTTTTTAATTTGTCTGTAGCAAACGCTAGATTATAATGGCAACCTCGGAGAAGCTAACGCCGTTACGCCACCTAGACTCGTTAAGGTAGCGAATGAACTTCAAACTACACCTTACGGAGGGTAAAAAAAATAAAGTGTACAGGCAAGAAACAAAACACGATATATGATCTCACGTAACAATCGTAAAAACGGAACGTTATAAAATAGATTCTCAGAGTTAATCCCGTTCTTCGAAATAAAACCGTAGAAGTCACGTCTAGAGGGGGTTAAAAACTGGGCCCGATAAAGCGTCGAGTTCAAGGCTTAAATAAAGAGGCCTTGGACCCCCGCTAAAAGCGAAGGAAGCCGGGGCTTAGCAGACTCTCCTTTCTCCCGGCTACAGTTATATTGTTTACGACTGCCTTGTTCGTTCCAGCGCTTTGCCAGCCAAGCGGAGAGAGGTCAAAAGGTTGTTAAGGCGCCAGGGTGACTCGCGCCACCCCCCTTACAGCGCCTTCCTTCCCCCATTTGTCTTAAGCACCCCCCCCCCCGCCTCAAGATAGGGTCCTCCCTTCTTTATCCATCCGAATTTAAAGGAGAAAAGATAAATCGATGCTCGGGATGAGTGGGATGCTAAGAAGCTGAGGATGCGGGGATGCTGATGATGATGCGGACGATTCAGGACTGTCTATTAGTTACACCCGTTGGCTGCTACCATCCCTCCCCCTTCCTACCCGTTACTAAGTGACGTCATTTGTTCCTAGGAAATGTGACGTCGTTAAATATCGTCAGAAGTTTATTTATATATATTTTTACACCAGGGTTGCCGCCTAAGGTCAGGGAAATTAGGGATAAGTTAGGGAATTTAAAAATTGGCCTAATATTGGCCAGGGAAAGGTCAAGGAGCTTTAAGAATCTGGAAGAATTTTGATATTGGGAATTTAAAAATTAGCTTAAGGTCAAGAATGTTTTAAGAATCTGAAACACTTGGATAATGGGAATTTTAAAATTAGCTTAAGTGTCCGAAGAAAGGTCGAGAAAGTTTTAAGAATCTGAAAGACTTGGATAATGAGAATATAAAATAGGCCTAAAATGCCCGGGGGAGGGTCTAGGAAATTTTAAGAATCTGGAAAAAGTATGATAACTTACATTCACTCCCAAAAGTGGATGATGACGGCTTACGTTAAAGGTCAAATAATTTAAATTAATCCAGAACATTTTATGATGGTGACCTAAAATAAGTAATATTTTTAATTAAATTGAAACTGAAGTAAATTTATTACCGTCTGATAAAAGTAAAATTAATATTAAAGTCAAAATTTGTCTAATTTGAAAAAGGGAAATATCTTTAAAAATTATCAGGAAAAAGTCAGTCAATTTTAATCTGAAAATATATTGGCAACCTTGTACAAAAATGAAATTCTCCAGGTTCGAAGAAATTTATACTGACCACGGATTTTCCTGATACTTAAAAAAATCAATGTTACATGTTTGAAGCGAATATCATTATCAGAATAGGGAGATTTAAATTAAGCTTCCATATAGTTCGTTAGTTAATTCAACATCCATTTCCTGGCCTTAGAAGCTTTTGTTAGCTGTATTACCATATGTCTCTAATACTATTTTATAAGTATGACACTTCCTCTTCATCAGATGCAAACATTTTTCTCAAAGTACATTCCCTGACCCTTGAAAAATTGCCAATCTTGGTCGTAGTTTATGTTATTTGTATTACCCTAAGTCTACAATACAAGTATGACCCTTACTTTTCTCCAGATGCAAGATTTTTCTTGAAAAATATTAACAACATATTATTTACTTATTTACAATATTATATTATTTATTTACAATATTATTATATTACTTATTTACAATATTATTATATTACTTATTTACAATATTATTATATTACTTATTTACAATATTATATTATTTATTTACAATATTATTATATTACTTGAACCTTTCTTAGTCTATGCAGAGAGCTTCAAAGTGTGGCCTACTAGCCCGTGGAAGTAGGCTGCAACCAGCGCAAAACCAAGCAGCAGGGAAACCCGAACATTAAGGTTTGGGTTCGTGTTATAGGTAAAAAAGGACTTTGTAAACCAATGGAGGTAACTAGCGTAAAAAAGTAAACTTAAACAGTATTTAAAGTCCCAGCTGCTTGGTGTTGCGGTTGTTGCAGCCTACTTCCAGGGGCTAGTAGGCCACACTTTGAAGCTCTCTGGCGCTCTTTTCACTCCTCGTAGGAAATTGGGGGGAAAAACAGGCATACTTCTCAACTCACCCCCTACAGCTCCTTAACATTTTTGCATAACCATTTGAAACAACCTGTATTACTTATTTACAATATTATTAAATTACTCATTTACAATATTATTAAATTACTCATTTACAATATTATTAAATTACTCATTTACAATATTATTAAATTACTTATTTACAATATTATTAAATTACTTATTTACAATATTATTAAATTACTTATTTACAATATTATTAAATTACTTATTTACAATATTATTAAATTACTTATTTACAATATTATTAAATTACTTATTTACAATATTATTATATTACTTATTTTCAATATTATTATATTACTTATTTACAATATTATTATATTACTTATTTACAATATTATTATATTACTTATTTACAATATTATTAAATTACTTATTTACAATATTATTAAATTTCTTATTTACAATATTATTAAATTTCTTATTTACAATATTATTAAATTTCTTATTTATAATATTATAAACTTATGTAATTACGAAACCTTTCTCTGACAGCAGTTGGGATATTTCAAATCTTTATTTACTCTCACAGGAAGAAACCTCAAAATAAACATAAATATTGAATGTAACACTAAATGTAGCGTAGATCTGAAATTTCACCCTAACCAAATAGGTTATATATCAACAACCAAAAAGTCTGGGCTCCAATATACTTTCAAAGTTAAGCGACCCCCCCCCCCCTCGTATCCCCCGTAGTCTTTGCAACATTAAAAATGAAGTCATTTCTTCTTGCCACCGACGCGCCATCTAGCTGCTATTTTAGAAAATTTCCTAAAGAGTAAATTTAGCGGAACCCTCGCCCTCCCTCCCTCCAGGAGTCGCTGGTAGCGTTTGAGGTTATTAGAAACACCTCTCTCCTCCCCAGCCCGTTTTTCCCTTTCTATCCCCGCTCACTTTGTTTCGGGGGAACCCCCGTCTCGTGTCTCCATCTAGTGGGATTTTCAAACAAAAGCGTCGGGATATTAATACGGCGTGGATCCGCCGAAAACCTCTTGATTCCCTAATAAGCTCCGAAAAGACAAAAGAGCGCCATCTAGCCTCCCGCTTTGATGATGATGATTATTATTTCCTTCCTAAGCCTTGGCCTTGCACTTGGCCGTAAGAATGCCGGCGTCCTGTGGGAGATTGTAGAAAATAGCTACGTTTGCCATCTCTCTCAAATCGCTTTTCTTTATTGTACGAAATATGACGCGTTTTATGTATCACCACTGTGTAGAGTTCTCATTTGGAATTTCTCCCGCCGAGTATATTATCAGACTCGGTTTTTTTAGGTTTTCTTTTTTAGGATATTAACATTTATAAGGGTTGCTCGAGCAAAGAGTATAAAAACTACGTAACCTAGAGATATAATGACGGTTGAAAGCAGTAAAGGAAGTTGTAGCAACCGGGGGGGAAGGCACTCAGTGAATTTGCACTTCAAATTTCGGTACCGCAGCGCCACTACGGCAGTATTTAGTACAATAAATAATAAAACCAGAGAAAAATGGCAGTTACGGTGTTGCGGAGGTGCTAAATTTGGCATTTTGGATATTTAATTGTCTAATATCTGTCAATTCAAAAAAGTGACAGTAATTGGTTACTGTTTCGTGATTTTTTTAGTTAGAATTTGTGGATTCGTTGTTTCGGTGTTTATTTTCAAAAAGTGAAGAATAAGGCGTTTGTTCTCTAACGTTGCCAAGTCCTAAAGGTAACTAATTCCTTAAGGAATTTTCAAGAATGTTGAACTAAATCAAAATGATTGCCACTTAAAACTGCCGTAGTGGCGCTGCGGTACCGAAATTTGAAGTGCAAATTCACTGAGTGCCTTCCCCCTCGGTTGCTACAACTTCCTTTACTGCTTTCGACCGTCATTATATCTCTAGGTTACGTAGTTTTTATACTCTTTGGCTCGAGTGTTACTTTGTTGGGATCCTTTGCAAAATTATTTTATCCAAGCTAAAATATATTTATAAATAAATAATTAAATTTTTGTTTTAATGAAAGTTCCTCAATTCTAAAGGTTGGTCCAAATTATATTAATTAAATTATATTATATTAAATTAATTTCGCGTATTTTATCATCCAAATTATATGGGACTTATGAGTTATAAACAGGGCAATTGATTTGAAAAAAAGTATTTATGTTATTTAAATTGGATTTTTTATTTTTATTTATGTTTATATATTTGGTGCCTTTTTCTTCTTGGAAAATTAATTGATTGATAATTCATAAATATAATTATATGGAATTATAGGTGATTTTCATTAATGATATTTCTTAAAACTCATTTGATTTGTTTAAATTGTGATATAGCGCATTTAAATTAAATTCATTTAAATCAAACGAACCTGGTTCTGAATTTCTAAAGAAGAATTGGTCCACTCGATATTAATATAAAATAAGAGTTGGTCTAATTTATATGGAATCAAAATAAGTTTTTGATTAATTTCTATGGAATCATAATAATTTTTTAATTTCTATGGAATCACAATTTTTTAATTTCTATCGAATCACAATAATTTTACCTAATTTCTATGGAATCACAATAATTTTAATTAATTTCTATGGAATCCCAATAATTTTATCTAATTTCTATGGAATCACAATAATTTTACCTAATTTCTATGGAATCACAATAGTTTTATCTAATTTCTATGGAATCACAATAGTTTTATCTAACTTCTATGGAATCACAATAGTTTTACCTAACTTCTATGGAATTCCAATAATTTTATCTAATTTCTATGGAATCAAAATAATTTTACCTAATTTCTATGGAATCACAATAATTTTACCTAATTTCTATGGAATCACAATAATGTTATCTAATTTCTATGGAATCACAATAATGTTATCTAATTTCTATGGAATCACAATAATGTTATATAATTTCTATGGAATCACAATATTTGTTATTTTCTATGGAATCACAATAATGTTTTAATTTCTATGGAATCACAATAATTTTTTTCTATAGTTTAAAGACTTTTTTGTCAAATTTCTATGGAATCAAAAGAAATGTTTATCGAATTCCTACGAAACCTAAAAACATTTTTATCGACTTTCTATGACTGTTAAGAACTCGGATTCTAAAGAACGCGTTATTTTGTAAATCATTTTCGCGCCGTACACGGCAACCCTAGCGTCATCTATCGGCCACTAACCGAACTAAAAAAGGCAATATATAATCTCCTTAACACGGAGAAAGTCTCCGAAACTCTCGAGATAGGCTTTACTCCGGAGTACTTACCGTATAATCAGATTCTTATCAATTTCTATTGTTATGAAAATGTGTTTTGGTGGCGCTCTGGTCAGTCCTTTAAAGGTCTGGTAATTTAGTGGTACTTCGTGACGTCGAAAACCCGGATGGGTGCGATGGTCGTGACGTACTCGTCGAGCACAAAATAAAAAAGTTTACGACTCCTCAGCGGTTCTAACCCCAAATTTCACTTTACCGCGCATTAATAGCACGCTCTAATCGTTAATAATTATACGGAATCGTGCCTTTGTGTTTTGGCAGCCCTGCGCTGGCTAAATTTATTTAATGCGTTTTCTATCGGAGGTCCGCTTACAAATTTAAGGGGAGGACAAATTCGATTTTGATCATCGTAATTTTTGGACGCGTTTTAGACTAATTTTTATTAATGACTTTTAAAATTTTAGTTTTCACGTGTTTTAAATCCGGTTATATTTAATTTCAATTCAATTTATCTATAAATAACCATAGATTAATTTCCTTACTATAATATTTAACTTCACGGTTTTTATATACATTGTATATATTTATTTATTGCGTTAAAAAATCTTTGAAGTATTTTGAATTTAAAGCAGAATTTTTTTAATAATAATTTAATATCTTACTATGTATTTTTATTTTTAAATTGCTTATGATTTATAATGGAATAAAGTCAATAAAATTTAAATTATTCAAGTCAATAATTTGCCAAAAATACAATAAAAATTAAATAATTCCTGACTTAAAATTCGGCAAAAATATAATCCTCCCCGGCGGGGAATCGAACCCCGGTCTCCCGCGTGACAGGCGGGGATACTCACCACTATACTACCGAGGATCTGGTATGAGAGGCATTATTCTCTCTCCAAATAGCTAAAGAGATAACGTCTACCCGAACAAAACCTTTTTTATTCCGTATCGCGCATGCTCGTTTTTTGCTCCTCCCTAAAAACTTAGAAACTCTCTCGCTCACAGAGAGATGGCGTAGTAGTCGCACTCTTTTTTTTTCGAATAGTTCCCAACCACTTCGGTAGATGTCGTTACCATCTTGTCTAAATGATTGAATAAAAAGTTAAAGGCAGGACGCGTTTTTTTTCAAATTTTTTTTTAACATAATGATTTTAATTGAGGAAGAAATTGTACCTCAATAACAATAGTACCATTTAAAAGGTTTTTTGTCGCTTTAAACGAATCGTTATATGAAAATAGGAAGTGGTTAAAAGAATTTTTACATAATAATAGTAATTTGTGTTTTCAAACCGTTCTGAAAACCCGACGAAGGGATATTTTCATGGAGTTCAAAGGTCAGATTTAGTTCAGTATATTATCCCTTTGTAGTGGAGCAAAAAAAAAGAGAAAGCCAGGGAAGTTTCTCTTGAAAGATATAAATGCTCTTTTACTAACCGCTGCTGCAAGGTTATTGACCACCGGAATGAAATGACATATGTAATCATATTTTTTCTTCTTCCGAACATTACATTTCTTTGCGTAGTTGTGAATCTAGTTTTACGAGCTTCTCCTCTTATGAGCCACGAGCGAACAATTTTATCTGTTTAAATAAAGTAGCGGGTTTGACAACTAGGAATGTTTTTGAAATTAAAATTTAATTTGTAATTTATATTAATAGATAGATTATCGACACTGGTAATTTAATGACTGTTTAAGATCTCTAGACTGGTTTCTGTTTTTTTTTGGTATTCAATTTTAAAGGATGAACTTTCATATTTATGTTGAATCGAGGCTTTTCAAATTTTCTGATTGGCGTTAGTTACGTTACAAACAGCTACAAAAAATAGTACAATTTTTCGCTGTAGTTTCTACTCACTTCAATAAATATTTGCTTAAATTATAAATTTAACAATTAGAATTATTTTCTGTAACGATAGGCTCTACAAAAGGCCCAAAGCAATATTAAACGTCATTTTTTTTCCATTTCAGTACATATTATAATTAATATAATCATAGTTTTTATACAAATATTTACGCACGGCTGTTTGACTTAAAAAACCATTTGATAGTTTTATAGACGCTGATACTTTGAAGGTAAATTTAGACACAGGTGTTTCGACACCCTACAGGTTTTTCTTCTTTTTAATCTGATGATTCGAAGCTTGTCTCGTTTCAATGTTATTGTCAGATTAGGCTTAGGAAGAAGTTTTGACGGTTTTTTTGCACGCCCGAGTCAGTCAAAGATATTTAAGGAAAAAAAAACACTTTGATATTGAAGGTTTTTTTTTGTTAAATTCTTAAGTTCGTCCATAATATACCTAGTGTCAGCGTTGCCTGACGTACGATAATTATCGTAGACATCGATAATTTCGAGCTAGTTTTTGACACGTACTAATAGTCTACTACTATAGTACGCATTTTTCGATATATTTTTTAAATTGGCTGGAAACTTGAAAATTGCGACTTTTAAAACATAAGTTTTAATTCGGTCGAACTTTAAATGTTGTTAAACTTGTGAAATCAAAATTTTTAATATCAGTATTTCATACAAAATTTAAATCTACCGCTGGTTTTCAGGCATACGATAATTGTTTTCTGAGATCGATAATTCGATAATTATTTGGCTCTGGTACGATAATTAGAGGAATTGGCAACGCGGCCTAGTGTTTTACATGGCATATTATACAGTTTTAACACACCACGAAAGTTTTACAAACGTGAACTTCAGAACCATTTAACGTTTTTCTCGTTTTCAAATTTTTTGGATTTAGACGTCAGCAATATCTTTAAACTTACAGTGGGTTTCGAAATTTGCAAATTTCCAATTATCAAAGTAATTTCTGAAATTATAAACTGAATTTGAGATTGCAGAGCTCAATTTTCGTGTTGATTTCTAGGTTTTTTGGGCTGATTTTAAATCAGTGGGGAAATAACTTTCAAACCCAACGCAGAAGGAGTTATTCCGGGTTTTCACCCAGTGCCACAAGCTGGGATCGAACCCGGCTCCTCTTGCTGCGAGGCGAAAGTGCTAACCACTCCTCCACTCTTCAAACCAGGCCATTTTTGGGGGCTAGCTTAACCTCTCTCATATCGGAAACTTTCAGATATTGTTTGTTAATTTTACAGAGCGCAAAAAACTATATTTTCTAAACTTGTATCAGGGAATTTGAAAATGTTTCCAAAAGGTCAGGGAATAATCAGAGAATTTGAAAATGTTTCCAAAAGGTCGGGGAATAATCAGGGAATTTGAAAATGTTTAAAAAAGGTCGGGGAATAATCAGGGAATTTGAAAATGTTTCCAAAAGGTCAGGGAATAATCAGGGAATTTGAAAATGTTTCCAAAAGGTCAGGGAATAATCAGGGAATTTGAAAATGTTTCCAAAAGGTCAGGGAATAATCAGGGAATTTGAAAATGTTTCCAAAAGGTCGGGAAATAATCAGGGCATTTGAAAATGTTTCCAAAGGGTCAGGGAATAAACCGGGAATTTGATAATGTTTCCAAAAGGTCAGGGAATAATCAGGGAATTTTAAAGTTTAAAATGACGCCCCAAAAAATCCGGCAAATAAATTTTTGAGATATGTATTAAAAATATATAATCAATATTTTTCAAGAGTTTACTTCAAAACATTAGTTTATTCTACAAAAATGGTCAGGGAAATTTGGCCATTTGGTCAGGGGAAACCTGGAAATGTCAGGAAATTTAATTCCGGAAAATTTGTACGCACCCTGTACTAAGAATAAACAAGGACACGTGATGGCAATACGTACCCAACCCACTTCCATAAAATGATTTATACGTCATATTTCGTTACTCTAAAATCATCAGTTTACTTTTAAAGAAATCAGAAGCTATTTTTCGTGAAATATTTTGAACCCGCTCTGTGATTATATTTCAAACTATGACACGGGTCGTAGGCCCAACGTGGTAATATATTCTATAATACAGCCGATTCCTCCCACGGCCCACTTGCAAATGTTTTTTAAATTCTCGAGTGGGGGCCTGTAGAGGTCGCGTTAAACCTATCCATGGATCCCACGTGCTTCTCCCGCTATAAGGGGATTTATGACGAGACCTCTGCAGGAATAAATGTTTTTCACACTGATGAAAAAAAACTAAATGGTTCCAGGCAGGACGAAGTCGTGTACGTTTGTGGGTGGCTCGTTTTAATACTTTCGTTCTGCAAGAATCTATTTCATTTTGACTGAGAATGACTATCTTGAGATACGGACCATGGTCTCGTTACCCCCTTAACACGACAGATGACGTACGTTTTAGGGAACCAATGAGATAGCGTGCTGATTTGATTGATTCGTAAGGGGAGGAGCTTACTGTTAGAGCGTGGGGTGGATTGGGAGCTAATCTAACAATCGTTCTCAATTTACAAGGGGAGTACCCGAGTTGTTAATTGCCGATTTTGTTCAAAGTCGGGCGTAATGTAGACCTATATGAGATATGAAATTTCCCAAAAGGAGACGTTGCACTACCCATTCGATTTGTCATGGCAATCGAAAATGTTTTTGACCACTTAAAACAGATAAATCTGCATTTAAAAAAGCATGATTTTCTCGGTTCCAATTTACCCTAACGTGATGAAATTTACCTAAATGTGGTCCAAATTACCCATTTCGTGATTTTCAAAAACAAATTTGAAATTTTTAAAATTTTCGTAACCGAGAAAATCCCATGCTTTTTTAAATGGAGATTTTTTTGTTTTAAGTGGTCAAAAACATTTTCGTTTGCCATGGCAAATCGAATGGGTAGTGCAATGTCTCCTTTTGGGAAATTGCATATCTCATAAAGGTGTACATTACCCCCGACTTTGAACAAAATCGGCAATAAACACCTCGGGTACTCCCCTTGTTAGTCATTCTCTGTAAGTATTAATACATGTATTCTTTCTCCCGCTGTGTTCCTGTTTAATGTTTAAATTTGCCAGATTTGAAGGGGTTTTTAAAGGGAGGGTTGTATTAAGTTGATTGATATACTTATTTATATTTGGAGAAGTTTCAAGGTAAATTGTGTTGTTGTATTCCAATTTCGTATAAAGCGGCTGATTTTTTGGTAACCTAAATAATTCGCTTTCTTTTGGCGTTGATAATGATGAATTTGTTTACGAAAACTTCTTTTATAGTTTCACTTTCGTTAAACCTCGTGCTTCAAGTGGAGGTTAATATTTTGCACGTGGGCGACCTTTTTTTAGTTGAAACTTTAAAGGTACCCCGTTTAAATTTTTGTGGCTTAAGGCAATTGACGAATGAAAATCATGTGTACTGATCATGTTTAATTTTTTTCGGCGTTGTCTGATTAAAATTAAGTTATTTTTCTAAATAAATCATTGATTTAAATCAGATAAGAGAGAGGAATACAAAAAGTTTCAAAAAAATAAGTTAGAACTCAATTTCAATACTAAGCAAATCTCAGAAAACTGAATTGTTAAAAATTAATTAAATCTAATTATCATTTAATTTTAGATTATGTAACCGATAAATTCAAAGTTTTCATGAAATTAGACTGGAAAATAGCCAGTACTTGTTTAAATAGGAATTTTATTTATTGATTTATTTTTATATAAAACAATTAAAATTTAATTCGAGAAATTCGGGTTTAAATGGAGAAATTCGGGTTTAAATGGAGCAATTCGGGTTTAAATGGAGAAATTCGGGTTTAAATGGAGCAATTCGGGTTTAAATGGAGCAATTCGGGTTTAAATGGAGAAATTCGGGTTTAAATGGAGAAATTCGGGTTTAAATGGAGAAATTCGGGTTTAAATGGAGCAATTCGGATTTAAATGGAGAAATTCGGGTTTAAATTAAGAAATTTTTTAAACCTTTACACCTTTACTATGGTAACCGGTCAAATATCGTCAAAATATGAAAGTGCAAGAAAACATCGCGTGTTTCTTAGTATTTAATATCAAAGTAACCACTGCTGAATATACATAAATAACTTAATTACGTCGAGAAAACCAGAGACTGAGTAAACTGGTTGAGCCCTCCAAACCACTTCCGTAAACAGAACTTAAAGGGGGGGAAGGAAGTGGGGAAAAGCGAAACTTATTTTTAAAAAAGAATTAAATTTTAATTTCCCGGGGAATCCGCGAGCGCGATTTCAAACGAATAACTGGAAATGGGAATTTTCAGTTTCACGGTTTCTCAAAGGCATATCAAGATAAGATAAAAATTCCCCGAGAAAAAAGGTAACAGAGAAACGCCTTGAATTTTACTTTTATGGGTATACTAATTAAATTATAACGCACGCGAGCGGTGAAATCGTCAGTATTACACGATTATCGTTGCCCTGGAGGTGTTGAGCTGGAAAAAAATTCTGTTTTATCAAGATACGCTGTAGAATATCTACCTCCCCCCCATAAAAGTGTTCCTTATTTTAAGGATTTTTTTAATAACGTCCCTGGATAGTTCAGAGTACGTCAATGAAATAAAATTATTTAAATTGTGCAGGGTTGGCTGATTTAAATCATGATTAAAATCAAGATTTAATTCAAATGTTTTTTTTTAAATCATTGAAATGGAGGAATGCAAAATGACAAAAAAATAGATTCTTAAAAAAATGAAATACATAGAAAATCTGAGCAAACTAAAATATTAAATAGTAATTAAATTATTTAAGATTTCATTTAATTCAAGATTAAATAAGTGATTAAAAAAGCCATTAATTTTATAAAAATCAATAAAATAAAATAAAATAAAATCAGATTAAAAAAAAATATCGATTAAATCATTGAAATGGAGGAATGCAAAATGACAAAAAATAGATTCTTAAAAAAATTAAATACATAGAAAATCTGAGCAAACTAAAATATTAAATAGTAATTAAATTATTTAAGATTTCATTTAATTCAAGATTAAATAAGTGATTAAAAAAGCCATTAATTTTATAAAAATCAATAAAATAAAATAAAATAAAATCAGATTAAAAAAAAATATCGATTAAATCATTGAAATGGAGGAATGCAAAATGACAAAAAATAGATTCTTAAAAAAATTAAATACATAGAAAATCTGAGCAAACTAAAATATTAAATAGTAATTAAATTATTTAAGATTTCATTTAATTCAAGATTAAATAAGTGATTAAAAAAGCCATTAATTTTATAAAAATCAATAAAATAAAATAAAATAAAATCAGATTAAAAAAAAATATCGATTGATTTGATTTATATTGAAAAAACCCAAAAAGTGGCAACTCAAAAAGTAACCTCTAAGAAAGGGTCTTGAATTTTCAAATTTTAATTTACATGTATGTATTATTTATGTTAAAGTTATAAACATTCACCATAAGTAACATAATTACCATAAGTTTGCCAGGTACTATTATCCCAACGCCAATTCTCAACTAATAGTTTGTTTCAATATACGCCAATTAAATAAAAATTTATACAAGGATCAAGAAGCGAGTCCTCTATATTATTGGTTCACAGACCAGTCACCCGAAGAAGGACTTGTATCTGCGGTGGTACTGTCAAACGACGTGCCATTACTAGCGCCATCCATCGGTTATCAGGCGAAACTTCAAATCAAATTAAAATGGCACCTGATTCTGCTCGTGTATTGTTCTGAACCTACAGAAACGATACAGTAGCCACGTAATGTCGCTCTGTAGGGAATGCATATCATATTGGAGTCAGTATTTTACTATTGAAGTACGGGTCCTTATTTGTGTGGTTGTGGTCCATGACTCGTTCTACTTGCTTACATTTCTTCCGAGGCTTATTGAAAATTGTAGGTGAAGCTTATTTTAGCAAAATTGCGAATTTAAGGCCTAGGTTTTCTACTGCCTGTCACCATTCAAATTTACTTTCCTTCCAAACAAATACCCTGGTGGTAGGCCAACGTGTTCTGCGGGTAGCCTACCACCAGGGTATTTTTTCTTTTTAAAGGAAAGTAAATTTATACGGTGTCGCGGAGTAGAAAACCTAGGCCTTTAAAGATTTTCGCCTGGTAATAATTCTGCCAACATGAAAATATAAAATTATCCACTTGTTAATACGAACTGTCGAGTTTTCTGTCTAGAAACTTCCCACATTTCGTACTTACGACTATCACTTTACTTTTGATATACCCTAAAATGTTGCAAATTGTACAAATACGCGACAATTTATCAAATGAATTTCATCGAATAAATTACCTTGAAAAATCCGATCGTTTAATAATATCGTCGATAGGGGGCGCTACGGAAGGTCGTCATACGCACGCGATCGCTATCAAAACACCCTATTCTCTAGGAGAAGACAGGAAAGGTTCGGATTTCGGCTTTTTCCAGCGGAATATTTAATATTGTGGTCGAAAACTAGTTTTTTTTCCATCTTCTTTCCATTAATAATTATTACCTTTACCTTAAATTAGCCGGTGGCGATATACGCCAGCCAAATCTTTGAAGTCATTCAATTTTTGGGACCGAAAATGACGCCGAAATTCCGAAATATTTTTTTTTGCAATATATATTTTATATAAACGCCCCCTTTAGGGAAATACCCCAACTAACGTGGGTTACATTTTGCGCTCAATTTTATATATTTTTCGATAATTATTGAAACATTGCCAAAACGGTTACCCTTCCTTTAAAGGTTATGACATTGATTTTTTTTTTCATTTTATCTTTCAATTATAAAGAAATACTTTTATATTTTTTGGTCGAAATTAATTAGTATTTTATCGTCGCGTTTAACGTGTCATTAATTTTGTTTCGTTTTATTGCGATGCTTATTTTCAATCGAGTGTTATCTGACTGTAAGGCGAAAGGCGGTTATTAGGGTACGTGCTACGTCAATAATTATTGCAAACGCTATCACGAAGTATTTATGGTACTTATTTTTCTATTAAATTACAATTAAGGGGGTTAATTTATTTGTCCACTTATGACGCCGTAAAGGTATTTCCGAAAAATCGCGACTTCCTGTCTTAATTTTTGTATTGCAGCTTAGACCAAACAAATAAGGGACGGGTACACTTCATAGGGATAAACGTTAGCTTAGAGTAAAGGCCATGACACCAGCGCTATGGTGGCGGAATTTGAAAACTCGTCTACTCAAACAAAACTACGCGATAAAATCTACAAATGCACAGCGCAAGAGTAGATATAGCTCATACTTCTACCACCAGAGGACGCGCGCGACTCGTCGCCATTTTAAATGGAGTATGCCCGTCTAAGATTTAAGCCTAGAAGAGGGTTTGTCTGGTCGTGCTACGTTTATTAAGGTAATTTTGTTCTTATGCCTTGGGTGATTTCGTTAATTGGAACCTGTTAACCTCTCACATTTTAGCTATATTTTATCGAAGTTTGTAGATTTTTTATCACCTGCTTTGTAAAACTATGAGAAACTATGTTGATTATTCATTAAATTTGGGGGCAAAAATTTGCCACCATTAAATTTTCTCCATGTCCTCCATTCTCCATCACCTAATCAGGGTTAGGGTTAGCAGTTTTATTGGCACTAGGTAAAGTCTTTTAGTCAGATCCCTAAACCAAGTCTTCTAACCGGGCCTTAATGTAGCATTTCATTTTTCTAAAATAAATCAGAAACCTACCTTTAGAATTTGCGCCCTAATGTAGCATTTTGTTCTTCTAAAATTAATCAGAAACCTACCTTTAGAATCTGGGCCCTTCGAGAGTGTGGGCCCTAGACAATTGCCAATATTGCCTAATAGTGATCAGGCCCGACAAGATAGGGGGGAAGCTGGCACAAATTGCCGGGGCCCTTGCAGTCTCGCAGGCCCGATTTAAATCCGCTCTTGATGACCCTAATAGTGATTGTAAGTGGTGATTTTAGAACATTTATCCCATTTTCGTACAGGCATCCTACAGACTTCTACTATAAAAGATTAATTTTTAAAAAGATTTTAAATATGTAGATTTTACATTGTTAATGCGAAACCAGATTCATTTATCAATTAAATTGTTAATCCAAGCTTTTGTTTATAGCGAAATACTGATATATCATTGACTGTATTAATATTCCATTTGTGATATTGCGAAATTTGGATAAATTCACGTTGCAAACACTAAATATAGACCTTTTTTCTTGCTGCAAATAGTGGAAAAGAAAATATATTGCCTTCTAAATAAACCAGTTACAGGCCAACCCCAGAGGTCCTGTAATTCCTATAAAATCATATATTTTGAAAAATGTCCTATAATATCTAATATTTTTGCAAAAAGTCCAATAAAATCCTAAAATTTTGATATTTTGCCCATTTCAAATCCCGCCATTGAAATTGCTAGATTTAGCTATATAATTAATTCCTTTACAAAGTCATTATAGTCTATACTATTGTTAACATGGTTAGCTACTAGTATATTTTTGTGAGAAAATGGTTAAATAGTTTCTTTTTTTTAAGTGAAAATCAAAGATTTATTTCACTAAATATAGATTTTGTTTTTAAATGCATTAAGTTAGTAAATGAAATATCATATATAGTCCTATAAAATCCTACAATTTCGAAAATAACTGTTTAATATTTTTAGAAATATAATCATTTTTTTTACTATAAATAATTGGTTTTTCGAAAGTAGCTATTTAAATTACAAATTTTTGTAACTATTACTATGCAAATGTCAGAAATTGTCAGTAAAGTTAAAAAATATATTTAAAATTTATATACCACTTTAAAAATTTACCACACAAATAAGGTTAATAAACTGACAAACCTGCTAGTAGGATTCGGCTAAATGCGAAGTTTCATTTCTCCTATTTAATGATATTGTCAACGGTAGATTGAAAATACTAAACTTACTAAAATTGAAATAATTTATACGGATACTTCGTGGATAAAATTGTAAATTTTATTCGAAACATTCATTTATAATCTTCAGGCTTCTTCTTTTACACTGAAATCGTTTCTTAATATTTTCGTAGAATAATATTATTTTTATAAGCAATCAATCAATATTTCTTTCTTTATTTTTGTAAACAAGTCTACCCCAACGTTTTAAATCTATATTTCCTGGTTCAATATTTTACCTTTTTCTGTTTTTTTTATATACACACTTTTTTTAAACGTACAAAGTATCCTTTGTCAAAAATATTTAAATTTTAGCTATTTACAAACGGTGGAAATAATGAATTTTAAAATTTATGATTACCAAAGATAACGTCCAGTTTTTGCCGCTAAAACTTAATCTATAAAACTCATACCTCTACTTGGAATGCTTATCCTGGCGTATCGCGTATGGTAAGATCACTCTGACGGCTTTGGCCCCGCCTACGAGAGGAAAAACCCCTCTGCGCGCGCTCCCCTCTCACGTTGTTGTTTGTTAAGTTAACACAGTGACGAACAAAAAAACCGTCAGCCACATCGAGACGAAAATCTGCCGCGATAAGCATTCCAAGTAGAGCTATGGATTCCTGAAAATAATTAATAAAAAAATGCCTCGGAAATGTCAATAACCACGAATAAAAATTCTTCGAAAAAACCTCATTAAAAATATCAAACAATTATTAAATACAAAGGTTGTATACGGTGGGAATTAAAGGTGATGTAAGCCATTTTGCAGCGCATTCAAGCGTGCTGTCACCAAATTCTCAAGCACCCTCTGTTTCAATGTCACGAGAAATCCGATACCCCCCTGTGCTCCCCGTATATAAAGCCCAGAGCGGAAAAATTGGCCAATTTAAACCTTAGCACGGTGATCAGTTTTATATTAAAAAGCCAGCTTCAAATCGATACACTCTTAGATTGGCAAAATAACGTTTTCCGCCATTCCGGATCAGTTTAGAAGTGTAGCGAAGGGTTTAATATTTACGGTCATTTTTACCACTTGGGTAGTTTCAAAGTTGGGGGGCTTTTTCTTCTTCAACCAAACGTTTTTCATTAGCCGCGTGTACTGAATCGTAAAAATGCTGGTTGAGGTGAGAGTTTGGTTTTGGAAAGTATTGCAATTGGCCCACAGTTGTGTGTTTTAACGATTGGGGGATTTGTTAATAATCAGGGCCCCCAGAGGTCTTATAAAATCCTATATTTTCAAAAATGTCACATAACATCCAATATCCCCAAAAAGTCCATTAAAATGCTATAATCTTGATATTTTGCCCATTTCAAATCCCGCCACTCAGTTAAATAGCTAGATTTAGCGATAGGATAAATTCCAATACAAAGTCATTCTATTTGGATTTTAAATGCATAAAGCTAGTAAATTATATAGTCGTATAAAATCCTATAATTTTGGAAAAAGTCCTATAAAATCCTATAATTTTGGAAAAAGTCCTATAAAATCCTATAATTTTGGAAAAAGTCCTATAAAATCCTATAATTTTGAAAAAATAGTCCAATAAAATACTATAATTTTGAAAAAATTGTTCTTTATAATCCTATAATTTAGAAAAAATAGTCCCATGAGGTCCTATAATTTTGAAAAAGTCCTATGGGTTCGTATAATTTTAAAAAATAATTATATAAAATCCTATAATTTAAAAAAAATAGTCCTGAGGTCCTATAATTTTGAAAAAATAGTCCTATGAGTTCCTATAATTTTGAAAAAATAGTCCTTTAAAATCCTATAATTATGAAGAAAAAGTCCTTAAAAATCCTATAATTCTGAAAAAATAGTCCTTAAAAATCGTATAATTCTGAAAAATAGTCCTATAAGGTCCTATAGTTTTAGAAATATAATCCTGTTTTTCCTATAAAAAATTGAAGTAACTGTTACCTTCGACCACTACCAAAGTCTGGGATTGTTCGACCTCCGCCGGTAATATAGTCCGCTAAATAAAGTAATTTATGTAAATTATTATTAGATTAGAGTTAGGTGAAATTTATTATCCGCCACTAAAAGGGCTTGTAATAAAATTTATATTTTCATAAAAATATTTTCTCACTTATAACTGAATTTAAAGTAAAAATATCGTGGCAACCCGTATTTAAGAGTTGACAACAGGGCTACCACGATACCTGGAATTCCTGGAAAAGTCAGGGAAATTGAATATGGGTCTAAAAATCAGGGAATTTCAGAAAATTAGTCTAAAAATCAGGGAAATGTCAAGGAATTTAAGTTCGGTTGCAAATAGGAAACCTTTACTAGAATTTTGGGTAAAAAAATAAAAAACTTTGGCCAAAATTAGTCAAGAAAAATCTCCGGAGATGGCCAGGGAAAACTAGGAAAAGTCAGGGAATTTTAATATGATAAACTGTGGCAACCCGGTACATCCAAGGACTAACGATTGGATAAAAACGGCAAATTGTTCTACGTAAATTAACACGATGGTTTTTCTGTGCGAGCTTGAGATACATTTAATCTTTGGAAGATGACTAAGGCCATCTATTGATCCAGGGTTGCCACACGTCAGGGAAAACAGGGAAAAGTCAGGGAATTTAAAAATGGGCCTAAAAAGTCAGGGAAATGTCAGGGAATTTTAAGAATTGGTAAAAATTCAGGGAAAAGTCAAGGAATTCAATTTTATCTGGGCACGTTTTGAAGGTAATTTAACTTTAGATGTATGACAAATTCCACGATTATCATTTATTTCCTTGAATGTTTGGCTAATTTTTTCAACATTGCAATAACCTTTTTACTGAAATATAAGTCCATTAAAATTGATTAACTTCTGATAAAAGTCAGGGAAAGTCTCTTAAAATGGTCAGGGAAAACAGGGAATAGTCAGGGAATTTAAATCTGAAAATTTGGTGACAACCCTGTGATCAGATAATGAAGTTGCTCTGATTTTTATTAATGTTAAATGTCGACCGTTTTAGTTGTCTCAGGTAACATTGATTTCGAGTAAGGTGCGGGGGAAATGTCTTATAGGCTTGGCTCTCTTGTTTAAATACTTATTTTTGTTTAACAATGAAGAGGGGACAATTATGTTTGATTATAAAGCGAGATAGAAGGGAAATGGATTGGCGTTTGTGGAATATCATTACGGATGGTTCAGATCTGATAGCGAATTTCACTTTTACGATACACGCCAAGTTAAATTATGATTTTCCGCTACACGGCAATATTAAAAAATATAAAATCACTTAAATCAACCGTGTTTAAGCGGTTTGAAGTCAGAATTGACATGGATTATTATAATTTAATTAAGATTGATTTAAATTTTAGTACACGTTACAGTTATTAACATAAACATACTGGCAAAAAAAGTAATAAAAATCTAAAAATAGTTTTTAAATTTAGTCGAAGTTAATTATCGAGACATTTCAGATCCTGGCCCAAAGAAGAACTTTCAAAAACTCCTTTAGGGCTTTATACATTTTCAAAAAAAAATCGTTTTAAAAGCAAAACAACGTAACGTTTCGATGGCATCGAAATTCATTCTAGAATTTGAATAACTTTTAAAAGTAAAAAATAAAACACTGAATTCGAATTTGATTTACGTGGTTTTGTTGCTCTTAGGCGACGAAATTAGGAAATTATTTGAATCCACAAACAATTTTTAAACAGCCTTGGCCCGTTTGGTGCTGTTACGAATCGAATTAGAAAGGTTGTATTCGAGTGAACAAACAGTACCTCATTCTTCTCTTGATCCCCGGAAAAGAAGCCACGCCCCTTAGCCTTTCCTCGTTGTAATCTTCCCCCCTTTTCTGGCAGTAAGGGGGGAAGACACTGCGGTATTAACACGGGCTTTCTCTCCGAGTAGGCGGAGAATACCCGCCGGGGATCATGAAAACGGAGGCTATAGTCGCTGTTGGGCATTCTCAGTGAACCCGAGTACATTCTTGGTATTAGCGTATATATATGGTCGTATAATTTGCGAAATTCTCAAGGATAGAATATAATACGAGACGTGGCTCGAGGCGTGTTTCTTAAGTGTATTATGGCGCACAAAAGAAGCGCTTATTTCCTCGCTTCGATTCATTTTCGGGCGCTCAATTTTTGACATTCTCCTTCTGTAGCAGCTAAGAAGAGAGAGAGAAGTTAGCAATTAATCCCGCCAAATATCGCGGCAGAAAAAAGTAACTACTTTTTGAATGATCATTCCTCGTAGACTCGTCACATATTATTTTATTTATACTTTTATCATTTAATTCGTATCAAAAGCATTTTTAGAGGCTGTTTACTGGGTTACTGCGAAGAATCGTTGGAATTTCTTTGATGATGTAATGTCCAATTTCGGTGATTACAAGATTGAGAAATTTGCGAAACACATATACGTGAATCAGGATTTTGGGGGGTATTTGTTAATCCTAACGACAGGTTAATTTAATCCATGGGTTGATCAAATTTAGTTTACACGTACTTAAGAAATGACACATACAAATCTGATATCTTAAACCTTCATAAATTTTATTTAATAATAATCAAATCAATTGAATTTTTTATGGTTTCCCTTGTTAATATGCACTTCTATTTTATCGGTTATATAATCTAAAATTAAATTAAATTTAATTAAGTCTAATAAATATATGATTTTTTAATTTATATTTTCTTTCTATTGGAATTATCTAAAATTTATTTTTTTGGTCTTTTTCATTAGTGCATTGAAATACCTTATGATTTTTTAAATAACTTGATTTAAATTATTTGATTCTACTATTCAAAATTAACTTATCATTTATCTTATGTTCGTAGTTGAGAATAAATATAAGAAAATTAAGTTATAATAAATTCGACTTTAGATTACTTAGTAGTTAATCCTAATATGATCCTAAAATCTATTTTCCGTTTGGTGAAGTAAGAGTGTATTATGAGAACATTAACTCAATTTTACTTAGAGATATTTTTTAGTTCAGTTGTGCCTTATTTTTGTAGTTCCAAAATTGGGGACTACCCAAAACATTTCAGTCATTTTGGGTAGTAGTAAAATTAATTTTAACCAAATATCTTTACGAAATAGTGACAAATTATCGCAAATTATCCATTTCGTTTTTAAATTTTGGGTAGTTCTAAAAACCCATTAAAATAGGTACTGGATAAAGTTAATATGTAGTATATTATAGAAGTTTCAGTCTGCAATTCAATTTGAGTATTTGTAAAATTGATTTTAACAAACAAAATTTTGGAAAAAGTGAGATAATTACCAATGTTATCCTAATTTTGGGTAATTCTAAAAAATCCTGAAAATGGACACTGGTTAAAATTAATTTTTAGTATGTAATCGGAGGCTATGATAATTCTCAATTTACACTTATATAACTTTCAGGGTTTGTTTAAACGTATAATTATCGTTATAATTAAATACTTAAGACTGTTTTACAGCGCGATAAGGAGTGACTTCAATCTTTAATGACTTTTGGGCCTTGGGTTTTTACCATAACGCCAATCGTAAAATAGACCGTTTGATACATTAACTTTCATTCGTATTAGGAGTGTTTTTTGTTAGCGCCAAACTGTTAATGAAAGTTAATAACGGAGTATCCGGGTTTTTACGTTAATTCATTAATAAAATTTGATAACGTATTTTAATCGTAAAAAACAGGTCGTAAGTAGCAACTCGTGTGGGTTGGAAATGGAACCGGCTTTTGCGCCATTGTTCGTCAAGATAATTATGACAATTAACAGGGGTGATTTGATAATTAGGATCATAAGAAGCGAGGAATACTATACATTCAGGTTTTTCCAACGCTTAAGATGGTTATAAGGGTGTATGTATTTATAGCGATGACGTGATAATTTTAATTGTTATAACGCCTAATTTTTAACGAGTTTATTGCGACGAAACTAGTTCCTAAATTCAGTTTGAGAGGTTCAAACCTCGGTTCCAACTATCAATAATGTATTTATTTGTTGAGGATAATTTTGGCTATTAATTGAAAATAGATCAAATCGCGATATTGGTTTAGATAGAGCTAAAATCGAGGTATCTTGTCAAATTGAACTAAAATCGAGGTATCTTGTCAAATTGAGCTAAAATCGAGGTATCTTGTCAAATTGAACTAAAATCGAGGTATCTTGTCAAATTGTGGCTAATATCGAAGTAGCTGGTCAAATTGAGCTAAAATCATGGGATCTTGTCAAATTGAGCTAAAATCATGGGATCTTGTCAAATTGAGCTAAAATCATGGGATCTTGTCAAATTGAACTAAAATCGTGGTATCTTGTCAAATTGAGCTAAAATCGTGGTATCTTGTCAAATTGAGCTAAAATCGTGGTATCTTGTCAAATTGAGCTGAAATCGAGGTATCTTGTCAAATTGAGCTGAAATCGATACATCGGTTTAAATATCTGAAAATTCGATATATCGGTTCAAATATCGGATAAATCGGTTCAAATATCGGATAATTCGATAAATCGGTTCAAATATCAGATAATTCGATAAATCGGTTCAAATATCAGATAATTCGATAAATCGGTTCAAATATCAGATAATTCGATAAATCGGTTCAAATATCGGATAATTCGATAAGTCGGTTCAAATATCAGATAATTCGATAAATCGGTTCAAATATCGGATAATTCGATATATCGGTTCAAATATCTGACAATTCGAGGTATTGGTTCAAATATCGGTAAAATTGGAGAATCGATTCAAATATCGGAAAATATATGGTTTCATATATCGGCATAATCGCGATAGTGTGCCAAATATAGGTAATATCGTTAAATAGGGAAGTTTATCGATACCATCCATATATTGACCATCTTCATACTCCATCCCATAGAAAGTGACTTTTTAAATCGTACAAACGCATTAATAAGAACACGTTTAAATAATGATGACATCATAAATTACCATCATATCATAACTCCCAAAATATCATATCCTGGTTCCTAATTAAAATTATCCTTATGATTAACTTCTTCTTCTCATAAATATTGGAAGTACAAATCATAAATTAAATCTCTTTCCTTTCATAAGATAATTTTTAATATATATTTTTTTGTAAATTTTAATTCACTGCGCACCGGCCCCTTTAACACTCACAATGAAGCCTTTATTCGTTTATTTTCCTCCCCCGATTCTTCCCCTCCACCACTGTTTTTTTAAAAGTTTTCTTTTAATCCCTGCACACTCCCTTTGCAGAAATTTTCGCACCATTATTTTCCACCGAGTCGCTTGTCTCCGATTTAACTTGCCCCTGATGGTCCGATGAGAGACGTACCGACTGTACCCTCTCTTTCCTAGCTTCGGTCGCGGTGTATCGTTAGGTTGGGGTATATTTAGAATAGCCAAGTTCTAGACCAACCCACTGACCTTCCAAAATGCGCGGGCCCTGCCTACTCCCAACAGAATTAAATCGTCCATTACAATGTCTTCCATTTTCGAGGGACGGTCTAACCCTTTTTACTCTACGGAAAATAATTCACTTTTAATTTAAATTGTTTTTAATAATATAAAATGCTTTGGCGGTATTCGGGAGAGGTTAAGTAGATGTCTTGACGGGAACTTGGACGACAAGTTTCAAGTACGCAAAACTGTGGAAACTCTCGACGTTGACGTTCATTATTTCTGATGCTAAATCTCTCTCTCCCTGTTACCATACTTTCTATAATAAATATTTTTTTCATTTTTCGATGGTTTTACGAATATTCGATAGTTTTTCCCATTAAATTATTTAAAATTTTTGAAATTTTTAGGAATGCTGTTCAGATAGTTTTTCCCATTTTTCCTTCATTAAATAATTTCCCATTTTTCAAATTTTTAAGAATGTTGGATAGTTTTTCCCATATTGCACAATTTTTCCATTATTAAACAATTTTCCCAAATTTTATGTTTCCCATTTTTGAAAGTTTTACGAATAGCTGATAGTTTTTCCCATATTAAATAATTTTCCCGTATTAAATAATTTTCCCGTATTAAATAATTTTCCCGTATTAAATAATTTTCCCGTATTAAATAATTTTCCCGTATTAAATAATTTTCCCGTATTAAATAATTTTCCCGTATTAAATAATTTTCCCGTATTAAATAATTTTCCCGTATTAAATAATTTTCCCGTATTAAATAATTTTCCCGTATTAAATAATTTTCCCGTATTAAATAATTTTCCCGTATTAAATAATTTTCCCGTATTAAATAATTTTCCCGTATTAAATAATTTTCCCGTATTAAATAATTTTCCCGTATTAAATAATTTTCCCGTATTAAATAATTTTCCGATGTTAAATAATTTTCCCGTGTTAAATAATTTTCCCGTGTTAAATAATTTTCCGATGTTAAATAATTTTCCCATATTAAATAATTTTCCCATATTAAATAATTTTCCCATATTAAATAATTTTCCCATATTAAATAATTTTCCCATATTAAATAATTTTCCCATATTTAAAGGGCCACACCAATCATATTCTTAAAACTAGCACGTGAAACGGGTTAAATTCAAACGCCGGTGCGTCCCTTTAATTAATTAGAACGTGCGCCGCGATGTAAAAAAAAATAAGTATAAAAAAAGTTAAAATAAAAATCGCGCGTCCCCGGCGCAAACGTATTTCATCCCCCTTCGCCAAAGTTTCTCCTAAATATCAGGTACTCACCGAAACCTATAACTTCGTTTTTTGACCCACCATACCTCCGGGGCGAAATCTCTCTATAGGACTCTTCACGCTAGATTTTTAAGACCGCTACTTAGCTGATATTTCTACCTTAATGGGGACGTGTAGGTACGGTCTATAAGGGAGGAAACGAGACGCTGGGTGTTAGCTAAGTCGACGATCCGTCTATCGGCGTCTGCGACTGCCAAACTCGGGTTTAGCCGAGAGTCGCTTGATCACACACATGGTTTGGATCTCCGAACTGTGCAGTCCGCGCTCCGGCGCGTTGCTTGGCTGATTACCTACAGGTGTGTCTTATTCTCGTCTTCGTGACCCCCCGCTTACTTTGGATTACCGAGGATTACTCCCAATTGAAGGATTACCGACGCCGGATTAATTTAATTCTCCGTTGTGATCGTGTCGGATTCAGCCAAAATGAGCTCCAACGCGTTGTCTCCGCCGAAGAGTTCGGTGTTGGTGTGTCGACAATGGTGGAAAGTGTGTTGGTTGTACGGAGATCAGTACAAATTGTACAAACAAATGTACGGTCAGCAACGGAAGACCGTTACCAGCGCCGGAAGTGTCGTGATTAGCGAGGCGCCCAAAATACAAGAGGCCGTGTAAGTTTTCTTTCGATTTCGGTTGACGGAATAATTGTTAGTTTGGGTTGTATAGTTGACGGAATAGTTCCAAGATTGGGTTGTATATATTTGGTTCGTTTGGGTTGTATGGTTGACGGAATAGTTCCTAGATTGGGTGGTATATATTTGGTTCGTTTGATTTGTATAGTTGACGGAATAGTTCCTAGATTGGGTGGTATATATTTGGTTCGTTTGGGTTTGTATGGTTGACGGAATAGTTCCTAGATTGGGTTGTATATAGTTTGTCTTAATAATTGTTAGTTTGGGTTGTATGGTTGACGGAATAGTTCCTAGATTGGGTGGTATATATTTGGTTCGTTTGATTTGTATAGTTGACGGAATAGGTCCTAGATTGGGTGGTATATATTTGGTTCGTTTGGGTTGTATAGTTGACGGAATAGTTCCTAGATTGGGTGGTATATATTTGGTTCGTTTGATTTGTATAGTTGACGGAATAGTTCCTAGATTGGGTGGTATATATTTGGTTCGTTTGGGTTGTATGGTTGACGGAATAGTTCCTAGATTGGGTTGTATATAGTTTGTCTTAATAATTGTTAGTTTGGGTTGTATGGTTGACGGAATAGTTCCTAGATAAGGTTGTATATAGTTGTCTTAATAACTGTTAGTTTGGGTTGTATGGTTGACGGAATAGTTCCTAGATTGGGTAGATAGCTGTCTTAATAATTGTTAGTTTGGGTTGTATGGTTGACGGAATAGTTCCTAGATAAGGTTGTATATAGCTGTCTTAATAATTGTTAGTTTGGGTTGTATGGTTGACGGAATAGTTCCTAGATTGGGTTGTATATAGTTGACGGAAACGTTCTTAGGTTCGGTTGTATAGTTGACGGAATGATTCTGAGGTTTGGTTGTATAGTTGACGGAGTAATTCTTAGTTTGGGTTATATTTAGTTGACTGAATATTTTCTAGGTTGGGTTGTATAGACTTGACGGAATAATTCTAAGGTTGGGTTGTGTATGGTTGCATAGTTGACGGAGTAATTTTAAGGTTGGGTTGTGTATGGTTGCATAGTTCACGGAATAATTTTAAGGTTGGGTTGTGTATGGTTCCATAGTTGACGGAAAAATTCTTTGGTTAGGTTGAATATAGTTGGCGGTTGTTGCGTACGGTGTTATAGTTGACATAATGATTCTAAGATTGGGTTATATAAAGTTGACGGAACACGTCCTTAAATAAAGCGTATTTTCCCCCATATTTGTTGGTCTTTTTTAAACCTACTTGTTTTATATCATTATCTCTCTGCAGACCAACGCTTGCCACCGTCATTTTGTGTAAATGAGTATTTAGTTTGTTTACAGTTGAAAATTAAATTTATTTTAGTTATAGTTAAGTCATATAAGTTTGCGTTGGGCTGTATTGTAGTTATATTTGTTTTAGTAAGATTAACAAGATTCTATAGGTTTATATGGAAGTCCTTTAACAAGATTAGAATCACGATAGTACGTAGTTCACCCCACGTGTGCTAAATTTAGTACGTAGTTCACCCCACGTGTGTTAAATTTAGTACGTAGTTCACCCCACGTGTGTTAAATTTAGTACGTAGTTCACCCCACGTGTGTTAAAATTAGTACGTAGTTCACCCCACGTGTGTTAAATTTAGTACGTAGTTCACCCCACGTGTGTTAAATTTAGTACGTAGTTCACCCCACGTGTGTTAAATTTAGTACGTAGCTCACCCCACGTGTGTTAAATTTAGTACGTAGTTCACCCCAATTGTGTTAAATTACTACGTAGTTCACCCCACGTGTGTTAAATTAGTACGTAGCAAACCATACGTGTGTTAAATTAAGTACGTAGTTGACCCCACGTGTGTTAAATTAGTACGTAGCAGACCATACGTGTGTTAAATTAAGTACGTAGTTGACCCCACGTGTGTTAAATTTGGAATTTAGTAATTATCCCTCATTCAATACGAGTTTATCGTTAAGCGCCTTGATTTTAAATTACCGTATCATTGCATTGCGTATAGTGACTAGATAAATCAATTTAAAACAAATTAATTTCAAACTGCAACGTTAAATTCCATTTCAACACCGTAAAAAAAAATTAATTTCCAAAATTCCTTGGAAATTCTCGACTGTTAAAAACCAGCAAAACGGAAAATGCATTAAGATTTTCTCACCTCCAGTAATTTACTATAAGGAAGCAAAAATGAGGCAAAAATTATAGAACTTTATAAAATAAAAAAACCGGATTCATTCCCCCCCGTCATCAATTTCTCTTCCGTTTTGAAGAGGGCAAGTAAAAAGCAAAACTTCCAAGTTACGTAGATATGTTAATGTTGCACGACCTCTTCACCCCGGACGACGGGAATTCCTTTTAAAGCTACACGATGTTTTTGCTCGAAAAATAATACTTTGCTCAAAAAAACGCACGCTTTTTCTTGGCGGTAAAAAAAAAGACATCCAAGGCAAAATATAGTCCGGCGCTTAAAGTCGCCATCAACATTCGTGAAAACGTTGGGCACTAAAATATTTTAATTTTAGTTTCATATTTTTATTTAGTTTAATATTATTAATTTTAATTTCATATTAATTTTAGTTTAAAATTATTAATTATAATTTCATATTAAATTTAGTTTCATATTATTCATTTTAATTACATAATAATTTTAGTTTAATTTCATATTATTCATTTTAATTTCATAATAGTTTTAGTTTAATTTCATATTATTCATTTTAATTTCATAATAGTTTTAGTTTAATTTCATATTATTCATTTTAATTTCATAATAGTTTTAGTTTAATTCCATAGTAATTTTAGTTTAATATTATTAATTCTTCGTTTCAATTTACTATCAATTCAATTCTTCGTTTTAATTTAATATTAATTTAATTCATGTTAATTTTTATTAATTTAATTGTCCATTTTGCTTTATATTAATTTAATTGTCCGTTTTGCTTTATATTAATTTAATGGTCCATTTCTATTTATATTAATTTAATGGTCCATTTTTAATTATGTTAATTTAATGGTCCATTTTTAATTATGTTAATTTATTTGTCCATTTTTATTTATATTAATTTAATGGTACATTTTATTTATATTAATTTAATGGTACATTTTTATTTATATTAATTTATTTGTCCATTTTTACTTTTATTAATTTATTTGTCCATTTTTATTTATATTAATTAATTTTGTACATTTTGCTTTAAAATTAATTTCATTCAAAAATTGCGATTTTAAGTTTTTCTATAGTTAAGAGTTGAACAGACGGCGACAAAGCCCTTTCTATACGTTCCCCAAACGAACTTCATGGAAGGTGTCCCTTTTACCGCAGTATAATTCGGCGCCATCTATGAGGCGCCGAATGAAAAAGTGTAAGATTGGGGAAACGTCAATTTTTCAAAACCCCAAAAATGTTTCTTTGACGTAACTCGAGTGTTCGAATATGGGGGGGGGGGGGATTGTAACGGCGTTTTCGTGGTTGTGGAAAGGCCTTTACCACCCATGGACATGTTAGCTACCGAAAAGGTAAAATGCGCTTTTTCTAAGCACTTATGAAGTTGTTTGGGAGGCTCACATCTATATTCCCCGTTTTAAGTGGGAATAAATTTGAAGTTAACAATGCGCATTGTGCTACCGTGTAAGAATGTCGATATAAAATTTAAATTTGGTAAAGACGGGTGGCCATGTGTCAAGGGTATGTTTGTAAAATGGGTTGGGAATATAGACTGATTTGCAAATTGCTTACACGGAAACCAAACATTAGAGGCCCGATTTCATATTTTTTATCACTAGATGGCGTTAATTTAAACTTCAAATTATTTTATAGGGTTGTTAATTTTCCGGAAAAATTAAATGCGGAAAGTTTTCCGCAAATCGGAAAAAATCAAAATTGAAACCTAAATTACTTTTTGAGGGTTTTTAATGTTTTTAACTTTTTATCGATATAAAATGTCTAATATCAGTTAACATACTACAAAACATTAATAGTGTTACATTGTTAATCAGTTTAAACTAGTCTAGAGGTTTAGTTTTAATTTCAGATTTGAAAAAAATAGGCGAAAATGCCGCTATATTTAAATTTGCAAACAATATACTAGACTAATCATGGAATAATAACTTTTTTAATTTTTTTTCGGAAAAATACGAAAATGTTTCTGACTTATTACAAAAAAACACAACTTTTAATACTAGTTGAAGTAATGGTGGGGTGGCGGAATGGTTATCACTTTTGCCTCGCAGCAAGAGGAGCCGGGTTCGATCCCAGCTTGTGGCACTGAGTGACAACTCGGCACAACTCCTTCTGCGTTGAGTTTGCACTGGTTTGAGGGGTTTACCTCCGTGCTCTTCGGTTTCCCCTTTCCATAAAAACTTGTTGAGGTTAACGGTAATAGTGAGTGTAGGGAGCTGTTGGCTCGCGTGGCATGAAGGCCTCGCCACCACCATCTTACGCATTGTAACCCGGCCACTTGAATTAAAGGCTTTAAAAGTCGCTCGATGGTGTCTTGGGTATTAGCCTAGCTGATTATTATTATGTTTTATTTAAAAATTTATATTTTAATTTGGTTTTATATAATTTAAAATGTTTGCGTTTAAATTGTTGATTGACGCCATCTGGTTAAACTATGAGTAATTAAAAATATATCTCTAATGGTGTTACCCCTGTGAATGTGTCTTCTCACTTGTTAAATTCGTATTAGTCTATTGAATTTTAATTTAGGTATGATGTCACAGCCTTTACATTTATGTCTGATTTTGCGATAAAACCAATATAATTTAAAAATTAATATTATTTAAAAAACAGGGTTCGTACGGAACCTGGATAACCGGGAGAAGTCGGGGATTTTCAAATTGGGAAAAAAGTCAGGGATTAAAATCAGGTATAAAAAGGGATTTTATTAGTAAAATAACTCATAATCGCATAGAAGAATGAGTTATGCTCTCAGTATGTTGTTATAAGAGATAATTTAGTTTGTGATATTTAAAAAAATTGTTTCACATTGTACTTTTACCTATGAAATCATGAAAATTATCCGGAATATTACCAAAAAGTCAGGGAAATTGCCAAAAAACGGTCAGGGATAACCTGGATAAGTCAGGGATTTTAAATCCGAAAATTTCGTACGAACCCTGAAAAAGTAATATCTGTAAAATAAAATCCAAAATAGTCAGGTTAAGTCCGCTATCGAAAACGAAAACAGGATAAAGTTTAGTATTTTAGACGTAACTTTATTGGACACAAGACTGTTTTCTCTACACGTTTTCCTTATTCGTTTTGTCTGACATGTTTAATTTGGTCTAATAACTATACTTATTTCAGACTGTACTGCAAAAACAAATATCTAAGTTCAAATCCTATTTCCGCTTTAAGATAGTACCATCCTTCTGCAAAGTGTATGGAAATATTATTGGAAGACCTTATAGTAGTTTCTACTACGTTCTAGACGGTTGCGCCACCAGTGGATAATAACGGAAGCTTGACCTTCCCCGGCAAAGGTCACACTCCCTTTAAATATAGCAAACAAAACTAACGGCCTAAAAGTTAAAATTATTTTTTAGAATTCACGTTTTGAAATCAAAATAAATTCAAAGGCGTTTTCTGCCATGTGTATTTCCTGAAACCTTTAACGTTTCAACAACAATACGTTTCATTTGGTTTTCGTGAAGGTTGGGAGGAGAAAACGTTCATTTGAAACGTATCATTTTCGTATATTTCGGGTCGTTATTCTACGGCGTATTTTAGTCGCGAACTTCGTTTCGATATTTATATATTTTTTTATTGTTCGTAACTTGAGGAAAATGACGCTACCTTGAAGATCCCTTTTCCCGACGTTTTTCTGTAAAATGAAGTTTGATGGACAGTTTTTATATAAATGTCGTTAAAAATAGATTTACTGTCTATATTTTTTGCTACCTTATAGCTCTGGATGTCATTTTGACCAAAAGTAACAAATCCTTTTTGTGCGGTTATGAGTTTATATTGTTTGTATTTGAAGTTTACCGGCAGTAAAATGCATCTATCATGAATGATAACGATTCCATTCTAAGAGAGTAGAATTTATTTTACTTCAATGTAAACGAACACTAAATATATTAAGGTATTATTTATAAGCTGTAAGAAATGTTAATTTAAAAATATCCAAATAATAATCTGACCAAAAATCTAGAAATTATGTATATACCGAAAACTGACTGGAACATGGGAAATTCACAGGTAAATCATTGTCTGATATCACCAAATTTCTGAAATCATTAATTTCATCGCGAAATCAGAGCTAAATATCTTTAAATCAAGTATATATGTCTTTAAAACAACTATAAATGTCTTTAACTCAGCTATAGTTGATTTAAAGATCTTTATAGTAGATTTAAAGATATATTTATAGTAGATTTAAAGATCTTTATATTTGATTTAAAGAAATATTATAGTAGATTTAAAGATCTTTATATTTGATTTAAAGATATATTTATAGTAGATTTAAAGATCTTTATATTTGATTTAAAGAAATATTATAGTAGATTTAAAGATCTTTATATTTGATTTAAAGATATATTTATAGTAGATTTAAAGATCTTCATATTTGATTTAAAGATATATTTATAGTAGATTTAAAGATATTTATAGTAGATTTAAAGATATTTATAGTAGATTTAAAGATATTTATAGTAGATTTAAAGATATGTTTATAGTAGATTTAAAGATATGTTTATAGTAGATTTAAAGATATATTTATAGTAGATTTAAAGATATATTTATAGTACATTTAAAGATATTTATAGTTGATTTAAAGATATTTATAGTTGATTTAAAGATATTTATAGTTGATTTAAAGATATTTATAGTTGATTTAAAGATATTTATAGTACATTAAAGATATTTATAGTTGATTTAAAGATCTTTATAGTTGATTTAAAGATATTTATAGTACATTAAAGATATTTATAGTTGATTTAAAGATCTTTATAGTTGATTTAAAGATATTTATTGTACATTAAAGATATTTATAGTTGATTTAAAGATCTTTATAGTTGATTTAAAGATATTTATAGTACATTTAAAGATATTAATAGTTGATTTAAAGATCTTTATAGTTGATTTAAAGATATTTATAGTACATTAAAGATATTTATAGTTGATTTAAAGATCTTTATAGTTGATTTAAAGATATTTATTGTACATTAAAGATATTTATAGTTGATTTAAAGATCTTTATAGTAGATTTAAAGATATTTATAGTAGATTTAAAGATATTTATAGTAGATTTAAAGATATTTATAGTAGATTTAAAGATATGTTTATAGTAGATTTAAAGATATGTTTATAGTAGATTTAAAGATATGTTTATAGTAGATTTAAAGATATATTTATAGTAGATTTAAAGATATATTTATAGTACATTTAAAGATATTTATAGTTGATTTAAAGATATTTATAGTTGATTTAAAGATATTTATAGTTGATTTAAAGATATTTATAGTTGATTTAAAGATATTTATAGTACATTAAAGATATTTATAGTTGATTTAAAGATCTTTATAGTTGATTTAAAGATATTTATAGTACATTAAAGATATTTATAGTTGATTTAAAGATCTTTATAGTTGATTTAAAGATATTTATTGTACATTAAAGATATTTATAGTTGATTTAAAGATCTTTATAGTTGATTTAAAGATATTTATAGTACATTTAAAGATATTAATAGTTGATTTAAAGATCTTTATAGTTGATTTATAGATATTTATAGTTGATTTAAAGATAGCTATAGTTGATTTAAAGATCTTTATAGTTGATTTAAAGATCTTTATAGTTGATTTAAAGATCTTTATATTTGATTTAAAGATATATTTATAGTAGATTTAAAGATATGTTTATAGTACACTTAAAGATATTTATAGTAGATTTAAAGATATATTTATAGTACATTTAAAGATAGCTATAGTTGATTTAAAGATAGCTATAGTTGATTTAAAGATAGCTATAGTTGATTTAAAGATAGCTATAGTTGATTTAAAGATAGCTATAGTTGATTTAAAGATAGCTATAGTTGATTTAAAGATAGCTATAGTTGATTTAAAGATAGCTATAAATATCTTTAAATCAACTACTTATATTTAAAACTGACTTTAACATCTCAAATTCGATTCAGAATCACAGTCTAAAATATCTAAATCATTTAAAAAAAGTAGAAATGATAGTCACCGATTTAAGCTAACTTTTTAATACACACAAATAATTAAATATAAATTGCGGCTCTCAAACGCTCTAGATATGTCCGACCGCCGACCAAAACACTTTGAGAATAAACTGCCAAAAAATAAATGAGATTTTTTTGACTTCTTCAAAACTTTATTGTAACGTAAATTTTCCCCATCTATGAGAGACGAAAAAGTGTTTCTTTGTAAACAGGCTGGGTGTGTCTTGAGGCCGGGGGCGGGAACCCGTAGCACTCAAAAAATGACTTTTGCCGAGGTTTTTTTTTCTTTAAAAATGAAAGAGAGGAAAAAAAAATTAAGTAGGTCTAAGACGGCATCTCTCAAAAGTGGCGAACCGTAAACGTTCAGCCCTATTTGAGCTACGAAGTCATATTGACAAATCGACGTAACGGATACCTAAATTACAGGCCAAACGTGCACCGATCACACGCGAACTGCCGATTTGAAATAAGCTATACAATCTTGAGACTGAATGAAAAAATGCATTAAGTACTTATAGTTTAGAGTGATTTAAGGCTAGTTATTTCACACAAAAGTCGTTGTAATTGGTTTGGTATTTACTTTGTTATTTATTGAGATTGAAGAGATATTTTCTAGTTTGATTAAAAATTGAACTTAGTTTAAAAATAAATACTTTTGTTGTTCCTAACAGACTAGGAATGTTACCAAATATCGCAGATCCTAACCTTAGGTATATCTACTCAATGCTTATCCTGGAGTATCGCGTATGGTAAGATCACTCTGACGGCTTTGGCCCCGCCTACGAGAGAAAAAATCGTCTCTGCGCGCGCTCCCCTCTCACGTTGTTGTTTGTTAAGTTAACATAGTGACGTCGAAAAAACCGTCCGCCACATCGAGACGAAAATCTGCCGCGATAAGCATTCCAAGTATGGATTCCTGCTACTTACTATATAATCAACATTTCTATGACAGATTATCAGATACAATGGAAAATGACAGGTTTATAAACTATTTGGTCATTGTTTTTTGAAACGGCAATTTTATCATCAAAATTAAAACTTTAAAACCTTTAGGCTAACTAAAATTATTTTCATTTACTCTCGCAGTAAAACTAGCAATTAATTAGTGTAGACTGTTTTCGCCGGTTTCTTAAGTTTCACGAAAATTAAGTCGGGTAAATATATAGGTATTAAGTAACTAAGCCTTCGTTAATTTCAACCAAGGCCTATTTTAGCATAATTCTCTAACGTCAAACTATTGTCTTAGATTTTAGTGTCGGAAAGTTCTGTTGAAATAATTCCCTATTTGCTTAACCAAGGCTTAAAACTAAGCCTTGTCTAATTTCAACCAAGGCCTAAAGTTTATAGTTTATCATGTTTGCTAACGTCAAAGCGCTGCCTTTGATTTTAGCGTCGGAAGGCTCGGTTGAAATAATTCCTTATTCGCTATATTCCCCAGGTAGATACAGAGAACCTTTAAAGGTATATAATCAGCATTCGAAATGATACGAATAAGATTTTTTTCGTCGGCGTTTCCATGTTCGCCAAGGCCTAGATTCTTCCTTCGAAACGGTGGTACCATCGCTTTGACAGGTGGGGTAATTATATAGTTTGAAACGCGTTTTGCTAGAAAGAGATACAGCCGTTTTATAGGCTTTTTTCGGCCGCTGGCAAAAGATCAGTTTAACTTTATTCGCCATGTTTGGAATGCTGTAGTTTTCTCGTACGCGTATATTTTGTATGTAAATTCGTTCCGAATGCCGAAGTTGCTTAAATAGTATAGATAGTGAAATCTACAATGATATATTTGGCTTTTTAGCCTCTAGCGATAGAGGGGATAGAAGCTTTTATTTTCGATAATATCGATGTTGTTGGTGGTTCCGTCAATTTCTCCTCAACGACAATTGATACAATTTTAATTGAGACATCCTTCGATCGTTATTGTTTCGATCTGTCCTACCATGTCGGTGCCGTGTTGCTATTATTTATCAAAAAGGGGGTTTTTATCCCCCAAATGAAAATGCGAATTGACGATTTTTTTTAATAATTAATATTTACTTTCTTCATTTCGATGACACAAAGTTAAATTCAAATATTAAGAAATATTAAATTATATATGACTATGTTGGGACTCTCAAATTTGCCAATTTTGTTTACTGATTTTGAGATTTCAGAGCATGATTTTCGTGTTGAATTCAGGTTTTTTTATGCTAAATTCGAACTTTTGGAACTAATTCGCCCGTTTCAATAATGTAAAAGTATTTTCAAGTACCACAAGTACAGCCAACTTCAATAGTTTTGACACGCGCTTTTATTTTAAAAGTGGATTTGAAGATTTCTAATTTCATTTTTCCCTAGAACCCCTCGGTTGAGACGATTCTGACACGGCGAAAATGCAACGAAATTTAAATTTGCGAACAATATTAGGCTAATCATGGAATGGAACCCAAAAAGGCTTCGGTAATTTTCCGGAACATTTTCCGACCTACAACTCTACCATAATAATGAATTCGTATATAGATTAAAAGCATTCAAAATCATAGTTACAAGATTAGGAATTTTATTTTATTATTTTATGCAGAGACACGATACGAGATGACTGAAGTTTAATTCAAACTTATTTTCATAATATTAAAATTTGTCAAACAAGCTTTGGAATCGTAGTTCTTCTACATGTCAACAAGCTAGCTGTAAAATTTTCATATTTTGAAAATAAGTTTTAATTAAACGTTTTTAAAACTTCAGTCGTGTAGTATCGTGTCTCTGCATAAAATAATAAAATGAAATTCTTAATAAATTCCTGATTATATGCTTTTATTTAATTGATATTTTTATAAAAGTTAAATTTAATTTAATTTTAGTTTGCTATCGTACGAATAGGTCTCAAATTATTTCTTTCAAAAAAAGTATATTTTACTCCGTAAATCGATAATTAATTTAAAGTACGAATGGGATCGGTCTCTTAATAAGTACTTAAACCAAGCCAAAAAACCGAAAACACAAAGCCTTATAAACACTTTCTCCGAATCCAACAGGGGGGACACTCACAAAATTATCTTGTACAAAATTAAGAATATAAATGCGTGACTTTGGGTACGAAAGACTAACCAGTTTCGCCCGGTTTTTTTTTATAAACCCCCTTTTTAGCGCGTTATTTAAAGGATAAAATCTTTGAATATTCATGGAACATTTTTTTTATCTCCACTGCTTCATTAAACCACACTCAAATTACTAAGCGGTAAAATAAGGTTCATTCTTTTGACCTTGCCCCTTCTATTAAAAAGGGGGGCCATTCTTAAATAACTGTCTGTCCATTACTTGGGTAAGTTGGGTCTATTGTATTGGGTGTTTGACACCGCGTGTGATGTAGGAATGAGCCCTTTATGGTTCATGACGTCTGAGCTTCCGTCGCTGATAGTGCTTCGGGGACAAAATGTGTTTTGGAGAAAAATAGACTGATTAAGCTAGCTTTTGAAAACGTGAACGCGGGGAACCTTGTACGACACCTAGACGTAGATAATCTCAACTACAAGTTCTTCCTACACGTTTTCGAGGTGTTTCTTAACCTGTCTTTATTTTTCTTGGTATCGCGATTGTATAGTAAGTCACTAGCCTGCAGGGCTTCAACGCGACATTTTTTCCAACTAACTTCCAGGATGCAGAAAAGTATTTCTTTAGTTTATTATAGTTATTTTTTTTGGGCGGGAATTTCCTATGATTTAATGTGTTTTTGTGTTGTATTGTCAAAATATGCTTAAGTTTTTTAATATAAGAAAGCCTATATATTTTCATTCAAATAGAAATTTTTTAAATTTGCCCGTTCGATAAAACGTCTAGCTTAATCGCCTCTATACGTTCTCCGTACGCGTTTGAAAAAGAGGGTTTAATGTCGTTGTTGAGTTTTTAAGTTATCTCCCCCACTGGTTAAAGGTTTTCTCCCCGAGCTCTTCGGTTTCCCCTTCCTTAAAAACTTGTTGAGGTTAATGGTAATAGTAAGTGTAGGGAGCTGTGGTCTCGCGTGGCTTGAAGGGCTTGCCGCCACCCTTCTACGCATTGTAACCCGGCCACCTGAATTAAAGGCATTAAAATTCGCTTGATGATTTCCTTTTAGTTTTCTAAATTCCGTGTGCTTAGGGTATTATATCCTCTTCAGACGAAGCTTATACAACCGTAAAAACTGACTTTAAACTCACAATTTTCAGTTTAATAAAGTTTATTTTATGTATAAAAATATGCAGAAACATTTGAATAAAAATATTTGTTAACATATTTTTTGGCATATGTATGAAAAAAAAATTGTATTACGTTTGTTTTATTACCCTTGTCTGTAAAGAGTATAACGCTTTTAAAAAAAAACCGTAGGTACATTTCTTCCAAAAAACAATCGTGCTAAAATTTAGGTAAAATGTTTCTTCTAAAAAAAGCAATCTTACTATAATTTAGGTAAAATGTTTCTTCTAAAAAAAACCATAAATTCAAACATTTCGGCAAAATATTTCTTCTTAAAAAACCTTCGTTCTAAAATTTCGGTAAAATGTTTATTCGAATAAAACAATCATACTAAAGTTTCGGTAAAATATTTCTTCTAAAAAACCATCATACTGAAATTTCGGTAAAATATTTCTTCCAATAAATTGAAATAAAAATTATACTAAACTGGTCGAATTTATCCTAATCCTAGTACTAAACTATCAACGCAGTATGAAAACTACCAATTCAAACATCTTCAGCTAATAATATGATATTTTCTTTTAAAACAACGGGGGAAAAAACCACTGCTCAGTTGTTGAAAAGTGGGACTTGTAATAATTTGGACTTAACTCGAGGAAAGAAAGAATTGAAGAAATCTTAAACGGAGTCGTAACTTGGCATTTTCTCGATCCGAGCGTCGACATTTTATACGTCTGGGTTCCGGGTCTATATCTCTCTTTCCAAAAGAAAAACACACTTTGAACTATCGACCATAAATAAAAATCGGATTAAGTTCAAAGGAATTATATTTAGATTAAATTCCCATAAATTTTACCTTGACTCGGAATTTAACAAAAAAAAAGGTTACAAATTGGTTCCCAAACATCATAAATTTAGATATTTTCAAATATTTGCGGTTAAAAATGTTTTGAAAAAGGGAATTGACGAAAGATAAAGTATGAGGATTTAGAAGATTGTGATATCATGTTTTGAGATCCGTATCAACCAAATCAAAACAATTCTACTCTCGAATATATTTATTTCTAGGGATAATGACAATTTGTATCTATCAATCCACATTCGATTCACCCGAAATAAACTAATATCAGCTCGGTATCTCCTATAATTTCCTATAAAATGACTAAATATTTACAATTTTTCCTAATAAACATTGGAGGATTTCCTGTGGTCACCCAGCTAACTATAAATAAAAACAATTTGGGTCTAACCTAGGACGAAATTATAGTTTCTTAATTTTTTTCTACGCAATAACAAGACACGTAATTTGGAGTGTGGTACTTAGGAGCAACAACCACAGCACCACACTACCGAAGAACGCAACCCGTCAAATGTTGTGCATTTTCTTATGTACAATTTTCATTGGTTAGACGCTTTAGCGCCTGCTGCCGTCGGAAGGGGAAAATTCGGAAATTGTCTTCCCCCTTTCCGTAAAACGTTAAGCGTAAAGGCTCGTCCAATGAAATTTGTACGCGTTAGCGTGTTTAAAGGCTAGCTGCGTTCTCCTTGTGTTTGTTGCTCCTAGGTGGTATAAAGTAGAACTAGCCGCTTTCAAATGACGCTAGTTTTAAAAAAAAACTAGTTTTCTTTGATAATTCCAACCGTTCAATCAATTTTAAACAGTTGACAATGGAAACTGTACCGTTCAACACCGCGCTATAGAACTAACCTGAACTCGTCGGTAGCCAAAAAGCGACTGTATCAGACACGAACTGTAAGACTACGCATATTATTCGACGTCAAATAAAAATTTCTACTAAATCCTATTATGTAATTCCTACAAGCACAAAAGACGTTTTCGCGTTTTGCCGCTTTGTTGTCAAATTCCTCCTATTTATTTTTGATTTATAATAACGCGCCATTTTGAAAAATTCTGTTTTTGAATTTTTAAAATTTGTTTTTAGTTGGTCTCTGAGCCGATTGCGAAGTTAAGAGATGGTCGAATGGTAAAGTTTGCGTCGCGTGAACACCTAACTTAGTTTCGGGATGTTGTAGGTCGGGTGTGATTCGGGTTTAGTTGGTCTTTTGACAGCTCCGAAGCTTATAAGCGTTGCTGTTTCTTTCGTTCGAGAATTGTACAAGGGCCCTGGCTGGAGAGACGATCATGTCGTTGAAAAATGCTTTCCAAGAGAACTTGTTGGTGCGCGATGCGGCCGAAGGTTATCAACCCGCGTTGATAACCGTTCTGCTGTTATATTTATTTGTTCGAAATTACGCCGTGTATGCTGACTAGTTTATTAAGACGTTCATTTAAATTGGTGGTCATTAACTGGATCGTTTCAGGAATTATCTTAGACTTTCGACTGAATCGGCTAAACGAATTATGGGTTATTATCAACTGAATCGGTTAAACGAATAATGGGTTATTATCAACGGAATCGGCTAAACGAATTATGGGTTATTATCGACTTGATTGTTAAACGAAAAATCGATATTTATCTATATCATTGTTAAATGAAAAATTGATATTTATCTATATCATTGTTAAATGAAAAATCGATATTTATCGATATCATTGTTAAATGAAAAATCGATATTTATCGATATCATTGTTAAATGAAAAATCGATATTTATCGATATCATTGTTAAATGAAAAATCGATATTTATCGATATCATTGTTAAATGAAAAATCGATATTTATCGATATCATTGTTAAATGAAAAATCGATATTTATCGATATCATTGTTAAATGAAAAATCGATATTTATCGATATCATTGTTAAATGAAAAATCGATATTTATCGATATCATTGTTAAATGAAAAATCGATATTTATCGATATCATTGTTAAATGAAAAATCGATATTTATCGATATCATTGTTAAATGAAAAATCGATATTTATCGATATCATTGTTAAATGAAAAATCGATATTTATCGATATCATTGTTAAATGAAAAATCGATATTTATCGATATCATTGTTAAATGAAAAATCGATATTTATCGATATCATTGTTAAATGAAAAATCGATATTTATCGATATCATTGTTAAATGAAAAATCCATAAAACGAGAAAACCATTGTCATCGACAGGATCGTTAAACGGATAATATCGATGGTCATCGATATTATCGGTTAAATGATAAATCGATGGTTATCGATGTCATTGTTAAATGAAAAATCGATGTTTATCGATAGGATCGCTAATGAAGAAAACGATTTACATCATTAGAATCGTTAAAATTGAAATCGATTTACAACGATAGGATAAGCTAAATTAAAAATCGATGGTCGTCGATAGAATCGATAATTCAAATCGATAGCCATCAGGGATTTTGAAAATGGGTTCAGAAATCCGGGAAAAGTCAGGGAATTTCAAAATAGTTTTAGAAATCAGGGAATTTCAAAATGGGTTCCGAAATCAGGGAAAAATCTAGGAATTTTAAGAATTAGTTTATAAGTCAGGAAATTTAGTTTTGGTTGCAAATGGAAAACCTTTACTGAAATAGGTAAAAAATTCCAAAATGTGGCATAAAATAAGTCAGGGAAAATCTATGGAAATTTTAAAGGAAAACGTGGAAAGGTCAAGGAATTTGAATCGGCAAAAACTGCGTAGCAACCCTGTCTGCTACATTAACGGATGAAGTTATTATTTTAACAACTTAAAAATATAACCAACGTGCGTAAAAGTCAAAGCCCTTACTTAAGGGTCAAGCGCTAACAACCACCAACCCCATTATATTTAGCGGAACGAGCATTAGGTCCTAATGCCTTCGGAACAGGGTCAGAGCGTAACTCTCTTTTGAGACAGATCCGTTTGGAGAGTCGGTTAAACGACCCCATTAACAGCTGACAACCCCCGAAACATCAATCTAGACGAAATATCATCCGTGCACCGTCAGACAACCCCACTTGACCCTAGAACTGGCCTTCGACGATAGCCGCCGTTACAGTATATCACGAACAGACAACGCGAGTTGATAGTGGAGGAAAAATCAAAGAAACTTTCACTCTTACAAAATACTTGAGCGCGCGATTTAAAAGGGAAGGATTATTAACAGGTTAGACTGGCTGCGAAGAAGAAGAGTTAAATTTTAGCGATGCCGACGGCGCGTGGTACATTGATATTCTCGATTACAGGGCATTTCCAACCGACCCCGTAATTGTTCCTCGTTATACGGTAATTCCAACTATTTGTTAGGACTATTTTGCATTCCACATTCCACACCCGAGAGCCGTTTTCCACCTATACCTTTTTCTCTTTCAGGCTGATGCTTGTTCTATCGGAATTTTAAGTATTTTATAATTAACGGCTATTTATGGGTATAATTTATGAGTATTCGTTATATATTGACGTTTGATCGTCCATAAAATGGATAGGGTTCTGATTGGATTTGGATACGTGATTTTGACAAACATCTATTCCAATATAAATTTTACTTACTTGTAACTTGTAATTTTCTTCTGTTTACCCAGCTTCTAATATAATTTTGATCTACTCTTTTTTAGCAACTTATAATATATTAATTTTTAACCCAATTTCTAAATTGTTGATTTCTAACCCATAACCCAACCTCTATTTACATTTTGACTACTCTATTTTACCAACTTCTTACTTGTTGGGTCATTAGAAAACGTTTAGCCAACTCACTATTTTACCAACTCTAATTAATTTTTTTTTATACTCACTAAATTGTTATTTATAACCCATTACCCAACTTTTATTTTAAATTTTACTACTCGCTATTTTACCAACTTCTTATTTTCCAATTACCAGTCATTACCCCAATACCCGACTTATTTTAATTTTGCCGTCTCTCTATGTTTACCAACTTCTAAGTTGGCAATATCTACTTATTACCCAACTTTCAATTTTTCCAACTGATTAATTTACCAAGCTTCTAACTTTGTTGATTTGGATTTATACTGATTACCCAACTTCTAACTTTGTTGATTTCTGTTGATTACCGAACTTTTAACTTTGTTAATTTCTACTGATTACCGAACTTTTAACTTTGTTAATTTCTACTGATTACCGAACTTTTAACTTTGTTGATTTCTACCCTAACCCAACTTCTATTTAAATTTTCACTACCTTTATTGTACCAGTTACTAAGTAATTAATATCTACTTGATATTAATCGTATATACCCTTTTCTCCAACTTTCAATGTACTCCGTTTTTTAACCCAAGTTCTAGCTTCTTCTTCGGTCAGTTATAGCCAATAAACTTAAACCAATTTATTTTCTTCCCCTCCCGATATAAGAATTCGTTTCAAAACCGCATTTCACCCTTCGTCTTAATACCATCGACTGTCACTAAAATCCTGTTATAAATTGACATCGACTAAACCGGCGACGTTCTTCAAAATACCGATATATACACGCCATTATCGATGTAAACGTATTTAAGACGAGTAAAATATAAAAAACTACAAGAAAAAAATTGAAAAATGCAGCGCCGTATCTACTTGCAGGGATCGGAAGAAAATCTCGCCAGGTGAACGACATGTTTACAGATATCTGATATCGTGATACCGATTCCCTTTTTTTCTAAACTAGCTGTTGGGCGAAGGGATTAGGTATCCTCTCCCCCCTCCGGATCAGATCGGTATCTCGATTCCCCATCGAAATTAATCGACAGGAACCCCTAAAGAGCCTCCTCTCTGAAATTCCCCCTAAAAATATCCCCACCGTCGCTTTGTAATTTTCTGTTCTTCTCGCGATACTTGACTCGTAAGGTCAACTAATAGTTGAGTGTAATTCGAAAGAGGGGGTACGAACTGTATCCTTTGTTGGGAGGGTAGGGTTTCCGGTTACAAAGTGTGGCGTCTACCTTTCCGGAGGTATATATAATTCGATGCTTTTTCAGGATCATTAATATTTATTAAAAATGCAATCTTCTGGGAATGTGGAACTTCTCGGGGACATATTTTTCGAATACTCGAAATTTATTTTTACCGGGTTTCGGGTAATTTGGGGCACGTGCTATTCTGTAGAATCTTCTCTTATTTTTTGGCCGGGGTGTGTTAAAGGTGCGCGATCTGGTTTAAACGGAGTCAGTCGTTTTGAGCAATTTTATGGAATTTTCTTTATGTACGAACGTTTCGCACGATTTTTATATACTGTAACATATAGTAGAATTTTTGTTATTAATATCTTAACCCTATAACACTCCTATAATTGGAGTCGTGTAAATATCCTATATTTTTTTGGGTTTTTTTTATCCTATAATTGCTATATTATTAAAAATATACTATAGATTTTAATTTTTATCCTATATTTTCTATACATATTTTAGTATTATTGATTTAAATATCCTATTTTTTTAGATTTTCATCCTATAATTCCTAAATATTTTTTAGTATTATTGATTTAAATATGTTTTAGTATTATTGATTTAAATATGTTTTAGTATTATTGATTTAAATATGTTGTAGTATTATTGATTTAAATATGTTTTAGTATTATTGATTGAAATATCCTAAATTTTTTAGATTTTCATCGTGTAATTTCTATGTATTTTTTAGTATTATTAATATAAATATCCTATATGTTTTAGATTTTCACCCTATACTTTCTATATTGAATTATTTATATAAATATGCTAGTATTATTTTTATAGAAATCTAATATTTTCTTCCTAGAATTCCTATACATTCTTAAATATGCAATAAATATGCAATTTGTTTAGATTTTCATCGTATAATTTCTATATATTATTGAAAACTATTGGTAAATCCTATAAATTTTAGATTTTCATATAATTCCTCCGTTGATTGAATCTGATGAAAACCAAATTTTTAGCTTTGGCTGTATAAAGATTAAAAATAACGAAATACTGATAAAGTTTTTAATCTTGCTTATTAGGGCACCTTGTAACCGAATTATCTACCCCTCGGTAGATAGCGCCCTACAGTGCCACCGATGGAGGCCGATTGTTCGGAGGTCAGGTGCCTGAAGTGGGAAATCGCTTCGTTACTAAACCGTCAATCAGAAAGCTCTCTGAATTAGAAGTTCTATAAAATCAGGAATCCATACCTTTACTTGGAATGCTTATCGCGGCAGATTTTCGTCTCGATGTGACTGACGGTTTTTTTGACGTCACTATGTTAACTTAACAAACAACAACGTGAGAGGGGAGTGCGCGCAGAGGGGATTTTTTCTCTTGTAGGCGGGGCCAAAACCGTCAGAGTGATCTTACCATAGGCGATACTCCAGGATAAACATTCCAAGTAGAGCTATGGATTCCTGATATTATATTTGGTGCATACTTTATTAGCGTAATCTTTCTATTTGTTATATATTTTTGTGAATTATTGACTGAGACCCTGAAATAACCGAGCTTGTCTTTTGTCTGTTTGCAGGAAAGTGTGTCGCAATTGCAAATGTCCGCGCGACGAGCACACGGTGTCCGCCAATGGAGAGACGATCCAGCACGCCACGCCCAACTTGTCCCAGGAGATGGATCGGTCACTGCTCTCCCAAAAGATGGCGCTTCCATTCGCGCCCACCGCCGAGGCCAACCAGAGGCAGTCCCAGTCTGATGACGACAGCGGATGCGCCCTCGAGGAGTACACCTGGGTGCCGCCTGCGCTCAAGCCCGAACAAGTAAGCACACTGTCTTACACCCTTTACTCTCATTTTTGACCGTTCGCTAAAACTACATTTGGATATTATCCCTTCGGTACAAGAGTTCATCCAATCGGTGTCGTAAGGGTCTTCACCCAATCAGTACAGTTGGTGTCATAAAGGTTTTCACCCAATCACTAAATTCGACGTCATAAGGGTCTTCACCCAATCAATACATTCGACGTCATAAGGGTCTTCACCCAATCAATACATTCGACGTCATAAGGGTCTTCACCCAATCAATACATTCGGCGTCATAAGGGTCTTCACCCAATCAATACATTCGACGTCATAAGGGTCTTCACCCAATCAATACATTCGACGTCATAAGGGTCTTCACCCAATCAATACATTCGACGTCATAAGGATATTCACCCAATCAATACATTCGACGTCATAAGGGTCTTCACCCAATCAATACATTCGACGTCATAAGGGTCTTCACCCAATCAATACATTCGACGTCATAAGGGTCTTCACCCAATCAGTACAGTTGGTGTCATAAAGGTTTTCACCCAATCACTAAATTCGACGTCATAAGGGTCTTCACCCAATCAATACATTCGACGTCATAAGGGTCTTCACCCAATCAATACATTCGACGTCATAAGGGTCTTCACCCAATCAATACATTCGACGTCATAAGGGTCTTCACCCAATCAATACATTCGACGTCATAAGGGTCTTCACCCAATCAATACATTCGACGTCATAAGGGTCTTCACCCAATCAATACATTCGACGTCATAAGGGTCTTCACCCAATCAATACATTCGACGTCATAAGGGTCTTCACCCAATCAATACATTCGACGTCATAAGGGTCTTCACCCAATCAATACATTTGACGTCATAAGGGTCTTCACCCAATCAATACATTCGACGTCATAAAAATTGGCCCAATTGGTATATTTGGCGTCAATAAGCTTTGAACCAATCGGTATATTTTGGGCGCCAATAAGGCTTGAACCAATCGGTATATTTTGGGCACCAATAAGGCTTGAACCAATCGGTATATTTTGGGCGCCAATAAGGCTTGAACCAATCGGTATATTTTGGGCGCCAATAAGGCTTGAACCAATCGGTATATTTTGGGCGCCAATAAGGCTTGAACCAATCGGTATATTTTGGGCGCCAATAAGGCTTGAACCAATCGGTATATTTTGGGCGCCAATAAGGCTTGAACCAATCGGTATATTTTGGGCGCCAATAAGGCTTGAACCAATCGGTATATTTTGGGCGCTAATAAGGCTTGAACCAATCGGTATATTTTGGGCGCCAATAAGGCTTGAACCAATCGGTATATTTTGGGCGCCAATAAGGCTTGAACCAATCGGTATATTTTGGGCGCCAATAAGGTTTGAACCAATCGGTATATTTTGGGCGCCAATAAGGCTTGAACCAATCGGTATATTTTGGGCGTCACAGAGCTTCACCCAATCACTAAATTTTCCGTCAATGCGATCTCACCAAATCAATATTTACGACACTCCAATGAAACCCAGGAAACCCTTCAGTTTTAAGATTCACCCATCCATTTCACAACTACATTAATTTCTAAAATGTAGTAAATTTTTCTCTACTTTCCCCCTGTCGATAAATTTTAATATTTCTACGAACATTTTCTTGTTAATTCCCAAATCTGGTTTTACCCAACTTAATAAGTAATCAATTCCGTTTGTAACAGTGTTTATAATTTATGATCAGTCGTTGATTCCATCGGGGATGAAAATCGCGATTAAAACCTTTCTGGGAAAAAGAGCCGCCGAAATAACTAGCTTGTATAGGACCACCGGTAAAGTGGCTTAAAAAATTTCATTATTATTTATGGCGTAAAACAAATCCAGCTCGTCCCTTCTTTGAAAAACTCCGCCCACATTTTTAACCGTCATGCCGTTTTCGTCATGCAACGCGTTCGAAAAATAACAAAATCAAGTCTTCCAGATGAGACGCCAGTTCAAAGTTCGTTCGCCAGAGGGGGTTATAAAAGTTTAATTACTTTTTTTCCCGTCCGTATCCTCTTCATTGTCTCGAGGGACTCCGAACCAACTCGAAATTACGACCTGTTTTGTTTCGAAGGTCACCTAGTGGCGTCTGTCGTCACGTCAGGCTTAACGTCACGTTGAGGCTTAAAGTAATTGACTAGCGCCCGCGTAGCTTTGTTTTGGCCAAGGCCCTACTAAGGCTTAGCTCTTTTTCGCTTTAACGGAAACGATAGGTAATTATAGGGGGGAAATACAACGTGTTGTTTATATTCTGGTTTACTACGAGTTATATTTACGTTTTCATCGCGCGTTCAAAGTTATTATTTGATTATTTTGAAAGGTTGGCGGCGCCATGGGTGGCCATTTTGAAGCGTTTTTAAAATATTTAAAATTCGTTCTGCCTGGGGTGTTTTAATTGGTCGGGGATTGCGCCACCTGCTGAGGATGTTCCTATCTATATTTTTTACGGTTTATATCACGATTAGGCCCGCTAAAGGATCGGAATTGGCTTTACACTGTTTAAAATTATTTGACTGTAGCTATACGTTGGAAGAATTCTTACAAAATAGAAAGGTGGCTTTCGTTCTCTATGACTTGACGCGTTTTGCTAAACCGTCAAATATGAACCACGAGACTCACTTTCGTTGCTAGAACGTTTTCGTTATTCTTTGCAAGAACTTTATTTGATTGTCCAGATTCATGTAACCCGGCCACCTGAATTAAGGGCTTCAAAAGTCGCATGATGACTTAGGCCTAAGGTGGTGCCTTGGGTATTAGCCTAGCTGATTATTATTATTAAAATCCCGGAATGTTGATACTTTTGTCAGAATACTGCGGAATGTTGATACTTTTGTCAGAGTACTGCGGAATGTTGATACTTTTGTCAGAATACTGCAGAATGTTGATACTTTTGTCAGAATACTGCGAAATTTTGATACTTTTGTCAGAATACTGCGGAATGTTGATACTTTTGTCAGAATACTGCGGAATGTTGATACTTTTGTCAGAATACTGCGGAATTTTGATACTTTTGTCAGAATACTGCGGAATTTTGATACTTTTGTCAGAATACTGCAGAATGTTGATACTTTTGTCAGAATACTGCGGAATTTTGATACTTTAGTCAGAATACTGCGGAATTTTGATACTTTTGTCAGAATACTGCAGAATGTTGATACTTTTGTCAGAATACTGCGAAATTTTGATACTTTTGTCAGAATACTGCAGAATGTTGATACTTTTGTCAGAATACTGCGGAATTTTGATACTTTTGTCAGAATACTGCGGAATGTTGATACTTTTGTCAGAATACTGCGGAATTTTGATACTTTTGTCAGAATACTGCGGAATTTTGATACATTTGTCAGAATACTGCAGAATGTTGATACTTTTGTCAGAATACTGCAGAATTTTGATACTTTTGTCAGAATACTGCGGAATTTTGATACTTTTGTCAGAATGCTGCGCGGAATTTTGATACTCTTGTCAGAATACTGCAGAATAATTCTGGTTTGAATGGTCAGAAATGTTAAGATTGTTGTCAGAATAGTCCGGAATGTCGAGATTCTTGTCTTGACCGTTTAAATTTTTTTGGGAATAGTTAAAAATACTTAGATTCTTGTGCGAATAGTTTGGAATACTCGTATTCTTGTAAGAATATTTTAGAATACTCATATTCTTGTGAGAATAGTTCCATGGCTCAGATTTTTGTCAGAATAGTCGAAAATGCCAAGATTATAGTCGGAATAGTTGAAAATACCATGAGTGTAGTCAGAATAGTCGAAAATGCCAAGATTATAGTCGGAATAGTTGAAAATACCATGAGTGTAGTCAGAATAGTCGAAAATGCCAAGATTATAGTCGGAATAGTTGAAAATACCATGAGTGTAGTCACAATAGTCGAAAATGCGAAGATTCTTGTCAGAATAGGTTTGGGGTTTGTAATTAATTCATACCATGAAATTAACCGTATCAAAGAAATGAACATATCTCCTAAAAACCGTCAATTAGCTAAGTCAAAAACATAAAGGACTGTTCCAAATCGAATTTTTATTCGAAACTCGAAGATTTTAAATCAACTATTTCAACTTTTGGAAATTGGGCTTTCCTAACGTGCCAGAAATTGATTTAATTGAAATCGTGTACTGTACATGGCGAGCTTATATTCGAAATATCCAAGGGTATAGATTTAATTTAAAAATTAATTTGTTTCTGTTTTTGTTTGGACTAATTAATGTACTTTGTCTGTTAGTTAATTAAAATTAGTTTTTCGCTTTAGCTTAGGCTAGTTCAATATATACTTGGATTAAGGTTAGTTCATTATACGAATTCTGCGAACATTAAGGTTTGGGTTCAGTGTGATAGGTAAAAAGGACTTTGTAAACAAATCGAGGTAACCAGCGTATAAATATAGTAAACTTAAACAGTATTTTAAGTCCCTGTTGCTTGGTTTGTAGGGGGTGAGTTGAGAAGTATGCCTGTTTTTTTCCCCATAGGCGTACTATGAATTAAACGAGCGCCAGAGAGCTTCAAAAGTGTGGTCTACTAGCCCCTGGAAGTAGGCTGCCACAAGCGCTAAACCAAGCAGCAGGGACTTTAAATACTGTTTAAGTTACCTTTTTACGCTGGTTACCTGGAATTGTTTACAAAGTCCTTTTTTAACTATCACACGAACCCAAACCTTAATGCTCGCATTTCCCTGCTGCTTGATTTGGCGCTTGTTGCAGCCTACTTCCAGGGGCTAGTAGGCCACACTTTGAAGCTCTCTGGCCCTCTTTTCACTCATCGTAGGAAAATGCGGGAAAAAACAGGCATACTTCTCAACTCACCCCCTACAACTCCTTATATTTTTTGCATACACTTTTGACACACCCTGTATTTTAACCGAAATTAACCTATTCAACTTACATTATCGTCTGCTAAGTAGACGTTTTGTGATTCATAGAAAATCGAAGAGTTTATGAATTTAACACATGGCTCGATAAACTGAATAGGCTAATTGATTCGTTCGAGTATGCTCGCTTCGCTTCAATAATTTCAAGGGTACTGGGGAGGACTTAAAACTTGTAAGAAGAAAAAAAAGTGTTATCGGAAAGCTATAAATTAAGTTCTCGAGTACATCAATCTAAAGCGTGTCACAATTTCTAAGATGACGTTATATACACCCAATAGTAAAACCTCTTTTAAAGTTTCCAAAGAGAAAAACAGTCGATAAAAAGATATTAGCTTTTGATAGGCCAGGCCCAGATGCGAAGCGGAAAACTTGTAAAAACCTCCAAAGTGGCTTATATTTTATGCCAACGCGTGGGGGTTGTATGTTAAAAGACAAATAGAATCCGACGACCAATTAAGTCCGTAGTCTTAGTTTAAAGGCTCGCGAACCTTGGCTTTATTTTCAAATTAAGTTGTCGTCGCGAAGGGGAAGGAAACGGCGTTGTTTTAATTTCAGTGGGTAGTGTTGACTAAGGCTTAACGAGCCGCCGATAAAGCTTTTCGGGTGAAATTGATTTTTACGGCCGCGAAAAACCTTGTCTTTAATCTGATTTCGAACGAATAAATCACTCTGGAGCGGTGTTTTAATGGTTAATCTTTGGGATATTTTACCAATTTCTCAGCTAGATAATTGTATAGGTAGACAGTTTATGTCATCCAAGGGGAGGGGAGGCTACAATTGAGGGAGCCATTCCTTTTAAGTGGACCAAACGCCATCTGAGTAGTTGTCCCAACGCCATCTGAGTAGTTGTCCCAACGCCATCTGAGTAGTTGTCCCAACGCCATCTGAGTAGTTGTCCCAACGCCATCTGAGTAGTTGTCCCAACGCCATCTGAGTAGTGGTCCCAACGCCATCTGAGTAGTGGTCCCAACGCCATCTGAGTAGTGGTCCCAACGCCATCTGAGTAGTGGTCCCAACGCCATCTGAGTAGTGGTCCCAACGCCATCTGAGTAGTGGTCCCAACGCCATCTGAGTAGTGGTCCCAACGACATCTGAGTAGTGGTCCCAACGACATCTGAGTAGTGGTCCCAACGCCATCTGAGTAGTGGTCCCAACGCCATCTGAGTAGTGGTCCCAACGCCATCTGAGTAGTGGTCCCAACGCCATCTGAGTAGTGGTCCCAACGCCATCTGAGTAGTGGTCCCAACGCCATCTGAGTAGTGGTCCCAACGCCATCTGAGTAGTGGTCCCAACGCCATCTGAGTAGTGGTCCCAACGCCATCTGAGTAGTGGTCCCAACGCCATCTGAGTAGTGGTCCCAACGCCATCTGAGTAGTGGTCCCAACGCCATCTGAGTAGTGGTCCCAACGCCATCTGAGTAGTGGTCCCAACGCCATCTGAGTAGTGGTCCCAACGCCATCTGAGTAGTGGTCCCAACGCCATCTGAGTAGTGGTCCCAACGCCATCTGAGTAGTGGTCCCAACGCCATCTGAGTAGTGGTCCCAACGCCATCTGAGTAGTGGTCCCAACGCCATCTGAGTAGTGGTCCCAACGCCATCTGAGTAGTGGTCCCAACGCCATCTGAGTAGTGGTCCCAACGCCATCTGAGTAGTGGTCCCAACGCCATCTGAGTAGTGGTCCCAACGCCATCTGAGTAGTGGTCCCAACGCCATCTGAGTAGTGGTCCCAACGCCATCTGAGTAGTGGTCCCAACGCCATCTGAGTAGTGGTCCCAACGCCATCTGAGTAGTGGTCCCAACGCCATCTGAGTAGTGGTCCCAACGCCATCTGAGTAGTGGTCCCAACGACATCTGAGTAGTGGTCCCAACGACATCTGAGTAGTGGTCCCAACGACATCTGAGTAGTGGTCCCAACGACATCTGAGTAGTGGTCCCAACGACATCTGAGTAGTGGTCCCAACGACATCTGAGTAGTGGTCCCAACGACATCTGAGTAGTGGTCCCAACGACATCTGAGTAGTGGTCCCAACGACATCTGAGTAGTGGTCCCAACGACATCTGAGTAGTGGTCCCAACGACATCTGAGTAGTGGTCCCAACGACATCTGAGTAGTGGTCCCAACGACATCTGAGTAGTGGTCCCAACGACATCTGAGTAGTGGTCCCAACGACATCTGAGTAGTGGTCCCAACGACATCTGAGTAGTTGTCCCAACGACATCTGAGTTGGCGAAACGAAATCTATTGGTGAACTTTTTATTCACAATCCGTCAGGGATTTGTGTGTACTGGGCCCACGTACAAGTATAGCCGATGCGACCGTATTTCACATATCTCTCCAAGAATTAGGCTTAGAAGGGCGAAGAATATATTAATTGAAAGGAAATACTATGCCCTCGGTAGCCCGTTATAAGGTTTTTGAAATCGTAGCCCAAAATGTTAATAATTTTCCATTTAAGTGGTTTTTCGAGATTTTCAAATTGGATTTCGAGATTTTCAAATGGGATTTCGAGATTTTCAAATGGGATTTCGAGATTTTCAAATGGGATTTCGAGATTTTCAAATTGGATTTCGAGATTTTCAAATGGGATTTCGAGATTTTCAAATGGGATTTCGAGATTTTCAAATGGGATTTCGAGATTCTCAAATCTAGAGTGTAAGGGATTTGAACGAATGTCCCCTCGCCAACTGTTGTCGATTTTAGACGAAGTGGGTTTTGAAAAATCGGCATAATATTTGGCGCGATAGGTATCGATGTTGGTCTCGATTTGGGTGACGAACCCAATTAGTCCCGCGCCCACTCAGTGGCTCCGCCTATTCCCTTTTTAGAGCGCTTCTGTGGATTTCCGCCAGCATTAGTGGCGCCAATTGCCTTCCAATTTTGCCAAGGTTGCCTTTTCTTCTGTATAGTTTCGTAATTTATGGAGATCGAAAACGTTTCTTTAAACGGTTTTTCGAAAATGAGTAAATTTTCCGAGCTGGTTCGCGGACGTTGTTCCTCAAGTGCAGCGTGTAGGGGCTCATTTTTTATTCATTGACGTATTTGGATACCGGGCTGGGTACAATTTATGGACTTGGCAACTGTGTTACCTAAATGACACTTCTTAGAGAAAAGTTCATGTCAGTGTCAAAAAGTGGATAATAATAAATTATTGTATATAATATTAAGGGAACTATTTTTCTCTTAACACTTTCAAATTAAAATCCCAAAGACAAGCAATATTTGTCTTTAATGATAATATTAAATGTTCGTGAACTAATGTTACTGAAATTTGTTTATTGTTAGGCTTCGAAAATCGTATCTAAAATATGAAATTTCCATATTCTAAGGGTACAAAATATTTGTGTTAAAATATATTCAATTTTCAAACTACGTTTTCGTTTTGTGTCTTGTACAATTTTGTTATAATATTGAACATAATATTATTTAAATCTTGTGTTTCATACCGTAGCTTAAATATTAAAATATACGGTGGTCGTAACTATCACTCTTAAATTTGTAGCTCCTGGGGCATAATAGAGGTTAAAATACTCATAATTCTCGAATAGAAAAAATGTTTCCTACTATTGTCATTTAAATTAGCTCAATCATTATAATAATTAAATCGTAGTTTTTTTAATAAAACCAGCGAAAAACGTGTTCTTTTCCATTGTCATTTCCAGAGACGATGGGATTAACAATTAAGAAAAACTTTGTCCCTGATTTCTGAATACTTAATATTTCCCTTGATTCCCCATCATTTCTACTGATTTCCAAAGGATTAATATGACTACGGTGATTACCAATACATAGTTTGCACCGAAGGGAGGGGCCTATGGTCTCCAAGGAAACTGGGAGGGCGATCAAAAATTCAAACCATTTCGCGCGTAGCTACTAAATAGGTAGCCATTTTGTTGGTAATCTCGTCAAAGCTACAAAACGCATTAGATTTATGCTTTAAAATTTTAAATGGGTCCTAAACAAAGCCAGATAAGATTCTAAGGCCGGGTGATTTAAATAAAATATCAAATTACGACAGAAATATCTACGAAAAGAAGTTAACAAAGCTTATCAAAGTTAGGCCTTTGCGGTCATCCTTTTTACAATTACCTTCGCTATCGAATAAAATAAACAATTTTCGCTCTTCCTTGGTAATTGAACTACTCGAACAATTTTTAACCAGGCAGATAACCATTTTTAACGTGAAAATAATTTCTTAATCATTTGAAAATAATTAAAATCCGCAAACAGACGATTGAAACTGTTAACCCTCCCGTTTTACTAAGAAATCTACACCTTCAAAATGGCGGCAAAGAACCGTTCATTCTTGCTCAAATTAAATATTTATTCTTGGTTCTTATATCTATACTTGGAACTGCGTCATTGATGACGTAGGGATGCAAACTATATATACTCCTTCTTTGGTACCTTTTTCGATTTGACGCGATTTCCCTGGAATTCTTCTGATTTTTAACTACTATTGATTTCTGAAGATGGCACAAATAAAATTGAGAGGTTAAAGATTCTGTTTATAAGTGTTCCCGTTTCCGCTATCTCGATATAAAATTAACTGTGGATTATTTAAAAGCTAATTTGTCTAGTAGATTTTTTCCTTTCAAAGTTTCTAACTGAGTATAGTAAATAAAATAATTAAATTATGAAACTAAATTATTAAATAAAATAAATTTAATGAAGACTGAAATTGAATGATTAATCAATGAAATTTGAATTATTAAATCAACGAAATTTGGATGATTAAATCAATGAAATTGAATATTTAAATCAATGAAATTGAATATTTAAATCAATGAAATTGAATATTTAAATCAATGAAATTGAATATTTAAATCAATGAAATTGAATATTTAAATCAATGAAATTGAATATTTAAATCAATGAAATTGAATATTTAAATCAATGAAATTGAATATTTAAATCAATGAAATTGAATATTTAAATCAATGAAATTGAATATTTAAATCAATGAAATTGAATATTTAAATCAATGAAATTGAATATTTAAATCAATGAAATTGAATATTTAAATCAATGAAATTGAATATTTAAATCAATGAAATTTAAATTATGAAATCAATGAAATTTGAATTATGAAATCAATGAAATTGAATATTTAAATAAATGAAATTCAATTATTAAATCAATGAAATTGAATATTTAAATCAATGAAATTGAATATTTAAATCAATGAAATTGAATATTTAAATCAATGAAATTGAATATTTAAATCAATGAAATTTGAATTATGAAATCAATGAAATTTGAATTATGAAATCAATGAAATTTGAATTATGAAATCAATGAAATTGAATATTTAAATAAATGAAATTCAATTATTAAATCAATGAAATTGAATATTTAAAACAATGAAAATGAATTATTAAATCAATGAAATTTGAATGATTAAATCAATGATTAAATACAATAAATTTAATTATTAAATACAATAAATTTAATTATTAAATACAATAAATTTAATTATTAAATACAATAAATTTAATTATTAAATACAATAAATTTAATTATTAAATACAATAAATTTTATTATGAAATACAATAACTTTTATTATGAAATACAATAAATTGAGGTAATACCATTGTTTTGCTACAGTCATGCCTACACCTAATATCATTGACAACTTTCTTTGGCTATTCGGTAGAAATGTCCTAGCATGAATGTTCTATGACCAGGGATCACAAAACATAGCCCCCTCAATTGGTCTGGTTCTGAAAACATTAGCCTAATTACAATGAGAAGTTCAATCCAAACATCCTCTTTTTGGCTTCGAAAAACTAGCTTTCCTTCACCAAGGGCGTTTCGACTTCCTCCCCCCTGCGTGATGCGCCCCCCTGCACCAAAAATATGCCGAAAAATGTGGAAAATACCTTTAAAAAAATAGGGCCTAACAACCATCCCTCGCCTCCGAGCGGTGCATTTCTACATCCACGGGGGAATTTACGAAGAAATATCTCGTCCAACGCCAAATTACAGGTTACGGAAGAACTGCCGTCCATGGATGATACCTACATGTTCGCGGGATATTTTGCACCCTCTGGCCACGACTACCGCGCCATCTTCTAGCTGGTCCGCCAACTACGCAGACATTTCGTGGCCAACTATTTTTTACTTTGGCTCCAATTGTGGCACTTTGATAGCTTATAGTTTGCGTGTTGTTTTCGTGTTTTACTCACGGCTTGTTAACAGCGGGGGGCTAGCCACTTAAGAATTCTGCCCTACAAAAAGCTAAGAATAGAAATGCGAATTTTTTAAAATTTAGAAAAATGAGAAGAAATTGTGGAAATATATTGAAAAATATTGAAATATTTGAGTAGTACCGAATAATATCGGGGAATGTTTGGGAAATATCGGGGAATGTTTGGGAAATATCGGGAAAAGCTTGGGAAATATCGGGAAAAGCTTGGGAAATATCAGAAAAGCTTGGGAAATATCGGGCAATGATTGGAAAATATCGACAATGTTTGGGAAATATCAGAAAAGCTTGGAAAATATTGGGCAATGTTTGGAAAATATCGGCCAATGTTTGGAAAATATCGGCCAATGTTTGGAAAATATCGGCCAATGTTTGGAAAATATCGGCCAATGTTTGGGAAATATCGGGCAATGTTTGGGAAATATCGGCCAATGTTTGGGAAATATCGGGCAATGTTTTTGAAATATCGGGCAATGTTTGGAAAATATCGGGCAATGTTTGGGAAATATCGGGCAATGTTTGGGAAATATCGGGCAATGTTTTTGAAATATCGGGCAATGTTTGGGAAATATCGGGCAATGTTTGGGAAATATCGAAAATATTAGTTAATAATACTGACACGTTTAGCATTTTTCATTATGGTGGCAAAGGGATAATTTTTTAATCTATGTATGATATTGTGAGGCTAGGGCAGTTTAAAAACGACCATACATTGCCTAGAGAATGGAATCTCCCTATTCGTTCGTAGCGTATACCTTTTCAGGCTTCCGCTCTGATTTTTTAAATACGTTTAGTATGCAGGGACAAAGAGATCATTTACTAAAACGATAACATCGATAAAATATGCTTTATAAAAATGTAAATATGCCTACGTTTACATCGAATATATTTATTTATAGTTCTAGATAATTATGATGTTGTTATGGGTTCATACAGACGGCAGCCGAGAGCGTTCCCGGAAGATATAAATTTCGGGTCCCCATAGAGCCCTAATTATTAGAGATAACTATACATTTGAATGGTGAAGTATACCTCGTTAGTTCTGAATCGGGCCCCCGAGGCTGCACGGGCCCCGGTAATTGGTATCTCTCTTGTCTTGATTTGTATTTTCTGAAGCGTCACTGCGTCACCCATAAACTCAGTTTTCAAAATATAGCTAAGGTAGCCTACGTGAAGATAATATAACTAAACTAAACTATTTACAAAATCAATGATATATAGTTAATTGACTATTTTTTTTTAATTTATTTAAAAACCAAAACAAAATTACAAACCGGCATATTTACATATTTACATTCAGTATTCTTTAAAATACAAACAAATTGACAAGATCGGGATTAAGTGAAATTTTTTGGGTGCAATCTATCTGGCATATTTTACTTTCTTTTAAAAGTTTTAAAAAATTACGCTCATTTCTCTTCTCCATTTCTTGATGGTAAGTGCATATTCTTAATAATTTTATAAAGAAATTTTCTTTTATCTTTTGTTTCATGTTGGCATTACCTAAATTCATGGCTTCGTTGTATGCAAAATATATAAATATTTTTCCAATATCATACAATAATTGTTTCACCTGTAGATTTTCTATATTTCGTTCCTCAACGTTATACCAATATTCAATGTTTTTAAAGTTAAAATCCTTATTAAAACTATTTATAATGGTTTCTATAAAACTATAACCGTTTCATAAGTAGGATTTTGATAAACATCCACTATTTATCCAGATCTATAGGTTGGCAGGTTTGCCAGATAATCCTGTTTTGAGCCTCCCTGGTTCATGAAAAATCGGGCCAAACCTTCTGCCTCTCTATAAACAAAAGTAAATAACTATATAAGTAGTACTTTATAGAATGGTCTATTCCCCTCTGGCACTTCCAAGAAACCCCGCAAACAAAGGCAGTCTAGATTATTAATAGATCTCGGAAACAATGACTGTTTTGGGGAAACCAGATCTAAAACCGAAGCAGGCGGGCCATTCGGAAGCAGGCACAATGGGATTGTATAATTAACGACCTTCCCGACAGCGGATCCTCTCCCCAATCTGCGTTACTGAATGGACCGAAATCGAGCTCGACAAAGGTAATTAACCTGACGCGAGTCTACCTACGCCACGGAACAATTAACGTCAGCGACTCTTAAAAAAGCGTAATGACATCAGCGCCCTCGTACGACGGGACCAAAAAACTGCGGGCCATATAAATTAAAAATTATTTTCGTGTTTTCCAAACGCTAAAGAAATTAAAATATTAATTTCTACGTAATTTTACTAACTTGCAGGTACAAAATTTCCTTAATTAACCGCCCCATCTTCCTGGTTATTGTGTTTCTTCTCATTAACGAAATACATTAAAAACTAACCCAGGTAGGGGGGTACTACCGTGTACCTATTGCGGGAAAAATGACTTTGATATTGACCCCATTAGCGTCACGTATTTAAAGAATCCTACAATGGAAGTGGCTTAAAAAAGTGGGCCATTTTCTGACAATTATCCCCGATTAAAAACGTAACAATCCAATTACGAGAAATTCGTTGATAAATTTCAACGGTGTTTCGTTCGCGTTAGGTGCTCTTGTACCGATAAATTAGTTGTTAAATTTCATCTGTGCTTCGCGCTTCTTTAGCGTTAGGTGCTCTTGTACCGGTTAATTCGTTGTTAAATTTCAACGGGCTGTGTTTTTGGCGTTAGTTGTAGTTGTACCAATAAATTACATGTTAAATTATAACTGTGCTTCGCTTTTTTTAGCGTTTGGTGCTCTTGTACCGAAAAATTCGTTTTTAAATTTCAACGATGTTTCTTTCGCGTTAGGTGCTCTTGTACCGATTAATTCAACGGTGTATTTCTTTGTCGTTAGGTGCACTTGTACTTCGCCGGCCTGCCAGAAGCCAAAGTGCCGTACATCAACAGCGTCGGGGAGAAGTACCGCATCAAGCAGCTCCTGCACCAGCTGCCCCCTCACGACAACGAAGTGCGCTACTGCAGCGCCCTCAGCGAGGAGGAGCGCCGCGAGCTGAGGCTCTTCTCGACCCAGAGGAAGAAAGAAGCGCTGGGAAGAGGCACCGTCCGGCAAGTGCCCGTACAGGCGCAGAATCACGCCCTCACTTGCGATAACGTGAGTATTTTTGCCTGTTTTTTACTAGTCCGATATCGCGATTTTCCGGATTATTCGCCTCTCGTCTAAATTACCGATTTTAACCGATACCGATTTTCTCAAAAACTAGGCAGATGTCGCTGCTAACCTTGACCTTTTGGCTTGGCTAATTCGCCTACCGATGGTCTGCGATATCGGTATCGGTAACGACTTCTCGAATCTCAAATATCGGTTAAATAGTTGGTATCGGAATCGGCTGAGTTATGATATCGGCAACACTATTTTTTACCTACGCAATTTTTGGTGTGTTTGCTGTAGATATTTTGTTTGGGGCAGTGCAATCGGCTTAAGCCTAGGGGCCCGACACTTTCCAAAATGTAGGGGGCCCGAGAGAGAGGGGAGATGGGATATTGACCCCGCGGGGCCTCTGTCGCGGGTGGGGCCCCGAAGAGTAAGGGACCCTAAAAGATTTTAGAATCTTTTTAACCTGGCGGGCCCTAGATACCTTAGTTAGGCCTCTGTGTTTGGGTTATATGTTGCGGTACGCCCTGCGACCAACCTTGGGGTATGGGTAAGTTTCAATTTGACCTTCTGGTCCCGATGAGCTATAGAATAGTATCTTTCCTTCACTGCTATAACCATGAATTAATGAATTTGGTATACTTAGAGATAAGTTAATTTGGTGTTGTCTGTATCATGGTTTTTTATATTATATTATATTATTTATTATATTTTATATATATTATATTATATTATATTATTTATTATATTTTATATATATTATATTATATTATATTATTTATTATATTTTATATATATTATATTATATTATATTATATTATTTATTATATTTTATATATATTATATTATATTATATTATATTATTTATTATATTTTATATATATTATATTATATTATATTATATTATTTATTATATTTTATATATATTATATTATATTATATTATATTATTTATTATATTACATTATATTATATTATTTATTATATTACATTATATATTATTTATTATATTACATTATATTTTATGTTATATTTTATATATTATAATATATTATATATTTTATATATTATAATATATTATATTATATTTTTTATATATTTTTTATATTATATTATATTATATTATATATTTTATTTTATATATTATAGTATAATATATTATATTTTATATTTTATATATTATATATTAAAAATTTATATTATATTATATTATATTATATTATATTATATTTCAAAATTTCCAAATTGTGGCATAAAACCCAATTTAATTATCGCAAAATGACTAAGGAAAACGTAAATCAGCTAAAACTTCTGGTAACCCTGACACAATTCAATTTAAATAATTTTACCCTTTAATGCTATTCGTTTACCTAAAATCTTACTCGTTTATCGGTGAAATTTTGTAAAGAATCTTTTCTATACAAACGAAATGACGATTTTTCAATGTTGTGTTAATTTTTAATAGCGTTACATTTGAAAACACTTAATTAAATTGATTGCTCCCAAATTTTGGTGCGTAAAAAGGTCTGTAGTAATTCGCGCGCTTTGTCCGTAAGACCGACCATTCGGAATAAGAAACAACGCCACCATTTTGAATGTCATCCGCTCGCGTTAAATTTGATAGGATCTCCCCCTCTGACGTGACTCAGAACCCACAGACGCGAAATAATTCCTAATCAGGCTACCCTACTCCCCTCTCCTCGACTTCAGAAGCTTAGAATGACCTCGTCAAACCTGTACGTGTACGTCTAAAATACCCCCCCCCCCCCGAGAACAATAGAGCCAAAATCGAAGTACCCATTCTGGAATGTACACGATGAAAGCTTTAAGTAAGCAGTTGATTTAAATCCGCGATTTCATTTAAATTATTTATTATTATTATATAATTATTATTTAAATTATAATTTTTTTAATTTTTATTATTATTTCAATCAAATAATTTTTAATGATTATTATTATTTCAATCAAATAGTTTTTTAATGATTATTATTATTTCAATCAAATAGTTTTTTAATGATTATTATTATTTCAATCAAATAATTTTAATAATGATTATTATTATTTCTATCAAATCATTTTATGAATGTATTAATGGAAAATCACAAAAGTAGGATCTATAACAATGCCAAATCAATGTAAACTAGATTCAAAGTTCTAATTAATTATTAATTAAGAGGATTAATTGAAATTTTAATTTACATTACCAAAGCACGTAAATCAACTTACCACGGAAAATAGACACAATATTTAAAAATCAATAAAATAAAACGATCGATTTAATTCAATTAAATAACAATAATTATGACTTTTTTGTGTTAATGCTAATTTTCTTAGCTTACCTTTTTTTTTCAAAACTGACTCAGTCGGCCAATTTTGACTTGAACTTGCAACCGAACTGAGTAATATATCATCGTCCTTGATTATCATATATTTATTCTTATTTATAAAATAAGCCATAAATACTTGCCATAACTTAGAAAATCAGTTCATTGATAATTTTTACTAATTTTCATACTTATTATTACGCTACTTAGGATTAAATGAATTAAAATCAGGAATCTCGAATTAAAGACAATATTGTTCAAAATATTCGTAAAATAAGCCATATATACTTGCACCTGAATTAATGACTTTAAAAGTCGGTTGATGATTTAGGCCTAAGGTGTTGCCTTGGGTATTAGCGTAGCCTAGCTGATTTTAACTTAGAAAATCAGTTCATTGATAATTTTTACTAAGTGTCATACTTATTATTATTACGTTACTTAGAATTAAATAATTAAAATCAGGAATCTCTAAACTAAAGACAATATTGCCATGAAGTATCCGTCGTTATATTTCCAATTAATTAACGACAATATTGTTTAAATATTCGTAAAATAAGCTATAGATACAACAGGGTTGCCACGGTACCTGGAAAACCTGGAATTCCTAGAAAAGTCAGGGAATTTAAATATGGGTCTAAAAATCAGGGAAAAGTCAGGGAATTTAAATATGGGTCTAAAAGTCAGGGAATTTAAATATGGGTCTAAAAATCAGGGAAAAGTCAGGGAATTTAAATATGGGTCTAAAAATCAGGGAAAAGTCAGGGAATTTAAATATGGGTCTAAAAATCAGGGAAAAGTCAGGGAATTTAAATATGGGTCTAAAAATCAGGGAAAATTCAGGGAATTTAAATATGGGTCTAAAAATCAGGGAAAAGTCAGGGAATTTAAATATGGGTCTAAAAATCAGGGAAAAGTCAGGGAATTTAAATATGGGTCTAAAAATCAGGGAAAAGTCAGGGAATTTAAATATGGGTCTAAAAATCAGGGAAAAGTCAGGGAATTTAAATATGGGTCTAAAAATCAGGGAAAAGTCAGGGAATTTAAATATGGGTCTAAAAATCAGGGAAAAGTCAGGGAATTTAAATATTTAAAGGAAGCCTTTACTAAAATTTAGGGTAAACAAATACAAAATTTAGCCACAAAATAAGTTGGGGAAAATCTCGGGAGATAGTCAGGGAAAACCTGGAAAAGTCAGGGAATTTGAATGAGAAAAAACTGTAGCAACCATGTACAAGATTCTATAAAATTTGTAGACGTACACGTAGACGTTTGTAGGCGAGTTCCTTAAGCCTGTATAGTATTGAAATGTAATCTGACTTGATGGGATTCAACTTGTAACGGGAGGGGGAGGTCGTAATGGGGGGGGGGAAAGGGGATGGCTGTTACGTAAATGGAATTGAATTCGGGGGGAAGCCTAGAGCGGATCCATCGCAGCCTCTAAGCATCCCCGGTGTTCCTGATCTTGAAATATGGGAACTTAGTCATCGGTACAATGAGGGGACTCAGCCCGAGGTGGTATTGGCCAAGCGGGGTGGAAAGCGGGCTGCTGTGATAGGGGGAATCTGGAGGCTGTGAAGGGTAGTTAAGAGCGTGATTTGTGAGCTGCGCATTTCCCCCTGTTTTAAGCGGATATGTTTCGAGCATTGTTGTAGAGCCGCTAAATGAGTTTTCATGTTTTTGACTTTTGCCATGTTCGTTTATTTCCAATGAGGTTGCTTTAGGGGTTTTTTTTTCAGGTTGGTCATATGGTTATTTAACAGGGTTGCCACGCGTCTGGGAAAGTCGGGGAATTTTAAAAATTTAAAAACAAAATTTAGGAGTGGGCAGGGATTTCAAGATTTTTTACAAAATTAGAGAAAGGTCCGGGATTTTTAAGAATTGTCTGGGAAAGTCGGGGAATTTTAAAAATTTAAAAACAAAATTTAGGAGTGGGCAGGGATTTCAAGATTTTTTACAAAATTAGAGAAAGGTCCGGGATTTTTAAGAATTGTTAAAAAATTAGCTAAAGGTCGGGGAATTTTAGGAATTATTAAAAAATTAGGGAAAGGTCAGGGAATTTTAAAAATTGTTAAAACATTAGGGAAAGGTCGGAGATTTTTAAGAATTGTTAAAACATTAGCTAAAGGTCGGGGAATTTTAGGAATTTTTTAAAAAAAATTTAAAAAGTTCGGGGAATTTTAAGAATTTGTAAAAGAATTGAAAAATGTCAGGTTATTATCAAAAAAAAGCAATTAGGAAATGGTTAGATAATTTTAAATTAAAATAGAAGAATGTCAGATAATTATAAATTGTAAAATATTAGGGATTTATTTTAAATAAAGCAAATGTCGCAGCATTTAATTTTATGAAGGTGATCTAAAACAATACAAAGCTTTTATCTAAAACCTGAAGTCATATTTATATCGAAATATTAACTGAAGTAAATTCTTTATTTTTTTAATTTTTCTCAATTTGACCTTAAAAAAACCAAATCAAAATCTCTAAAAATAACCAGATAAAGGTCAAGTAATTTAAATATGAAAATATTATGGCAAGCCCCTATTTAATATTCATTGGATAGATCTATTCATGACTATTTGTAAAAGCGAACCAGAACGTAATTTTTGAGTATGACAATGGATTGATATCAACGTAACTTTTGTTTTCCAGTGCGAAGAATCCATCGGAGCGGGTGACATCTGCGTGTTCGCGTCCAGAGCCGGTCCCTCGACCTGTTGGCACCCGGCCTGTTTCACTTGCTCAGTCTGCAACGAACTGTTGGTGGACTTAATCTACTTTTTCCGAGAAGGAAAACTCTACTGCGGACGGCATCATGCCGAAAGTCTCAAACCCAGATGCGCCGCTTGCGATGAGGTATGCCCCCCCCCCCTACCCAGGGTTGGCATAGAACCAGCCATACCGGTTATAGCCACCTGGTTAAATCCAGATATAGCCACTTGAAAAAATCCAGATTTTTGTGGCTTTTTTTAAGAAAAATTACAATTATGATTATTTTTGCGAATTAATAGTTTTTAGTTAGAAATTTAGTTTATTTTTTGTTTCAATATTTAGAAACCGGTTTACTTTTACCAGTTTTTCGGTAGGTTTAAAGTTCCAAAGTTCGCTGCCTCGCTTCTGTCGGTGCGTCATACACAAAAACTAGGGTGAATTTCCCGAGGAAATCAAAAGAATTCAGTTATTTTATATAGTTATTTCGCTTTATTTGTTTAGTTTCTTATTTACGACAATAACTGCAGACAATTTCTACATACATAAGTAAAAGGTACTGTTTATATTTTAGCCGGCTATAACCGAAAAAAACCGGATATAGCCAATTAAAACCACTGGTCTGGATTTTTTCAAAAAAGCCGGCTTTGTTCCAACCCGGCCCCTACCGTTCACAAATATCGTAGATAATACCGCTCTTACGAATTAAGTATTCATCTCCCCACCCTGAATAGGGTTGTCTGATTTCAGTCAAGCTATTTTAAAAATACGTTTATTTAAATCGCCTATATATTTTATGTACAAAAGTAGGTTCTCCTGCCGCCAATTCAGAGCAAACTAAATTACTAATTAAGTATAATTTAAAATGTAGTTTACATTTCCGCTGCAAGCAAATTGTTAATGAAATTTTCAAGTAAGAGGCATAGAGTGTAAATAAAAAAAAACAATAAAATCAAAAATAAATCAATTAAATTTAATAAAAATTAGATTTAAATCCAATAAGTTGGTTTTTTCGGTTTAAAGGCCTAGGTTTTCTTCTGCCTGTCACCCTTTAAATTTACTTTCCTTCCAAACAAATACCCTGGTGGTAGGCCATAGAGGTCGGGGACGGTTAATCATTATCCATGTTTAAATTGACTTTTTTCGGGAAAAAATGTAAACGAAGAAATTTACCGGTTAATATTTCGGAAAATGATTAAAAAACATGTATTATTCGTAAAATTTTAGCTTTTTATCGAAAAAAAACGTCGTTTTTTCAATTAATTTTACAAATTTATCAAAAATTTAATCGGATAATACAGAAATATAAATTACTTGATCAAAATGTTTTACGAATAATTTTGAGAGCTTTATCTATTGAATAAAAGTTAACCATCCCCGACCTCTAGTAGGCCAACAGCAGAACACGTTGGCCTACCACCAGGGTATTTGTTTGGAAGGAAAGTAAATTTAAAGGGTGACAGGCAGAGGAAAACCTAGGCATTTAAGAAATTGAAAAGCAACATAATATTCGCTTTAAACATGTACTACCAACTAAACTAATACCCAAGGAAACCACAAGGAAATCAACTAGTGACTTGTGAAACCAGTACTTTCGCCGGCACCGATTTTTCAAAATAAATTTCGGAACAAAAAATTGTGTAGTTGTAATGGCTAAGATCAATACTTCTTTCGTAAGAGATGAATTATCAACTTCTGGAAATATTTATTTCAATTACAGCGACTATTTCGAATGTATGAAATTCGTCCTAACGAACACTTATGATGAAACTAATTTTTCACCATTGATGTATTTATAAAGTGTCTCAACATTATAACTTGAAACTTCCTTACGTTCTGCAAAACAAGTTGACTTAACTTAGTTTTCACGATTGACAATGGGGAATCAAAACTTTCTTATGTAGTGGCTAACTTGTTTGGAAATAAAGAATATCAGCTTAAGGATTTTAGAACGTATTGTAGAAAAATTTAATAATGTATTAATGGGAATTCACAAAATTAGGATCTATATCAATACCAAATCAGTGTAAACTAAATTAAAAGTTGTAATTAATTATTAATTAAGAGGATTAATTGAAATTTTAATTTACATTACCGAAGCACGTAAATCAACTTACCACGGAAAATAGACACAATATTTAAAAATCAATAAAATAAAACAATCGATTTAAATCAGTTAAATCATAACGTAATAACAATAATTATGACATTATTGTTCTGATGCTAAATTTCTTAGCTTACCTTTTTTTAAAAACTGACTCTCAGTCGGCCAATTTTGACTTGAACTTGCAACCGAACTGAGTAAGTCAACTAGTTAAGACGAAGTTCATATATTCGTGATTGTCGTTATAGTTGAAGTAAAATGTTCAAAAGTTGATATTACTGTATAAGTAAGTAGAAAGTGAAGCGTATCTTAAATTTTAACAAGTTGGCCACGAACTAAATAGTATTAACCCTCGCAGATAATTTTCGCCGACGAATGTACGGAAGCCGAAGGGCGGGCTTGGCATATGAAACACTTCAGTTGCTTCGAATGCGACCGTCAACTGGGTGGACAGCGATATATCATGCGAGAGGGCCGCCCCTACTGCCTGCACTGCTTCGACGCCCTCTTCGCCGAGTACTGCGACGCTTGCGGGGAAGCCATCGGGGTGGACCAGGGGCAGATGTCCCACGAAGGCCAACACTGGCACGCCACCGAAGCCTGCTTCAACTGTCACACCTGCAAGATCTCCCTCCTCGGGAGGCCCTTCCTACCACGACGAGGACTCATCTACTGTACCATTCAATGCAGTAGGGGTGAGTTGAATGTTTGCCTTTATTTTCACTGGATTGTGGCTGTCGTTTCGGTTGGTTTTAGGAATCGCCGTTGTAGAGTTGTTCAAAATGCAAAATACTTTCTCCAAAACTCAAAATGTAAAATACGAAATGCATTTCGAAAATGGTTTTTCAAAATGCAAAATGTTTTTGCAAATTCACTGTTTACTTTTAATTATTTAAATTTTATGTATTAAAAATTATTTACGAATTAATTATTATCATTAATTATTAATTAATTATCATTAATTATTAATTAATTATTAATTAATTATTATCATTAATTATTAATTAATTATTATCATTAATTATTAATTAATTATTATCATTAATTATTAATTAATTATTATCATTAATTATTAATTAATTATTATCATTAATTATTAATTAATTATTATCATTAATTATTAATTAATTATTATCATTAATTATTAATTAATTATTAATTAATTATTATCATTAATTATTAATTAATTATTATCATTAATTATTAATTAATTATTATCATTAATTATTAATTAATTATTATCATTAATTATTAATTATTATCATTAATTATTAATTAATTATTATCATTAATTATTAATTAATTATTATCATTAATTATTAACTAATTATTATCATTAATTATTAACTAATTATTATCATTAATTATTAACTAATTATTATCATTAATTATTAACTAATTAATTATTATCATTAATTATTAATTAATTATTATCATTAATTATTATCATTAATTATTAATTAATTATTAATTAATTATTATCATTAATTATTAATTAATTATTATCATTAATTATTAATTAATTAATTATTATCATTAATTGTTAATTAATTATTAACTAATTAATTATTATCATTAATTATTAACTAATTAATTATTATCATTAATTATTAACTAATTAATTATTATCATTAATTATTAATTAATTATTATCATTAATTATTAATTAATTATTATCATTAATTATTAATTAATTAATTAATGATGGTACCAGATTAAAAACATTTTGAAAAAGTATTTTGAAATGGTTTTTCCATATACGAAACCCACAAAAAGTAAAATGCTACATAGTTTCCTAGAAATGCAAAATGGTATTTTGCATTTAGCATTTTTATAAGGCATTTTGAACAACCCTGCGCCGTTTCCGTGTTATGTTTTTAACAAAACCGGGTTTAAACTCCAAAGTTAACTTTAAATTCTGAATGTAAAGAACATATCTGAAACCTGGTGTGACATGCCACGTCTGCAAATATAGTTCGGTTTCCCCTTCCCATAACAACTTGTCGAGGTTAACGGTAATAGTGAGTGTAGGGTGCTGTTGGCTCGTATGGCATGAAGGGCTTGTCACCACCCTCCTACGCATTGTAACCCGGCCACAGCGTTGCCAGGTCCCAAAACTGAAATTATAGTATCGAAGCCGAAAAATTATCGAATTTTCTAGAAAAGTATAGTACACAAGTACGGCCAACTTTGATTACTCGCTAAAGCGTGGTAGCACTTTATCAAAGTTGGCCGTTACTAACATATTTCATTTTCGTTAGGCTACAACACGCTTGATTAGTCAAGTCGGCCGTATTTTAAAGTACAAACCAAACACTCCAAGGAGTATAATATTTCAATTCTTAGCCTACTAGGAGTAACAAAAGAAACTGGAAACGCCGTTCTTATGTTAACAGATAGGAACTTTCTAAATTATCGCACAAATATCGCAAATATAGTAAAATTATAGTACAATTATCGCAAAAAGCGTACTATATAGTACGCGATTGAAGTTATAGTACGGAAAATTCGAAAGGTAAAATTATCGAAATATACTATAATTATAGTACGGTTGACAACGCTGCCCGGCATTAAAAATCGCAAGCTGACTTGGGCCATGGGTATTCGCCTAGCTAATTATTATTAATTATAATAAATAATAATCCGCTAGGCTAATACCCCAAGGCACCACCTTAGGCCCGAGTCATCTTATCTTAATTCTTGTGAGGTGGCGGAGTGGTTAGCACTTTCGCCTCGCAGCAAGAGGAGCCGGGTTCGATCCCAGCTTGTGGCACTGGGTGTAAACTCGGAACAACTCCTTCCGCGTTGAGTTTGCAAGTTCTCTCCTCACTGGTTTAAGGGGTTTTCCCCCGAGCTCTTCGGTTTCCCCTTCCATAAAAACTTGTCAAGGTTAACGGTAATAGTTAGTGTAGGGAGCTGTTGGCTCGATCGTGTGGCATGCAGGGCTTGCCACCACCCTCCTACGCATTGTAACCCGGCCACCTGAATTAAAGGCTTCAAAAGTCGCTTGATGACTTAGGCCTAAGGTGGTGCCTTGGGTATTAGCCTAGCTGATTATTATTATTATATTATTATTATCTTAATTATAAAACCAAAAAAATAATGTCCACAATTGTTACAGGTGAACCACCGACGACGGTGCGAAGTATCCGCGAAGCCCCAGTGATTCCGGCCATCGAGCAATTCGGCCACCGCAACACTCAGTCCCCGCAACTGGACGGCACGGGCTCGGACAAAAGCGGCTCGTCGTCCAACAACGAAGCCAACGCCGCCGAGAAAGCCTTGGTCCTATCCAAACTGTGTTACGAACTCGAGACGCTAGGGAACGCTCCCATCGTACCCGGAAACGGGGAACTGGTCCCGACGGCAGAAGGCCGATGCCGGGTGCCCATTAACCTCTCCGATTTCACCTTGGACACTTTACTAGCCAACTCCGAAATGTTCGTGGAGGTCATACAAGAGATTCGGGAACGCACTCGCAACCGCAACATGGTCGTGGCGGCGCAAAGGTTGTCCGGAGGACATTTCTCCATGCCCGACTTGACCCGCGACCCCAGTGTGGCCAATAGTCCGGCCAACTCGATAGCGCCCTCCGACGGCGTGCCGCAAACTCGAAGCCTCCCCGACTCCAACGACGGCAACACGGTGACGCCATCTTCCGTCAACACCAGCGTGTGCAGCGGCGACAGTGACGCGACGGCGCTCCCTGGTGGCCCTTCTCACAAACGATGCGCGTCGCGTAACACCAGCTGCCACGCCGAACGCAGCAGTGACTCGTCCGCGACCCATTCGTCCGAAGAGAAGCCGTTGCCCAAACCCGCGCTGGCGACGTCCTCCACGCCCAAACCCAAGAAGACGGTGACGATTGCCAAGAACCTCCCGCGCAGTCGCAGTTACGGCGGCTCGGAAGCGACGGCCGCGCCGCCTCTAGAGAGAAACCCGAGACGTTCGCGACACGAGGGACTCGGACGCGGCTACGCCCACCATCACGAAGATGGTGACAGTTGCAGCACTTGCTCAAGTAGTAGCTCGGACGATGACGTGGACCCTTACCAGTTGCCGCCTCGCAAGGCTTACGGCGGCGTGCGCATTTCTTACGTCAGCAACGACGCTCTGGCGGCTGCCAAACAAAGAACGGCTAGTATGCCCAATAGGTCGCCGCACAATCACTCTTCGCCGCACAATCACTCGTCGGCGTCGGCCAAGGATGCCAATAAGAATTGTTTAATTTCGTGATTTTCGTCTCTGTAATTATCATTTTCCGTTTAATTGTGATTTTAAATTAGTGTACTTTTCATTATTTTTGTTTTCTCCCTCGTTTACAAGCTCACAACGAATCTTTGTTAGGTTCTTAGCGCCACTCGGCGTTAATATTTCTAACATTTAGGCGCAATTTCATTATAAGTGAAGTGCCAAACGAAGCTTTGCCTAAAGTTTATAGAAATATCATACCCCACCTGTTCAGATTATATACGTAATTTCCGCTAAGCCTCGGTTATAGAAACCTACGACTTGGCTAAACGCTTCTAAGCCTCGGTTATTGAAACCTACGACTTGGATAAACGCCTCTAAGCCTCGGTTATTGAAACCTAGTACTTGGCTAAACGCCTATAAGCGTCGGTTATTGAAACCTACGACTTGGATAAACGCCTCTAAGCCTCGGTTATTGAAACCTAGTACTTGGATAAACGCCCCTAAGCCTCGGTTATAGAAACCTGGGACTTCGATAGACGCCTCTAAGCCTTGGTTAAAGAAACCTAAGAGTTGGCTAAACGTCGCTAAGCCTTGCCTGGAGATAAAAATAAAAGCTTTTGTCAAGATAGCTTTAAATCTCGTAAACATTGTCTGAGTCTTCAAATACCGCCAAGCTTTGCCGTTTTACGTGTGTAGCTAGATTCATTAGCTAAGCCTAATACCGAACAAAAACGATGATGCCAAATATTAGCCAGCCTATATGATATTAATATTAAAATAATTAAATTAGCCTATGCGCTATTTCGAACAAAAAAATTTAGTATATATTTTTTCAAGTGTAGAAAATACCATAGATTTTTTTATTCTGGTACAAATTTAAATAAGAATAAGGATTGTTTGTTAACCCTAGTGTTTTTATTGTCGGTTTTTAAGCCTTTGCAGGTTGTCTTTGCAATACAAACTCAGTATTTGGTAGTGCACATTTATTGTAAATTGAAAAACAAAATTGTGAAATAAACTTATTTACCAAGAAATATTTCTTTGGTTTTCTAACTTCCTTTAAGATAGAAACCCTACGAATGTTTAGTACTGGCGCCAGCCACTAGATGGGGTAAGACCTCCCACAGCTTCACGCTGTATTGACAAGTTAGGATGAATTAAATTCACTCCAACACAAGGTGAATTAGGAACCCATACATCTCCGTCGCAAAGTAAATAAATTAAAAAGTAAGATTCGTTACACGTTTAGAAGTGTTGAAAGTGTTATATATTATATCATAAGTAACATAAAACCAATAAGTGGGGCATTTAGCTAGAATTACCACCGAACTGATTTACATAATATCACGAGTACAGAGCCCAATAGAGTCTAAATTTGTCCAATGCGAAATATACTGTTAGCAAGGACGATAATATATTACTCAGTTCGGTTGAGCTGAGTGACAGTGTCAGTGTCGAAAAAGCTTCAGTAAGAAAATTAGCCTTAAAAAATACGTCGAAAAAATAGCAAGTGTCATTCTTATTGTTATTGCGTTACTTATTTACTAGGCGAAGTGAGTATCGATAATGATGTTTAAATTGAGACTAAAAAACTAATTTTAAATAATATTTAAGTTGAAAATGTGCTCTAAACGGATTTTATGTTATTGCATATTTAACTAAATAAACCAACCCCATCCACACAATTCAAGTCATTCCAATAAAAAAGTTCGTTTGTCAAGTTTTTAGATTTATTAAAACAATAACTAAAGGGTTAACCTAAGGCTGGGCGAATAATCGAATAACTCGGCGGAATATCGAGGTACGTTTTGTGTGTACGGATAGTTTTAGTTTTTTAATTACGTCATAGGTGACCTATACTGTCATTAAATAATTCAGTTCTACTATTTAGGTATTAGAATTTAAAATATTTTGACTATTAGACCTGTTATTCGACTGATATTTGGACCTATATTTCGACGAATATTCGGCATATTATTCAACGAATATTCGGGCTTATTATTCGGCATATTATTTTACGAACATCCGGGCTTATTATTCGACAAATATTCGTCGAATATAGACGTAAATATTAGTCGAATAGTCTGTGATTTTTTTATTAAATTTTACACGGTCTTTTTTACTCTTTTTTTTTTCAGTATTTGAATTAAGCCTAACTATTCGGTATTTGGATCGAAAACTACTATTCGTATCGGTATTCGATTTGAAAGTTTTTGGGTATTCGATACGCGTCTCGATTGGCTAAAAGTGCTATTCGCCCAGATCTACTTAGGTTAACCCAAAAAATATAACAAATTCGAGAATACATATCATAGTTTTATCTCCATAAACAGAATTATTCTTATTTTACATGAACTAAACATGGTTTTCCCAAATAGCTGCCAACATTTGTTTCAAAGTACATTGCAACCCCAGCAACATGATTGTGGGTAATCCGGGAAATGTACTTTGGTCTCGAAACCGTAGACGTGAAATCTGCCGTTGTTATCCTTCCATTTGTAAAGTATTTCGGCGATCGGAATTATCCGTATTCGTTGTCGCTGAAATTAAAGAGGACAAGTTTGATTTTCTACTCGTAGATGGCGTTCGTGCCAGGTATAAGCAAAGAGTATATAGGACTACGTGAACTAGAGATAAAATGACCGCGTGGGATATATTAAAGAAAGTGTCGGCTCAACGTCAAGCAGCTCTTTTTTTCAACAGATGTCGCTATCGTCGTAATAAAAACAAGACAGTTAAGCGGCATTTTGACCTTAAATTGGTCAATAACATAAATTACAGTAATTATCAATAATATATTTTACATGGGATATATAATTTGGTTAGAGTAAACATTTTCTAATTATAATACTCTACAATGGTTCTCTGGTGACGTTATTGTTTCGCTATTTGGAATTTTAGCTTACTTCGACTTTAATAGATGGCACCACGCTCTCCACTAAAGTCGCTTTTTTTCGAAGAATCGGAAAGATTCATGGCCATCTCTAATAACAGGGGCCTTTTCATACAGGTGGCAATGATAGAGCCGACATTTGCTTTAAGGTGGGCGTAGCCTTAGATGGGGATGGAACTCCGACGTTTAAAACCCCAAATCACGGTACCGCAGCGCCACTACGGGAGCCTTTGGAAACGCTGCACGCGTCATTTGAATTAAGAAACGCGTCGACGCGTTTTTAGTTTTTGAGAAAGACTTGAAAGATGGATTTAGATCACAAATATTCCAAACCTAAACTTGTGGCGTTGTGGTATAAGTGACGTCCCACAGCCCAAACGAAAATTAAACTAGCCCAGATATAAAAATGTTTTTTTTTTCTTAAAAAACAGCCCACATTCTATCCCCTTTTATAGGCAAATTTTACGAAAAAGAGTGGAAAACTTTATAGAAGCGTCATTTTCGGTCAAATAATTACTATATATATATATATAAACAATTAAAAAACCAATTAAATTTTATAATTTTGGTGAAAACCACAAAAATCCGCCTCTTGCCAAAGTCTTTTTTTCGCCGCAAAGCGCTTTGAAAAGGAGCCCAATTGGGCGAGAAAACCGCCCAGCTGGCTACTCGATCTTGTGTTGTAACTAGAGCATAGCGTCGATTTGACTTGGGTCAGCGGCGGCGTTTGGCCAAAATCATCCGGCGGCGGCGCTGCGTGCAGATTTTTCTCAAATCCTCGTCAGCGTTGATTTTTTTTGGTCGGCGGTGGCGTGAATTAGGGGCACTAATTTATCGCCCTTTCGAAAATTTGAAAAAAAAAAATTCCAAAATGTTTTTGAAAGAACAAAAGTTACCAGAAAAACTCAAAACATTTTCGGCGGCGGGATCCGCTTTGGTGCCATTAGACTGAATGCGTTTTTTTGGTGACCGAAAATAGCCCAAATGTGCGATTTTTAATTAAATATATATTTGATCCCATTCGACCGAAATTAAATTCCATTTTACTACGGAGGCCCCAACTTAACCTAACCCAACCTAACCTAACACAACATTACCCAACCCTACCTAACCTAAACTAACCTAACCTAACCTAAATTGAATGGGGCTTTTGAATTTTCTAACCCTTTGGGCTCGAAAATATTACATTTTCCAGCCCATTGGGATTTCGGTCAAATGGGAATTCGGTCGAAAGGGACGATACCAAATTTTATAGGAGATGCCGGCGCGCCGAAAAGTAACTCGGCGGCGGCGGTTCAGCGCCAGATAAAATATCGGCGTCGGCGTCGTTGGATCGGCGGCGCTATGCCCTAATTGTAATCGTTACCTGTTCCAAAACTTTTTCGGAAGGAAAGGCCCTTTCGTGCTTGGACACGATGCGTTGGGAAGCCAAATTCACGGAATTATCCGGGAAGTGCGTCACCGGATACACCTGAATATAAATTAAAATTAAAAAAAAAGCCGTTAGATGGCGAGGTCCGCCTTTAATAAATACCCTAGGATAGCGTTCCTCCAAAGCAACCTGTCCACTAACTTCCCTGATCAGTTCTTTGGGAAAATCATTTGTGTCCGATATATGGTCTTCCACGTGATTAATCCTAATTAATCCTTAATTAATCTCGTTGTGATAAAAATAATTAAAGGGGAACGGCCAAGCTTTTCCAAAAATCGCCTCATTTGCATATCAAAAGATCAACAAGACGTTCAATATACTTACACGTACCTTATTTTGTCTTGAAAATATAGTTTTTGACGTAAAAAGTTGAAACGCAAAATAACGCCAAGTATTTGGGTTTGAATTTTCGACGCCATTTTAAGGCTTATCGGCAGCGCCAGCAGCACCTTAGTGAGTGATTTGCGCACTATCCTCACTTTTAAAATCGCGCAATTTAGGCTTAGGTCTCGTATAAATGGAACGCGCCGCGCCTGCGAAACAAATTTTTCGCGTCTTCAGCAGCGCGCGCTTTTACGTTGTTTTTCTGTCTCACCGACTTCTCACCAGGGGTCACGGCGGACGCGCACTTTTCGATTTCCCGAAATTTCTTTATTTTAATTAAAAATTAAATTTGTTCCACTTTGTATTTTTTGATGCGGTTTTCGCCATAAATTTTAGTTTTTAACGGGCTATAGTGCTATCTAACTGGTTCAAACTTGACCGTTCCTCTTTAATCCGGAAATCGTTATTACCAGGTCACGGTTAACTTGATGTAAAATCTCAGTTGCGTCTTGCCGTCGCAAGTGCTGCAAGTGACGTGCCCGCGGCCCATGCAGTGGAAACATCTATCGCGTCCGGAGCCGTGGCATCCGTGGCAGTGATGGTGATGATGGTTGCCGTCGCCGCTTCGATGTCTGTGCCCACTCCCTCCACACGACGAACAACAAGTCTGTTAATATACACTCGATTAATTAGAGTTTACAAAGAATTTTGGGATATTTATCAACCGTCAGGGTTGTTCAAAATGCAAAATATAAAATATAAAATGGTTTTTGCAGCTCAATATAAAAATACAAAATTCATTTTGAAAATGGTTTTTCAAAATGTAAAATGTTCTTACAAATGCACTCTGTTTACTTTTAATTATTTATATTTTAATTAATTAATAATAAATTAATAATTATTTATATTTTAATTAATTAATAATAAATTAATAATTATTTATATTTTAATTAGTTAATAATAAATTAATAATTATTTATATTTTAATTAGTTAATAATAAATTAATAATTATTTATATTTTAATTAGTTAATAATAAATTAATAATTATTTATATTTTAATTTATTAATAATAAACTAATAATTATTTATATTTTAATTAATTAAAAATAAACTAATAATTATTTATAATTTAATTAATTAATAATAAATTAATAATTATTTATATTTTAATTAGTTAATAATAAATTAATAATTATTTATATTTTAATTAATTAATAATAAATTAATAATTATTTATATTTTAATTAATTAATAATAAATTAATAATTATTTATATTTTAATTAATTAATAATAAATTAATAATTATTTATATTTTAATAAATTAATAATAAATTAATAATTATTTATATTTTAATTAATTAATAATTATTTATATTTTAATAAATTAATAATAAATTAATAGTTATTTATATTTTAATAAATTAATAATAAATTAATAGTTATTTATATTTTAATAAATTAATAATAAATTAATAGTTATTTATATTTTAATAAATTAATAATAAATTAATAGTTATTTATATTTTAATAAATTAATAATAAATTAATAGTTATTTATATTTTAATAAATTAATAATAAATTAATAGTTATTTATATTTTAATAAATTAATAGTTATTAATATTTTATTACTTATTAATTATAATTAATAATAATAACGTAGAGATTTAAAAACCATCCTCGCAGCCAGCGTGGTAAATAAAGCGGTGGCGCTGTACGAATGTTCGTCTGCTTCTGAGAAAGTGAGTAACTGAGTATCGCCATCTATGATTACTTAGGATTAAATAGCAGACGAACTTTCTTTACACGAGCTGCGATGATGGAACCAGAGTATAAACATTTTGAAAAAGCAGTTTGAAAATGTTTTTCCACATATCAAACCCACAAAATGTAAAATGCAAAGTAGTTTCCTAGAAACTCAAAATGTAAAATGAAAAATACTGTAAAATGGTATTTTGCATTTTGCATTTTCAAAATGCATTTGGAACAGCTCTGTCAACCGTACGTTTCCAGCTCCCAGACATCTGTTACAACGTTTGTGGCCCAGTCCGATGCAGGCGTGACAAGGCCTAATTTCTTCGGTATTGGGTATTTCAACCACAACGTGGTCGTTTTTGAAAGGCGTCTTCGGATGGACTGATATTTCCCACGGTAAGGGAGCGTAGCCGACCGAAATTGGCGTTCCTAGAAAGTTATATTTTCATCGGGTTAACCACTTTGGCAATCCTGGATCAAGACGTTGCCTACGTCATTATAAAGGCCCTTTCACTTGAAATTTCTTCAATTCATTTCGGCATTTTAGCCCGATAAATCTGTTTTCTTGGCAACAGCGAGGTTTCAACTTTGGGATGCAAATTAATTTGTTTAGTTTCGTTAAAGAAGTTTAATTTAAGAAAAGGGAAGGTTAGGACAAACATTTCATGAATTTAAACCATATACTAGCTTATAAGTTAAGAGTGATTTCTCCCAAGACGTTGAAGTCGCGGCGTGTCGCCATCTGATGGCGAAAAATCGAAAAGAGAGTTTGCCTGTGAAATCCGGTTTCGTTTCAACGACGGGATCAAAGTCTAACGCGAGTTGTCGCGAAGAGATAAGCTTTAAAGCAAGAAGTGTCGGCTCGACGTCAAGTAGCTCTTTTTTCAACAGAATGATATCGCTGTCATCATAATAAAAACAAGTTAGTTAAGCTACATTTTGACCCAAAAGGCGGGACATAAAAGAACCCCTCGCGTTGATTGGATCGTTTGTAAATTGAACAAGAACCTAAATTATAGTAATTTTTAACAATATTTTTACATCGGATATATAATTTAGGATAAAGTCCACTAAATAGAGTAAAAATTGCCAAATTATAATTCTCTACTATGGTTCTCTGACGCCATTATTGTTTCGCTATTTTGAGTTTTAGCTACATTTGCCATTAATAGATGGCGCCACGCTCTCCACTAAAGTAGCTTTTTTTCAAAGAATAGGAAAGATTCATAGCCATCTCTAATACCAGGGGCCTTTTCATATTACAGGTGGCAATGATAGAGCCGACAGTTGCTTTAAACTACGAATATTTTACGACAATGCCTGTTCATATTGAAATGAATAAAATATTATTCCAAAATGTTGACACATTATAGTTGTTTTATCGGTTAAATTTCCCTAAATTAATACTTCACCAGTCAACAAACCCATCGACCCCCATGTAAAATTTAAAACAAGCGTCGTTAGGCCTAGCTAACTTCACGCGCTTCTGTCTCGTATCCATGGAGATAGCCGTTTCCGCTATCGTCGGAAGTTGAAAAAGTCAAAAAGATAGGGCAAAAAGTCGCCGCAGGGAGTCACGTATACCGGTTTTGATTTTATATGGGATAAATCACTGTTAACGTTATATCCATGGCGGATTCCAACTTATAGGGAGCTATCATATTATAAACTTATGTTTAAATGGATTTAATATAAATGGCTCTTTTGTTTCAATTAGATCGAGCTCAGAGAGCCATTTTTCGTGCATTACAAGCACAGAAACAATTTAAATTTAAATGTATTTAATATAAATAGTTGTTTTACTTCTATGGAAAAGGTTAAGTTTAGATTTTTGAAATCCCCTTCGTAGGTGGAAATCCGATTCAAAAGTACCCCCATACGCGAACCTTTATAATAACGTAGGCAACGATCAAGCTAATACTTTTTGTTCCAATAAATGTACAAAAGTAAAAAACGTAAGGCAGTACCTTTGTAAGGTTTGAAAGCTCTCGCCGTTTCTCGTTTTTCGGAGAACGTTTCTAACGTGTACTAATTAAATTACGATTAGTTACGGAAAAAATAAACAATTCGATAGGATATAACCAACGTGAAAGGCGCTTTTGTAAGTGATGTCGTTAATGATCATGTCTCTGGCCACTTTGGTTCCGTAACAGCATGTCTCCGAGGCGAAGTTCAAAACGGCTTCTCTGGCTTGTTCTTCTGTTAAATTTGGGACACTGGAAATAGTATTTAAATATTTAAAAAAATTTAATTTTTTGAAAATCTTTCTAATTGGAATTCAAGGGGACCCAATCTCGTTCACTTTACAGAAGAAAAAGATTTTTGAAATTTTAAAAATTGAAAATTTCGAAATCTGGTTCTATAAGTCGCTCACTAACTTCTTAATTTTAAAACTAATGAAATAAAAAATATTTTGGAATTGGATTTGAGTCAGTTCTAAAAATCTCAATATCGGCATTTAAAACCAACGCGAAAATTATACATTAAAATCTCAAAATTTTATTTGAGATTTCCCGAATCAGCTTGAGATTTTTAAATCCCGTACACTTTACCCGTAAAAAAGTTTTGGAGATCTTGAAAACTAGGAAATTTGACCTATAGCCAGTTCTAAAATATCAATATCGGCATTTAAAACCAACGCGAAAATTATACATTAAAATCTCAAAATTTTGTTTGAGATTTTTAAATTCCGTACACTTTACCCGGAAAAAAGTTTTGGAGATCTTGAAAATTCCGAAGTCAGTTCTAAATATCGAAAAATCGGCATTTAAAATCAACGCGAAAATTACACTTTCAAATCCCAAAATGTTGTTTAAGATTTAGAAAATTACCTTGAGATTTAAAATCAAAAAAACTTTGCTAAACAAATTATAAATTTTCAAATCAACTTTTGAAATCTAAACGAAATTATTTCTATAAAATCTCAAAATCTAGATGAAAGAAACGAAAATCAAAATTAAAAATCTCAGATTGAAAATGGCTTTTGATTTGATCGAAGTTGATAAAGATACTTTACTTAAGTAACTGGTTTCGCTCGGTTGGCGGTTCATAATGCGGCCCTTGCTCTGCAGGTGGCGCTGTTGCAGCTGGTTAGAAAAATGTTTGTGAAATTCTATTAGATATTTATTTATTAATAGCAAAATTGAATTAAAATTTCACAATTAATTTTTTTTTTAAAATTTCATTGGTATTAGGGATTTTGAAAGCAAAACCTCAACCCAAGCTTAAATGGGGTATATTCTATAGTAAGAAATCATCCGTTAACTTACGCCATGACTAGTTTTGAACGTAACTATCACCATAATAAAATAAACTAATTTAAGAGACAAGATACTTCATATGCATAAAAATACATACAGTTACCCATAGCTTCTGTTAAGAAAGACGAATTAAATTCGTTGATACACCATAAATATGGAACCAAGTATGTATTTTTTTATACTTACTAAATTTAGCCCCCAGCACGACAGGGGGAAGGAAACAATTCAACCGTAAGACGTTTTAGAGAACCAATTATAAAAAGGGCTGATTTGATAAATACAAATAATAATAATAATAATAATCGGCTACGCTAATATCCGGTTGCCTGGTTATACTGGTAGGAGGGTGGTGGAAAGCTCTTCATGCCACGTGAGCCAATAGCTCCCTAGACTCACTATTACCGTTAACCTCATCAAGTTTTTATGGCAAGTAGAAATCTAATAAAAAAAACCCTTTAACCAGTGGCGAGAGAACATGCAAACTCGACGCGGAAGGAGTTTTACCGAGTTTTCACCAACAGCGACTTTCACCTTTTCCCGTTGTTCTGGCGGTCGGGAACACGACTGTACACACGGACAAAATTTGCCGGATTTTATCACAGCGAGCGCTGCCGGGGAATGAGAAAACGGATAATCTTTTTTTGAGGGGCGTTGGGCTCGACCAGTCAGCGAGCGTTATGCCGTCACGTGGTAGACGCAAAAATTCTTAAGCCTACTTTTAAAGAATTTCAAAATCCCGTGACAGCGAAACGCCCGCTGATTAGTCGAACTCAAAGTGCTTCAGAAAACCGGGGGAAAAAGTAGAGATATTTCAACATTTTTTTCTCCTTTTTCTCGTTTACCGGCAGCGCTGACGGTGGAAAATCCGTTTAATTTTGTACGTGTGTACAGTCGTTTTCCCGCGCGCCAGAACAACGGGGAAAGGTGGTAAAACGAGAAAATAGAGAAAATCAGGAAAACACTGCCCGTGTGAACCAGCCTTAAGACGTAACACGACATTTCAAATTCATTGGCTCGAGGTTTGACGCGAAAAGAATGCTTAGTCATGGTCACAAATAGGCGATCTTCCCGCGCAAAATAGGCTTATAAAACAATGGATTTAAAAACCTCAATTTGTTATCGTACTTAATATTTTGAAGTAATTATAACGTTCTTCGCGAAAGAAGTGTAGTTATACCTAATTTCAGGTATTTGTATGGTTATAAAAGAGATAATCAGGTAAGCTAATAATATAATAACCATGACATTCCAAGTGTATACCTATATAGTTTCCTGGTATTGTGATAGTGATGTTAAGTCTCTGACTAGAAAATTGTAAAAAATTAACCTAGGCTTAGTGAAGCCACTCCTATGTTTTGATGACGGCCAACCCCGATCACGGAAGCGCGTTATAGAAGTTGGCTGTGCTATGCCAAATTTCCGGGAACATTTTAACAAGTTAGCTAAGACCAAAACAATTTATGCTATCGCCTATTAACTTAACAAGCAAAATGACTGAAGACATTACTAGAAACGAAAGTGGCTTCGTTGTAACCCGGTATTTGCTGCAGTTCGTTGATGGGCACATTTTTCAACTCTTCTTGCGTCTGTTGAGAAGACCCTGCCGGTGGTAATTGCCCCGGCGGTACTTGGTAAGGTCCCGGTCCTGGCGCTAGTCCCTGTCCCTCTGGGTACGCCCCGGGTGGGGAATACGGGGGCGGCGGTGGGTAGTCATTCAGTGGGTTATTGATACCATGTTCCGCTCCTAAGGTACCACTGCAAAATGCTCAAGTTTAAACGAAGCCTTGGCTACATTTTAGATCACCTTTATTACCCGTAATTATTCATTGTGCGTTTTTCAGGAGGCGCAAACGACACTCGCGTCTTTCAAGCCTTGCCAGTATCTGACTTCGAAACGCCCCGTCGCGCACTTGGCCGGTTTCTTCGCAATCCTCCGTGTTGGGAGCCTTTATCATTTCCAATAACGCCTACAGATAAGCCAGTAACGATAAGAATTCTAATATTTTTCTTATTATGACAATAATCTTGACAGGAATATTGTCATTTCATAAAGTCTATCTTCTGTGTGGAAATTCAGCTTCTTTACCTACGTTATACGCAAATAAATCTATTGTTTATACAACTGTATTTGGTTCAAATTGAAGTGTTTCTGCGTAATCATAAAAGTATTAGGAAATTAATAGTGGGACGTAGGAAACATGTGTCTTCGCAAGTTCGAAGCATTTTCTAAATAGAGGGATTTTTACAGGACAAAACGCGGAAGGATACACCAAATTATATTATAATTATAATTATACCACGTGGCAAATTAAAACAACTGTCGTCTCTATCATTGCCACCTGTATTATGATAAGGCCCCTGTTATTAGAGATGGCCCTGAATCTATCCGATTCTTCGAAAAACGTGACTTTAGTGGAGAGCGTGGTGCCATCTATAAATGGCAAAGGAAGCTAAAATTCAAAATGCCATCTATTAATGCCAAAGGAAGCTAAAATTCAAAATAGCGAAACAATAATGTCGTCAGATAACCATTGCAGAGTATTATAATTAGACAACTTATACTCTATTTAGTGGACTTTAACCTAAATTATATATCCGATGTAAAAATATTGTTTATAATTGCTGTAATTTATGTTATTGACCAATTTACTAAGAGCCAATCAACGCGAGGGGTTTTTTTATGTCCCGCCTTTTGCGTCAAAATGTAGCGTATGCATCTTGTTGCGACATCTGTTGAAAAAAATTATTTCATGACGAGCAGACACTTGCTTTAAAATGTAGTTTTGAATATTTGGTTATTTTTTAAAATAATTTTAATTATTCATAGTTGGATGTATATCTCCCCGCACGATTTTATCTTTGAAACCATTATTTGAAAAGGTTCACGTTTCAAGCAGTATAGGAAAAGGAATACTTCCCTCATAGGAACTATTTTATATACTTTTGCTATAGTTTATCATTAACCCATTACCCCTGTAGAAGTATTCCAACCGCAACGCACCGGTGTTCGATGCCAATTTAATATACAATGTTGTATAAGATTCAACAAATACTTTAATACACGTATTTAATCCTAACCCAAACTAGAACGGTTGGAATTACATAGGAAATCTTTTAAATTTCTTTCTATCCACAATAATTTATGACGTCAACGAAGTGACTATAATATAATTAATAACAAAGTTAATTTTTATAACTATATAGATCGATTTACAATTTTTAACGCGCAAAGACGATTTTAAAGGGGTAACATTCATCTGAGGTAACATGGTGATGGCGTTATTTGTTAGTAGATGGCGCTCTGATAGCAACATGACGTCATAATTTTCATTTTCGACGATTGGTTGAAAGTTTTCAGTTTTTAGTGGAGAACGGTTTTGTCGAGATTCAAAATACAAAATTATCTTCCCTGATTGGATAGTTTAAAATGGTATTATAGTGCCATCTATGGCGGAGTGTTAACTACTCTTAAAATTAATTGTTAATTTAAATTACAAAAATTATATAGTTTTAATAAGAATTTAAAGTACTATAATTTAGTAATTAATTAACAACTTTTTAAAAACGTTTATTTTTCATAAAGTGTCGCCATCTACCTCAAACATTGTTAAATAGGAAGGTACCTCGGGTGGATTTCGCCCCTTTTTAGCTATTTCCCTGTAGGCAATATGTGAATGCGCCTATATTTGTTTTATGTGTCATAACATATATATTTTAGAATTTTGGACATCTCAATCTTACGATGTACCCTAAATAGCAAAATTCGAAATGTGTCCAAGCTGACGATATCTCTATAATCGTGTCAATCTGATGTAAATGTAATAATTGTCCAGAATAAAGTTAAATAAATATTTTATTTTTCAAACTATGGTACAGCCCCAACAACAGCTTTGGGGGTAATCTGCAAAATGTATCTGATTTTCCAAACCATAAACGTAAAAATTGCCATTCTTTTCTTTAAACTGATAAAGAACTTCGGCAATGGGCACCACTTCAATCCGTTGACGCTGTAATTTAAACGGGAAATAATTGCGTTTTAATTAAGGCTGGGCGAATAGCACTTTTATCGAGACGAATATCGAATACCCAAAAAGTTTCTTATCGGATACTGAGATGAATAGTAGTTTTCGAACCAAATACCGAATAGTTAGGCTTAATGCAAATATTACCTTACGGAATATTCGTCGAATAATAGACCCAAATATTCGTCGAATAGTATGCCGAATATTCATCGAATAAAGACCCAAATATTCGTCGAATAACAGGTCTAATAGTCGAAATAATTTAAATATGAATATCTAAATGGTAGAACTGAATTATTTAATTGACGTCATAGATTACGTACACACAAAAAAGTATCTGCTGAGAGCCAACTGAACAATGACGTACGTTCTTTTATATAGAATTGCCCTATAGATACTTTTATTTGAATTTCACTGGGCGCCGCCATCTTAGCCGTCAACCGCCAAGTGAGAGCTCTACCATAAAAATTTCTTCCCCTCAAAAAAGGTTTGCTTTGACCATCCCCATAGGCAGCTATGCAGTGGCACAGGCCGATTGGGGAGACCGGAATAAGAGTCTATATTTTCCGGATATTCGTCGAATAATTGAAATGTTATTCGATATTTGATCAAATACTAAAAGAGGCGTGAAAAGAATATAGAGACGGTTATTCGTCTCGATATTCACCGAATTATTCGGTTAAATCGGTTATTCGTCCAGCCTTAGTTTTAATCCAATAAATGGCGGCATTTCATGTCGTAATTTATGCCATTATACCTGTTCCAAAACTTTCTCGAGAGGAAATTCACTTTCGTGTTTCCGAACGATACTTTCAGACGCTAAAACTATCGATTCGTCCGGAAATTGCGTCATTGGAAAAACCTAGGTAATGAAGTACTCGTGTGTTAGTTAATGTAATAGACGATAGATGGCGCGTTTCTACCTTAGGATACCGTTCCTCAAATCCAATTTTTCCTCTAAGTTTGTTGGTAATTAATTCTTTGGGAAAATTGATGGTTTCCGTGATAAATTCGTCGACGTGATTAGTCCTATAATTAAATATTTAAACGATTAATCAAAATCAAATAATTTTTGTTTAAATTTTGTAAGCTTTTTAATACATAATTGTGGATGTAGTTATTTATTGGGACATTGATTGTGTTGAGATGATTTTTGGCTTCGCTCTAACAGTAAGCTCCTCCCTCCTTACAACTGACGTCATATGACGCTATTGAAGCACACAACGGTGACGTTTTTCCTCCCCCCCTCTCGTGCATAGGGGCAAAATTAGACCATGATATATACGTTCTTGTTAGTACTAATAAATTATTTTTTAAGGGTTTTTAATTTTTTTAACTTTTTATCGATTTAAAATGTCTAATATCAGTAAACATACTACAAAACATTAATAGTGTTACATTGTTAATCAATTTAAAGCTAGTCTAGAGGTTTAGTTTTACTTTCAGATTCAAAAAAATAGGCGAAAATGCCGCTTTATTTAAATTTGCAAACAATAAATTAGACTAATCATGGAATGAATTTTTTTTCGGAAAAATACGGAAAATTTTTCCGGAAAAAAACGCCTCGGTCATTTTCCGGAAAATATTCCGAGCGAAAGATTTTCCGACTTACAACACTAGTACTAATTAATTAATTAATTAATTAATTAATAGATTACTTAAATGACTACTACAAGAATGAATTTTTTTGTAGTCAGGGAGGACGACTATATATCATAATTTTGTAGTTTCCAACCCGGCGTGAGAGGGGAAAAGAAATACGTCACTACGGTGCACTTCAATCATGGACCAAGAATCTAAGATTACTAAGAAGACTCGCTTTTCAGGCTTTAAAAATCACGCGTGAATACTGACAAAAGGGCGCCGTTATTTTTGGTTAAATGATTTGGCTTAGTAAGTTTTGAGCCTTTTATTTTTGAAATTGGTTCTTTAAAAGTTCAAGTAATGGTAATAAACTATGGTGTTAAGTAAAAATAACCAGTAAGCCGCATATGGCTGAGGTTTTTAAATCAAATTCACTGGAATCTATTTCATTTCTAATCTTGATGAACTAACAAGGAGAGTACCCGATGTGTTTTAATAATAATAATTAGTCGCTTGTTCCGGGGATGATAGTTACTCCAGCCCATAAACTATTCGTTTGTTCCGGAGTATTAGGGCTACACTTTTTACTCTTTCTGAAAAGGAGGTGTAAAGGAGTAAATCGGATTTGGTCGTCTGCTAGCCACAATTTATCTGCTAAAAAGGCCACCGGCAGCCATTTTGAAAAAATGTTTTTTCTCCGACTCAAAGTATTTGGCAGCAAAGAATCGGAGTAAAATGACGTCAAAGCCTTACTCTTCTTACCCTACTCCGAAATCCCGGAACAAGCGAAAACAAACCAGCTATTGTTAGATAATGAGGGGGATTTGCCTCAAGATAGATTATGTCGAGGCTACCAATCCACGTGGAAATAAATTCATTTTTGTTAATTAACAAATAAATAAATGTGAACTTACCAAGTTACGGTTAATTGAATAAACAATTTGAGGGCTTTGCGACCAAAGCAAGTTATGCAAGTGCCCATTCCCGAACCAGAACAACCCCAGCAGTTGGCTCGTCCGCTGGAGTAGCAAACGTAACACGGATCGTATTGCATATAGCCGTCTGACCTGTACCAGGTGGTTCGCCCCATGCCGCCACATCCCTGACATGTCACCTGAAACCAAGTTTCAAATACGGTTAAACTTTGTAATAAATCATAATAAAATTATTAATTATATTAATTAATAATTAATAATAAAATAATAAAAAATATAGGTACTCTGGGAGCCCTGTTAGACGGATGTCACTAGTTAATTTTTAAGCTTCTAATTAATAATTATTAATCGCTTATGTCTATTGCGCTGACCAAGATTGTATTAATTTCTACTGACAAGGAGACTACCCGAGGTGGTTATCAGCGATTTTGTTGAAACTCGGGGGTTAGGTAAACCTTATGGTAGTATGGAAATTGCCAAAGCGAAAAGTTGCAATGGGCTTTAGTTTTCCCATGGCAACCGAAAATGTAACCCGGTCACCTGAATTAAAGGCATTAAAAGTCGCTAAATGACTTGGCCTAAGGTCCTGTCCAAACTGGGTTACGAAAGCCTAAGATGGTGCCTTGATTATTATATTATCACGGTTATTATTTAAGATAGGGAATTGGCACATTTATGTGACAATGGTGACGATGATTATGATAAGATAATGATTACCTTTCCGGTTCCGACGCAGTACATGCACATAGTTTTGCCACACCCTTCACAATCGAAGCAGGTCCTCAGTTCCCCCGTGTTGGGTATTTCGGTCATCACTGAGTGGTCTACGAAATGCTCGGGTGGAGAAAGTGAAATGTCCCACGGAAGCGGGGCCTCTCCCTTCGAAATTGGAGTATCTGCGTGGTACGTATGCGCGTTAAACATTATTCCACCCAGCTTAGTATTATCAAGCTAAAACGTTTCGCTTTCTATTTGAGCAGAAAGTAAAATGTTACCTGGGTCCGCTGATACGAATGCCAGTTCAACCTCACGTTTTTCCGTGAACGTTTCGAGGGTGTACTAAATTAATAGGAAATTTTCACTTTTTTAAAATTTGGAAACGTTTTTACCTCTCCGAGGGGACTTTGTACCCTAGGAGGGGCTATACAACCACCGTGTCTGTCTGTCTGTGGGTCTGTCTGTCAGGCCTGCGAACGCGTTCGCATTTTCGGGGCAAAGGGTAATCACTGCGTACGCAGTTTCTTAGAATCAGGGAAAAGGTTTTCCCAAAAGCGCCCTCTTTTTGTCATTGGGTGTAGTATAATTTTTTAACCGGCCGGGATTCGAACCCGAGCCCGCTTGAACGACAGGTGAGCGTTCTACCGCAGAACGTTTTTAAATTTTGGTAACTTTTTAAATTTGGTAACTTTTTAAATTTTGGTAACTTTTTAATTTTGGTAACTTTTTAAGTTTTGGTAACTTTTTAAGTTTTGGTAACTTTTCGGAAATATTTGTAACTTTTTTTTAGTTTTGGTAACTTTAAAATAAAATAAATATTATAAAATGGTATCTTACGCGAAAAGCGGTTTTGTGAATCGTGTCGTTGAATGTCATGCTTTTGGCCGCTGTGGTGCCGTAACAGCATGTATCAGTTGCTAAGTCGACCACGGCTTCCCTGATTCCTTCGTCGGTTATATTTGGCACGCTGAAAATCACACATTTCCAATCTATATTATCTATATTATAAGGAGCGCTTGGTACGTCAGTCGTACGTCCGAGCTGTCACGAAAGTTTGCTTAGTCTGTCATGAAGCCAAAGGCGGGGCGGCGAAGAGAAAGCCAGCGAGGGGCGGAGAGAGAAGCTGCTGCCTTTCGCTTTGTTAGTGGCTTAACTATAGCCTTTTTTGTGTTTTTGCTTAGACCAATTTGGTCTAAGGTTTTGTTTTGTCAGTAAGGGTACCAAAGGCGGGGCGGCGAACCGAGCGAAGACACAGGCGGCACGGGGCAGAGACAAACCGGGACTGCCTTTCGCTTCGTTACTGAGGTGGTTCGACTATAAACAGCGCGGGGCAAAGGGGGATTGGGGCTCAGGGACGAGCGTATTTGTTTATGTTCGCCATGGGGGGGGGGGGGGCAAATATGCCGTTGGATACAGGGGGTTTACAGGGGTACAAGGGGGTTTGCGACGAGAAAGGTGAGTTTTTTGTTATTTTTGCGGGGGAAAAGGGTACCCCGGTAATTCTGGCATGGGGAAAGGAATTAGAGGGGTGCCTTAGTAGGGGGTTTGGAAGAGAGAGAAAGGCGAGTTTTTGAGTAATGTTTGTGGGGAAAAGAGTACGTCGGAAATTATCGCATGGGAAAGAGGGGGAGGGGGTGGTACTGGGGTGGATTGACTATGGGGAAAAGGTACTACGGCAATTCTCACATGGGAAAGAGGGGTAGGTGGGCTGACTGGGGTGGTGTGCCTCGAAACACAACTAGCTGAGGGCCCGCCCGTAGGGTGGGCTTCTCGGCTAGTTTAATATAATAAATGAATTTCCAATATAATACAATGATGTACACTTGTCCAGGGAGAAGATCGCTTCGCTGGGGTAACGCCATTTGAAGCCGATTTTTAAATACCCCAAAGTCTTACAAGATGGCGCTAACAGTCGGAAATGTAGAAATTTGTTTACTTTTCCCAACGATTTCTTTTTCAGATTTGAATGTTATAAAAGGTAATAGTAATACTGTTTGTAATCAATCAGAGCCATCTAGCAGAGTTTTTTTAATTTCGATTTAAATCAGATTTTTTTATTGAGTTTATTTGATTATTTTATATTATTGATGACTTTTTCTTATAATGTGAACGAAAATTTAAATTACAGTCGTGAATTTTCCGGGAAAATTAAATGCGGAAAAATTTAAGATTAGTCTAGTGGTTTAGTTTTACTTTTCGATTCGAGAAAATATTCGAACAATATTAGGCTAATATATAATGAAAACCTTTTTTTCTTTATTTCGGAAAAAAATAAAAATTGTCCGAGCCGTTAATACTGTTTGTAATCAATCAGTGCCATCTAGCAGAGTTTTTTTTAATTTCGATTTAAATCAGATTTTTTATTGAGTTTATTTGATTATTTCCGACTTGCAACTCGAATTTAAATAAATCCCAATTAAATATAATTACTAATTAAATACTAAATATATTTTAGTTTGCTCTGAATTCAAATTTGTGGAGAACCCATTTGGTCCATTTTCATAAATACATAGATTTAAATCCGACAACACTTCATTTAAATTGGTATTTTAAATTTAAATAAAAATTATTGAAATCGAATCTCTAAGAGCTGCTTTCTAAATATTTGTTTCCCTGCAAGCCATATGTGAATTGTTCTATAGAAACTTATACATTTTGAAACTTAATATATAATTTCACCTTAATGAAAGTTCTCTGTTCGTTGGCGGCTCGTAGTTCACAGGCGTCTCGTACGGTGGCGCTATCGTAGCTGTATAACAAAGACCAATTAATGGGTGGTCAAAAAATACCCTCTGGTATTAACTTACGTACCGCACGGGGTATATAAATCTTTATTATGTATGTATAAACCACGATCTTTCTATGGAGAGGTCGGCGCACTTACAATTTTTGGTGTGACTAGCTAGTCAGTTTCAGGCCAAGGAGTCAGAGCATTCACTGTACCGTTTCGCGCCATTGAAACAGGTACCCCTAAGCCTATTATTATAAGAAATTAAATAAAACCAATTATTTTATGGTTATAATATAATTATTTTATCTCAATTATTTATCATTATATCCTAATATTTAAACTAGGGATGTTAATTTTCCGGAAAAATAAAATGCGGAAAATTTTCCGAATTGCGGAAAATTTTCCGCAAATCGGAAAAATAAAAATTTGAAACATAATTACCTTTTAAGGGTTTTAAATGTTTTTAACTTTTTATCGATATAAAATGTCTAATTTCAGTAAACATACTACAAAACATTAATAGCGTTACATTGTTACAATTAGTGTTGTAAGTCGGAAAATTTTCCGACTTACAACACTAATTTAAACTGAAATTATATGATATGATAAATTGTTAAAATTAAATAGATGTAGTGTATAACCTTTATACTATATTTCTTGCGTTAAAAATATCAATAGTTCCACTGAAAAGGCTAATTCTTTGCACGGCACATTAATCAGGGTTGTATGATTTAAATTAATTTCATTTAAATCAGTGAGTTAAATTGCTATTTAAATCGGTGAGTTAAATTGCTATTTAAATCGGTGAGTTAAATTGCTATTTAAATCGAGTGATTTTAAAAAGTCATCGATTTAAATCACTTATTATACTTCAATGAATTTATGAAACCAATTACTTTTAATTGGTAAGTAAGTTTAATTAAGATTAATTTAAAATTATTCGTAAATTTATCAATCCGATTTTTAAAAAACGATATTTTGTTTGGGTACGTGCGCTGACCTCTCCATAAAACGGTCATGTATAAATGATAGAAAAAATATTACTAGGTTTGAAAGTAGCTTCCTCATATTCACGTATTTGTTGTTGGTTAAGTTTGATATGTTCTGGTTCATCAATTAAACTTTCTTCTGCTGAACTTCCTCCATCTGAACTTACTCCGTTTGTACTTAATTGTTCTTGAGTATCAAATCGCAAAAGTAATTAATATAACTTCGTTGCTTGAGTTTAAGCTTGATTGAAATTACCTTTCTGTGTCTGGAGTGTTCCAAATTCATAAGAACTAAAATATAAAATGTATAAACATAAGATTATAATTATGTTTATTATTATCTAATGTCTTAAATTACCCAGTATAATCCATGTCCTCTGGAACTAAATACGGCTATTTTCAACCTAAAACGTTTAATTTATATGAACTTATGAACAACGTATATTTATCGTGCTTATTTTAAAGCTTTGTACGTAGACTCTTTTGTAGAAACCCGTCCTTTCGATTCGGAAATTTGCCTAACAATAAAATTATAAAGTAAACTAAAATCCGTAGGAGATTTCGCAGGAAATCCAGAACACCGTGAATTCATGCGCAGGAAATAAGCTTTTTATCTCTTTCGCAACGCAAAGACATTTGTCCTACGATCCTTATCAGTTAGGTAGAATTTCAGTATTTCACTGGGTCTTTGACAAGAAGGAAATCAACAGGTATTTCCTATAAAGAGGACATGGAAAAGGTGTTGAAACTATTGACTTTCACATAGGTTGCTAGCGAGGGGCAGTTCACTTCGATGATTAAGTTTGCACTCTTGATCGATTAAATCCGATTAAATCATGATTAAGATGATTAAATGGATTAAATCATGATTAAATCACGATTAAATTGAGTTAGTGACTAAGCCGATTAAATGGATTAAATCATGATTAAATCACGATTAAATTGAGTTAGTGACTAAGCCGATTAAATTTATTAAATAATGATTAAGTTGATTAATCACGATTAAATTCAGTTTCTGATTAAGACGATTAAATCACGATTAAGCATATATATAATCATGACTAAGCATATATATTCACGATTAAGCAGATATAATCACGATTAAAAATTAAATATATCCTAAAATTAAGATTGTGATTAAATCGATTTAATAATTAAAATTTAAATAAATAATAATCAGCTAGGCTAATACCCAAGTCAACGAGCGACTTTTAATACCTTTAAACAGATGTCCGGGTCAAAGTGCCTTGGAGGGTGGTGGCAAACCCTTCATGCCACGCGAGCCGACAGCTCCCTACGCTCACTATTACCGTTAACCTCTACAAGTCTTTATGGAAAGGAAAAACCCGAAGAAATCGGGGGAAAACCCCTTGAACCAGTGGGGAAGAACCGGCAAAGGAGTTTGCAAGTTTTCAACCAGTGCCAAATGCTGGGATCGAACCCGGCTCCTATTACTGCGAGGCGAAAGTTCTAACCCCACTCAATAAACGATTTAAGCCGATTACATAGCGATTAAAAGATTAGTTAGTGATTAAATCCAGATTAACTTGTGATTAAATCCAGATTAACTTGTGATTAAATCCAGATTAACTTGTTATTAAATCCAGATTAACTTGTGATTAAATCCAGATTAACTTGTGATTAAATCCAGATTAACTTGTGATTAAATCCAGATTAACTTGTGATTAAATCCAGATTAACTTGTGATTAAATCCAGATTAACTTGTGATTAAATCCAGATTACCTTGTGATTAAATCCAGATTAACTTGTGATTAAATCCAGATTAACTTGTGATTAAATCCAGATTAACTTGTGATTAAATCCAGATTAACTTGTGATTAAATCCAGATTAACTTGTGATTAAATCCAGATTAACTTGTGATTAAATCCAGATTAACTTGTGATTAAATCCAGATTAACTTGTGATTAAATCCAAATTAACTTGTGATTAAATCCAGATTCAAAAGATTTAATCGCGATTATTAATAAATTAATCGGATTAAATCCAGATTAAAAAGATTAAATCCTACTGAAAATTAAATCCGATTAAAAATTAAATCGAATTAAAAATTAAATCGGATTAAAAATTAAATCGGATTCAAAATTTAATCGCGATTATTAATACAATTAATCGGATTAAATCCGATTAAGTTTGCACCCGAAAGAGGAGTGATCTGCCCTCGGATGCTCTTAGCTTTCACCATAAGTAACATAATCCCTTATAAGTGTGCCTCTGTATAACATTTAGAAAGAAAATAATTTCAAAGGGACCTTGTTTCAAACGGAACTTTTAATTAAATTATCCTAAAATTCATTTTACACATGAAAATACGCCGCCATATTAGGTTATAAAAGCAGGTAAATAAGCTTGTTTTTCCTCGTGATGTAAAGGTAGTGTTGCGCGCCAAAACCGAATTATATTAAAATCGGCCAATTAGAGGATCATGAATCGAAAATTCTTCTAAAGCTAGCGCGATTTAAGAGGTTACCATGGAAACGAAATATCGCGTGTTCATAATTAGCTTCACTATCTTCTGTTTCCCATCTGTAAAGTTGATGACGTCAGGTAGTTGGAAGTGACGTAATTAACGTCATATCCAGTGAAATGCTTTTATGGCATACTTATGAGACATAATGATAAATATGCCTCCGCTAAGTAAACACTAATAGCGTTTTCCATTTGATTGCTCAAGATTCGCTCTGAATCTGTCTCTGACGTCATAGATCTCGCTCCAATCGACTAGAGTAAAACCGCAAATCGAACATGCAATGAACATATTCCCGTACTTTGTTGTTGTTAAAGTTTAACACGTTGAGGACTCTTGACCCGTATTATATCTACCCTGCAAGATTATCGGGAGCCTTTTTTTTATTTAACAAACCCGATAATACGTTTTTTTTAATTGTATATATAATCGCATGTAGCTGTTGTTAATTGGTTCAGTTTTAATTTTCTCGTTCTCATCATGGATAGTAGATTTTAGAGGATCGGTAAAAGGCCTGGTTTTTAGCCCCCGTAAACTAATCACACGAAGGGAGTCGTCCGAGGTTATTTGAAAAAACAAGTATCGCTAAGAGTGGACGATACTGTTCGAAAAAAGAAAAAAGATAAACACGAAGTACATTTTTACGCCAAAAGGTATTTTTTCACGTTTTTATAGATTAAATATGATATACTAAATATCAATTCATAGTTTTTATTGAATTAAAAAACCAAAATTAAAAATTACTAAAATATCAAGCGCAAAAATTACGTAACAATATCAACCGCGTTAGATTGCCATTTTGAAATTTTAAGATCACGTGGTACAAACGACCTTGCAAGACTCCCTCGGAGTCTCTCGAGCTGATTGATACGCGGGGAGAAATAAATTGCACTATGGAAGGGTATCGAAAACCTGTCCTCTTAATTTACTGTCCATGTTCTCATGTAACCTTGTACAGAGGTAAATAAAGCAGTTTCGTATTGTTATACGCGTCTTCATTACTTGGAAGCTTTGATATCTCCGTTGAACAATTACTTCAACAGTTGTTTTTCGTCTGCTAGTAACTTAAATTTTCGCGTCTTGGTCTGCCATTCTGCCAAAAAATCTAATATAAAAGGAACACGCGAAATTTTGCTCCGATCTCGATCTCGATCTCGATCCGTTGATCTGTCGAAATCGGCAGATCGGTTTTGGGCGATCTAGGAAGACACCCGAGAGCGGGAAATGGAACACGCGAAACTTGATCGGAGCAGATCCGAGCTCGCAAATGGAACATATAATGTTGATCAGAGCGATCTAGAGTGCTCGAGAGCAGACAAATGGAAAACGCTATAAAGCAAATCGGGTGACAGCATTTGGTCGATGACGCAATCCTAACCGGCAAAGATAATTACTTCTAATTCTAAAAAAATACCTATCCTACTACATAATTGGTTGATAATCACAAATAAAGATACTTCATGTTAATATTTTAACTTATTTTCTTACAATCCAAAATGATACGAAATAAATTTCCCGCTAAGCCTTGGCAACGACACTAGCCAAGTTTCCAACGTTGCCAATCGAGTGTATTTTCTCTAATAACCTTGGGCAATCGAAACAATCTTTGAGTGACGGCGTGTGACCAAAGTCATAAAAGCGAAGCCCCTCCCCCTAGCGACTGAGGTCAAACTACTTAATGCAGGCAGATATTCACGGTAAAACTATCTCCAACCAAAGATAATATACCTTAAACCTTCTGTGGCGTAGTCAATAGCGTTTACCCACTTCATGCCGGAACTCCGAAAACCATTAGCTGCGTAGTTACCATGGTAATTAACTATAGTTAAAGCCCTGCACTGCCTGCAGCAACCAATGGAGAATGATTTTTCGGAGGTCACGTGCCGGAAGTGGGTAATCGCTTCGTTACAAAACCGTCAATCGGAAAGCTCTCAGAATTATAATCTAGTTTACAGAGTTTTATATTATTTTTGCTCTAACTATCAGAGGTGGGCAAAAATGGTGAGCGAATTCTGAAATGAACGCTCAGACTTTTTTAATTTGAGTGATCAAGTAAGCTAGTGCTCAATAATGGCGATGCTATTTTATCTCTCTTAAACTGAACCAGCTTAGGCCGAGCGCCGTGAAATTCTCTCAGTCACTAATCGTTCACGGTGCGTTGAGCGAAATCGGCTGATCGACACGCTAGCCTGCTCAATTTGAAGCGCCACGTCCTCCAGCGGCGGGATAATTCGTTCACTAGAAAGCGCTGACGGCTGGCTGAGTGAGATCGCGCCGAGAGAAGCGCTAGTTTTATAACATTGGAATTTATCATCCCACTAAACGACGGTGTAGACTGTTTCCCAGAATTCGCTCACAGCGCGGTGAGAAAAAATTATACGAATAATATTTTATTGTCGATTTTTTTACTCAATGCACTTTTTAATGAAATAATTTATAAGAAATGAAACTTTTTTCTCACAGCGCTGTGAGCGAATTCTGGGAAACAGTCAAACCCGTCGTTTAGTGGGATGATAAATTCCAATGTTAAAAAGCTACCGCTTCTCTCGGCGCGATCTCACTCAGCCCACCGTCAGCGCTTTCTAGTGAACGAATTATCCCGCCGCTAGGGGAAGCGGCGCTTCAAATTGAGCAGGCTAGCGCCTCAATCGGCCGATTTCGCTCACCGCACCGTGAATTATCACTGACTGAGCGAACAAATCGGCGATCACCCTGAGCTGGCTCAATTTATCTTTCTCGCTTAACAAGACCAACCGACCTTCGTATTTGAAGTGCTCACTCGTTTCGAGAGGATTTTCAAAAATGAACGCTCACAATGTTTGCCCACCTCTGCTAACTATGCTCCCGCGAAAAGCCCTAACATTAAAATTTCTCTATTATCTACGATTTCGCCTTTCTACCATAAGTAACATAAGAAACATAAGTATGACACTTACTATTCTCTACAGGCTATTTTGTTATGATATTTTGTTTCGTCAATGACCATATATCTAGCTAAGGACTAACGCTCCGTGCTATGTTGTTAGTCTATGGAAGGGAAAATGTAGTGATTGGCCGAAACCGATATAATATAGATTTTGGGTTACCGATACCGATTTAAAAAATACCGATACCAATATTTCGCCGACATTTTAAAAGCGATTTTATCAAAAACAGGGCAGATGGCGCACAGTAGCGGCGCTAAGGTTTTTTCACGGGTGGGCTAAATATTTTGTGGCCCCTAAGAATTTCGTGGCCCTTACCATTTTAGTTACCCCTTATAATTTGGTGGCAGCTGTGGCTTGCCCTCCAATATGTCTCTTATAGCTTCTACATATTTAAAAATTTGAAAATTTAACTCAAAGTATAAATTGCACTCTTCTCTTTTTTTTACTAAACTCGTCAACAACCAACAAAGGATTGTCTCTTAACCTATTAGATAAATCTCTATTTATAGAGAGCAAGGCTAAATTTGTTAATCAATTTTCAGACATTGTTGTTCTTAAAAATGATTCGAGTCTATTAAGTGTACTAAAACTACGCTCTGAAATAGTATTAGCAACAGAGATGCATAATACAATTTGGAAATATTTTACGAGATCTGGGAATGCCTGCTCGTATGTCAATAAATATGTATAGCAATCGGAAACATTTTGCAAATTTTGAGGTTTAAGATATTCATTGGTTTCAAGCTGCGTTTGCAAACTTTCTGTGTTTATGTTTTCACCGCTTTTGGTACTAAATAACATTTTAGCAACGTTGACCTGATTTTTCAGAGACTCCATTTCAAAATTAAATCTTTTGTAGTTTTGACAAAACGCAGTAATTTTTTCAACGTTCAAAAACTCGCTCGAATTTGGGTCTGATGCGCAAAGTTCTTCATAAATAGAACAATTTTCTAACAATCTTTTTTTCATTTCTAATACGAATCTATCTAAAATTTCAAAATAAGTTGCTTTAAGTTGGTCGCCAATAGTTTTGAACTCCGTTTCCCGACTTCCTATAGTACCCGTTATTATGGTACCTTTTAACCTTTTGTTTTGAATAATTTTTCTTTTCATGGGTACTTTGACGGAACTATTCTTTTCTGGTACTGGAATTGAGGCTGAGAGAGCTAATTGTTTCGCAACATCCCAAATTTGATCGAATCTTTCAGAATTTCGGTCTGTTTCTAACTTTTTTATTGCGGCACCGCAAATTGCTACGGCTTGAGTTATAACTACTTTTGGATTTTGCAAATATTCAGACAACACATTTGTTACGCCTAAAATCTCATCTAATGCTACGACCATTAATAAAATGCTGAAATTTTGAAGCTGGGAATGGTACCCTCTACATTCGGCTGCTTCCTCAGATTTGCCACTTTCAATTAAGTTTTCTAAAGCTAAAACTACAGCATTATATCTAGTTCTAAAAAAATGTATACATTTTTTTTTACTGGACCATCTAGTGTCACAACTCTGGGGTAATTTTAATATTACATCGTATTCAAGCTCTTTTTGGGCCTCTTGAAAATACTCACTTCGAAGTGACGAATTACTTTGAAATGTATAAATTGCCTGTAAGTAACCAAGTGTTTCACGAATTATTGGTACATTCTTACAGGTATCCACCAAAACTAAATTTAGGCGATGGGCGTAACAGTGCACATATGGACACATCCCACCCACAGCATCCTTAATCCTAATGTTCACTCCCGACTTACTTCCACTCATTACACTCGCTCCGTCATATGTTTGCGCTACACAGTTTGATATTTTTAACCCATTTGATAAAAGAATATTAATAATCGCGGAAGATAAAGATTCAGCGTCAAATTTATGTAAATCAACAAAAGACAAAAACCTTTCAAGAACCTCTCCCTTAGTGGTGGTAAATCGAACACAAACACTTAGTTGTTCTACACCGCCTTTGTCCCTAGTTTCGTCAGCAATTATTGCGTAAAAACCACCCGAATCATTAATATCCTGAATAATCATTCTTTGAACAAGTGCACCACTAGTGTTAATAAGCTCGTTTTGTATTGATCCGTGGGTATATTTCGCTACATTGGGCATGCTATCTACTTTTTTCTTTAAGTCAGGTGAAATGCGCTTTAACAATTCTAGGATTTCAATGAAATTTCCACGATTTTGCTGATCGTCGTTCTCTCGATGCCCTCTTAAAGCGATATCCTGTTGAGCGCATGTTAAAACAATTTGCACATGGGCGGATAAAACTTCTCTGTTTCGAATAGTATCTAAACGGTGTTGCTTATTTATCTGTGAAGTTTCTTAGACTGTAAAAAATGTATGTACTTCATATTTTTCCAATTTTTAAAACCAGTTGTGAAATATGTTTTTTTACCACTGCTTGGAAAATAACGGCAGCAAAAACAGTATACCATGTCATTTTCTACAGAATATTCCAAAAAGGGATATTTTACATAATAAATACTATTGAAACTTCGTTTTTGACCCCTAATAATCGTTTGGGGAAATGATAAGAGCCTTGGTTGAGCGAGTGGAGAATCCATGTCGATACTAATGTCAGGAATAATTTGAGTTGCATTTAAATCAGATAGAGCAGGAGTTAAATGGTGCACGATACTGCTATTGTCATGGAGTTCTCGGGAATTCCTGGAAACGACAAATGAAAGTGCAATGTCATTTGAATTGTTTGATTCACTTTCACTAGGAGCTCCTTTATCGAAAACATTTTGACTCGTTTGCAACATAGAATGTTTATTTATAACATCGTTCGATTTATTAGTTGAAAGATTACTTTCAACATGAACCCCTATAGCATCCTTCAATAAGCTTATTTTATTGTCAGTACTATTTTGTTTTGGTTCGGATTCTAGCGATTTGTTTTCGTTGTGGGAAAGTTGATTTTTTAAAGATTCAGTAGTGGTTGGTAAGTCAAGTTTGTTCGCAATTGCATTTAATTGAGTTTGTTCTAAGACTGGAATTGATGTTTTGAAGTACTTATTTAGAGCCCCTTTTTGAGAATTTAAAAATTCTTGACTGGCTTTTCGCGACTTTGGCTTCCGGACGGAAATTTTCACCCACTCATTTCTACAATTTTTTTTTAATTTGTCAATACTTAAATAGTTAAATTTACCGGATATAATTATCTAAAATGTATCTCTAAAATCCTTCTAATTCTCGAGGAATATTTATCTTAGTAAATAATAAGACTAAGTTTCTAAGATATTAGAAAAATAAAAATAATAGTAATTTGCCTTGACAAAGGCGGTTTGGAAAATATATATCTACTAATAGTTAGCTAGCCCTGAAAAATGCTTTTTGGAAAAATTAACTATTAATAGTTAATTAGCCTTTAAAAGGCTGTTGAAATAATTTGAAATAAAATCAAACTATCAACTAGTCATTTAGCTAAGTGTTTATATTTTAAACAAGCGCATTAGGGCTTCTTTAAACCTCGAGGAGGTAGAAGTCCGCTCTTGCCAAAATAATAGAACAGAAAGACTAAAGACTTAAAATTCGAGGAAGACTTTCAAAATAGACCTGACTCGTTCTGGAGCTCAAGACGAAATGGAAAGAAATGTTAAAAAAAAAGCAGCTTAGCGGTCGAGCCTGGCATTGACCATATTTCGCAAAAGTGGTGAAATCGAAAAACCGCAGAATTTCCCAGGAAGCGAGAAGAGCAAGGTCGTTTTATTGTTGTGGCTATAGTCGCGTTTACTGGACCCCTTCTGAGCTTGTATCCGAGCATTGACGCGCATGCCCGCTGGGGTATTTCCCGAAATTCCCTCAAGCCCCTTTCTTTTCTTTCAATTGTTCATTAAACTTTCTCTCCATTTCCGCTCCCTTCGCCTCCCGAATCTATCTTTTTGAATAAACGAATTGATTTTTAAAGATTTTTCCCCCCGAAAAACTTTACTTGGCAATGAAAACATAAAGAAATTTCAAATATGTGGCCCTTTTAATATAAATATGTGGCCCCTCTCAGAAATGCAGGAAGGCTAAAGCCCACTTCAGCCCACCCTTAGCGCCGCTACTGATGGCGCAGCTAACCTTGGCGTTTTGGCTTGATAATTGGCCTACCACAGTTCCGCGATTATTTCACGGGTGGGGTGCATTTGGCCGACTCCGCATTTGGCCGACTCCTCATTTGACCGACTTTTCATTTGGCCGACTGCTCATATGTCCGAATGCCCATTTGGCCGACAGCTCATTTGGTCGACTTTTCGGTCGGCCAAATGAGCAGACCATATGGCCGACTACTCATTAGGCCGACTACTCATTTGGCCGACTACTCTTTTAGCTGAAATTCTGGTCGGCCAAATGAGCAGCCCGTTTGACCGACTACTCATTTGACCGACTGCTCATTTGGCCGACTGCTCATTTGAACGACTGCTCATTTGAACGACTGCTCATTTGGACGACTGCTCATTTCACTGACTCTTATACTATAGCCTGTCCTTATCTATGTCTTTAGTGTTAGGTGGACTTATAGAACGGGCAATGTATTCTAAGTATTGGCGCCTGACGGCGCCGCGCACTCGCTTCGCTCGAGCGCTGGGGGGCCGGACCGGCGCCCCCCCAGCCCCGTTCTTTATAACCAAGCTGGGCCTTCTAAAACGCGACCTAGAGGACAGTACCTAGCCAAACGCACCTAGTATCGTCTAAATGACATATGAGCAGTCGGCGAAATGAGTAGTCGGCCAAATGAGTAGTCGGCCAAATGAGTAGTCGGCCAAACGAGTAGTCGGCCAAACGAGTAGTCGGCCAAACGAGTAGTCGGCCAAACGAGTAGTCGGCCAAACGAGCAGTCGGCTAAATGAGTAGTCGGAAAAATGAGCAGTCGGCCAAACGAGCAGTCGGCCAAACGAGCAGTCGGCCAAACGAGCAGTCGGCTAAATGAGTAGTCGGAAAAATGAGCAGTCGGTCTAATGCACTGTCCATTTGGCCGACTGTCCATATGACCGACTTCTCAGTCGGACAAATGTGCAGTCGGCCAAATGGACAGTCGGCGTAACGTGTATTTTGTGGTCGGCCAATTGAGAAGTCGGCCAAACGAAACTCTCCCTATTTCACGTGTTTACCCCACTCTACCCATTGGCTTCAATGTAAAAACTATTCTAAAAATAATAATCCGCTAGGGGCGCTGACGTCATACACATCTTTTGCTCATAGGTTAACACAGAAACGTCAACGAATGAGATGGCCGCTGTAGCGCGAGAGATCAAAGTTGGCCGTGGTTTAGGACTTCATTGCCATAGGTTATAGCTAGAAGCAACAAACACAAGGAGAACGCAGCTAGCCTTTGAACACGCTAACGCAGTGTTGTGTAAAAATTTCATTGGACGAGCCTTTTCGCTGAACACAGCACCCTACGCAACCTGAATTTTAACTATTTTTCCAGTAAACCTGCTTCTTTTATTTGACCTTGCCACCTTGGATTATTAATCCAAGATTTGACAATGCAAATTTATTTTAGAACCTGAGTTTCCGAAAACTTCATTAATTTGCGTATTAATTGCATTAACAGTATATTGTAGTTCATTTTAGTTCAATGGCCGTCGGTTTATCAAACGTAGAGCTAATTAGCCTTTTCAATTTACATAGAGCCACGTAGTGGCAAATGTGAGAAGCTCATGAACGACTGGATTTTCGTCTGCTAAGCAGACGATTTTTCAATTAAGCGTCTGCTTAGCAAACGAAAACCCAGCCGTTTATGAGCTTCTTGCATTTGCCACTACGTAGCTCTATGTAAACTGAAAGGCTAATTGTGGGACTGCATAATCGGCATTTGAGATTCGATGACATCAAATATTACGTAGGATACGGATGACGCAATATCTGTGAAACAAACCGTTAGTGAAGAAATAGAGCTAGTGGCATACTTATGAGTAATTATATTACATATGTTAACAGCATATAATAATTTCGTCTTCATAACGTTGCATTTGTCAAAAGTATTTCCAAGCTTCGCCTCTGCTGAAAACCGCAAAAACCGCGTGGCAGCATTTAATACAGAACTAATCGGCGTCGCGCTGGATAATAATCGGCGGCGGCGGCGCGGGGTTTCGCACCAACACATCAAAGCAAAGCCTTTCGTTTAGTTTTGTGTAGCAAAACCTTTTATCTAAAGAAATTCCAAGAACATCATCACGGTACAATATTAAATAAAGTATATACAAATTTTTTAAATATTAGGATATTACAAAGAAAGTCAAAGTTCGGAAGGTTCCAATATAGATGGCGCCAAACCGCACTATTACACTATACATGGTCTGAAACTGGCAAACTAGTTGCACAAAACATCAGAGTGCTTGGACCTCTCAAACAGTGTCCCAAAATCACAACTAAACGACGGACCCCACCCATTTGGACTGGTAAAAAATAATTGTGACTGATTTTGTTTAAGGAACAGTATTTTATTACATAACTTGTATACACATTTTCAATATAGAGAAATAAACGGCGTAAAATTATAGTTCATGTGTAGAAAATGGACTGGGCTGTTTTTTTAATAAAAAGCTGTACAAATGTGATCCATTCTCCTTAATAATGAGTCCCAAAAGCAGCCTTCGTCACTTTTTCCCCGACTTTTTAATTCCGCCACCAACTTTAATTAAATTTAATTTTAGTCATAACGACAACGCAAAAGTTTTAAAATATTTAAATTCTGTACCTAAAGGTCCTTTTTGAGCCGCTTTAGCTGCAGCTTCTTTCATGGCTTTCTGTTCTTCCTTCTGCTTCTGTTTGAACTCTTTATCAGCCTACAATTAAATTTAATTAAAGTTAATTTGGATTTTTGAATCCAATGTATCAAAACACTTAAGAAATTTTGGACCAAGGCTTACATCATCCTGATCTCCACCCTCCTTTTTCGGGGCTTTCAGAGGTTTTTTCTTACCACCTACGACATAGGAATTGCGTTCAAAATCGATTTAAATATAAGATTTAATACTTATAATTACCTTGACGGCCTGACATTTTAATTAAAATTAACGAGAAAACGGCTCCGAATAGAACCCAGTCGAGCAATGAATGAATTTAGAAACGTGTTTTTCGAGTTGCTTACGAATACTGCGCCGTCTGTGGACTAGGAGGCGATTTTGCATTGTGACCTTTGGTGACCTTTCCAAAAATAAAATGGCGGCTATTCGATCATTTCCATTCCGAGCCTGCAACAATTTAATTAATATTGCAAATGTTAATAAAGGCGCACTGCACTGGAAAAACCACGTAAGTTTATATTTAAGTCCGTTTAATATGATAGATTTGTTATTTACCTTATAAATTGAATTTAATTTTTTGCAGGTTGCATGTTTACACTCGGTTAGCAACATCCTAAGTGAAATTGATAAAACGGCATGGGTAAGTTTATGCTAAAACGCCTGACCGTGTTCTTATTTTACGTTCATCCTTACGCTTGCCTCTTTCCTTTGCAATCGTTCAGATGAATAAACACGTATAATTTATACTTTCATATAGTTTACAGGCGGTAGCTATGTGTTTTATTTCTTTACTTCTCTAAATTTGAGGGTTTTGCAGGTTGAATTCAAAAAAGCCAAATATGGAGGCCGGTTCATGGTATCCATGCTACCAGGTGATGGCATTGGACCCGAAATGATGGCTTATATAAGAGAGATGTTTAGGTTAAATATATACCTAACTTATGTCTGCGGCAATAAATAAATTCAATGTATTGATTATTTAGTGTGGGAGGGTTTCCTGTTGATTTTGAAGTTTTAAGTCTTGACTCTACTAAGGAGGATGCTGATGCTGTCAACGAAGCCATTACTTCAATTCGCCGTAATGGAGTTGCTATAAAAGGTTTGTCAAACTTACCAAGTCTTATCTTGAAAAGCAAGGGTCCATTTTCTTTAATTTTTTCGTATAGGTAACATTGAAACCAGAGAAAATGTCAGGCATTTCCGTTCACGAAATGTCGAATTACGTTTACGACTTAACCTTTTTGCCAACATCATTCATTGTAAGAGTCAGGACGCAATCAAAACAAGGCATAAGGATGTCGATCTCATTTTAATCCGACAGAATACTGAAGGGGAATATAGTTGTTTAGAACATGAAGTATTTAAGTCCGGTTCACTTTAATTGAGCTATCACAAACCATTTATTAAATATTGCAGAGTGTTTCCGGGGTGGTGGAAAGCATTAAGGTCATCACACGTGAGAAATCGGAAGAAATTGCTCGATTTGGCTTTGAGTATGCCAAAAATAATGGACGCAAGAAGGTGACGGCTGTCCATAAAGCTAACATTATGTAAGTCCCAGTTGAAAGTTAATTTTACCACTATTTTTTAAATCCAATGTTTTATAATAAACGCAGGAAACTATCTGATGGTTTATTTTTGGAATGCTGTACTGAAATTGCCAAAGAATATCCTGATATAGAATATAATCATATGATTATTGATAACTGCAGTATGCAGGTATAAAAATTAGGGGTGTGCGAGTCCTGTTTTTGGGGTTTCGAGTTGAGTCCCGAGTCTTGGAAAATTGGACTTGCGAGTCTTCGAGCTCAATTTTGCAATTCTCATTAGAGTCTTCGAGTCCATAAGAATCGGATTTTAACTCATTCGAGGCCAATTTGAGTCCAAATTTTCTTATTGAGTCCTATTTGTGCCTTAAATTCGCTGGAAAATAATATATTTGCCAGGAAATAATAGATTCGGCTGAAAATAATGTACTCACTAGGTATTTCTCATGTTATTTTTAAACTCGAGTAATTTTTATGCCTTGGAAAAGGACCCGGGTACCCAATTGAGTCCTAGAAAAACTATTTTCGAAGTCTCTAGAGCAAGTACTCGCACAGCCCTAATAAAAATATTGTACAGTGATTTACGAATTAATTTTTACATAATTTATCGTCTAATTTTAAATTTAAGATGGTCTCCAATCCACATCAATTTGATGTTCTGTTGTTGCCAAATTTATATGGAAATATTTTAACCAATTTGGCTTGTGGAATTGTCGGAGGTCCTGGAATCACTTCCGGTGCCAACTACGGTCATTCTTACGCTGTTTTTGAAACCGTAATTCAAATTCCTTAAGAGCTAAAATTTTAATAAATTTTATAAAAATTGTCATTTTTTGCCATAGGGAACTCGTAACACGGGTAAATCCATCGTTGGCAAAAATATTGCTAATCCAATTGCAATGTTAAACGCAAGCGGAGATTTATTAGACTATCTTGGGTATGTTTTAGTAAAATTAACAATTATATTTTCCCATATAATATTAATTTTGACATGTAATTTTTGTTATTAGCCTTAAATCACAGGCTAAAATTGTTCGTAATGCAATTGATAAAACTATCAATCAGTCAAAGGTAAGTCTAAAGACTCTAAACTGATTAATATAAAAATTGGTCTAATCGCTGGTTTTTCAGTTGCATACGCCTGATTTGGGTGGTCAATCGTCTACGGCTGACGTGGCCAAGTCGATTATTAAAGAAGTACAACAACACTCGTCTCTCAAATAAAATAATTTAAATCCATGAATACGTTTTTCTTCCAAAAACGCTGTTTAATCTGAATATATCGCTAAATCAATTATATGCAAAAGCAGTGGAGTGTTTTATTCAACCTACAGCCGTCATAGTGTTCAATAAATAGTTTGTTTTGGTAATTTTTTTTTAGGTATTTAAAGTATAAAATGCATGTTTGGAATTAGTGTTATTTATTTTACAGATAACTTAAAAAAGTTTATATGCATTTTAAAAGTTGAAAATGTAGAAATTTATTATGAAAATGATTTAAATAAATTTGACAAAGTTACTATTGTTTCTTAAAGTTCTAAAGTTTACTGAAACCAGCAAAGCCCATCTTGCTGGTATTAAACAAATACAGAAATAAAAAATTATGAAAAACAATTACACAAAAAAAAAGTAGATATACAGTTAACATATCAAGTTATCTGACATTTCTTCCAAGTCTACTTTAAATTATTATATTTAGTTATTTATTAAAATAAAAGATTTTACCCTATGCCCCATTGCACTTTACTGTCAAATAACTTTCAATACCTCAAGTGATTCGACATTTCTTCTAAGCAAACTTTAAATTTTTAACAGTACATTTAGTTATTTATTAAAATAACAGATTTTACCCTACGCCCCCTTCAACTTTACTGTCAAATAACTTTTTTAATGGAATTTTTTGGGAAATATTTCATATCGTTGGAATTGGAAATTCCCTAAATTGCATTAACAAGGTAACCTGTCTACGTGACGACTTTTATGATACTAATAATGCAGGCTTATTCACGCTGATAACAGACCTTGACGATTCATTCTTCTCTTTTGTAACACGTGGTACGTTTCAACCAATCGACAAACTTCTACAGCACGGTCATACTCCTTTTAAACAGAAATTTTCTCCAGTTTGTCTTTAACTTGCGGTTTGGAAAGTTAACGTTATTTCAGATTGAATCCAAGGCTTAACGTGAATGCGACTTTAAGTTCTTTTAGCGGTAAATTTAAAGTGATAAAATTAAGGACGATCTCTTTGAAATGAGTGACGCGAGTATAGTTTTACCATCGGTGGCCGAAAGACTCCAAGAAATGGAGCCATCTAAAGAACTGTTAGAATTTTATAGAACTAGACTTTCTCATTACGAAGATGAGGATGGTAAAATTGGACGAAGGCTTTCGGAATTTAAACTTACGTGTGATAATTTGGTACGTGTTGGTGAAAAGTTCGAGTATATGCGGAGTATTATCGAATCCTGTAGTTATAAAGACTTCATTTTGAAATTTAGTACGCTCTTGAAAAAGATTTAATGGAACGGGATGAAGAAAATTCTGCCCTTCGTAAAGCTCTCAGTGATATGCAAGCGTGCTTGTATCAAGAACGAGAACACGTTTTAAGGCTTTACTCTGAGAATGACAGATTAAAGGTATTGATACTGCTGTTTTATCCTTTTCTTTGTGTATAAGCATTTTAATTTTCTTCAGATAAGAGAATTGGAGGATCGTAAAAAGATTCAACAGTTACTAACGCTATGCGCGAATAAATTTCCCTCGGCGGACGTTCACTTCATTATGAAAGATTATCCTGATTTGGCAGAAACGTTTGTTAAGAATAACCCTAAAACCCTCCACAAAACTATTAAAAGATCAGGTCAAACATTGCACACTGGTGAGTTTTGTAGACATCAATTTGATGATATAACCTGGCTTTTCTTCATTTTGCTTAAAAATATTTTTTGACCATGAGTTAATATATATACGCACAATATTAAGATAAGGCTTCAAATAAAACAATTTTTGTTCAACTATAGACAAATCGTCTCACGCTGCAGATGATTTTGACAATACAGAGTTTTTCAAGCTTCAAATTGATGCCTTGAAAGCAGAGCTTGAAGAGCAAACCAAATTTGCGCGGGATAACATCGAGGCAGTAACGGAGGATTTGAAAGTCACTAGGCAAGAGTCTGAAGCTCAATACCAACGCCATACTGAGAAAATTGCATGCTTTAATGACAAACTAAAGTTATCCCAAGATCTACTGGCTAAAATGACTGAAGACTATTTGGGTCTTAAAAGGGCCCACAAAAAAGAGGAACAGGCCTGGCTGTCTCAACGTGATGAAATGGGATTGCATATCCGTACTCTGCGTAGAATGAATTCTAGAGAAAAAGCCTACGCTGATGTTCAAACTGGCGCCGGTAGTTCCAGATCTTCAACATTGATGCGTCCAATGCATCCACCCGCTCATGCTGTAAATGCAAAGGCCGAAGTTCAAGCTCTACAATTTAACTTGGATAGAGCCCACAAAATGTGTGAAACGTACAAAAATCAATGCATGAAATTGGAAGATGAGTTGGCTCAAGTTAAGGAAGAAAGAGATGCTTCTAAAAATCTGTTTAGCGTAAGTTATTTAATTTTTTTTCTTTGTTTTTGTTAATTTATTAATTCAGGGCTGCCACACATCGGGGAACTTAAAAATGGGTCTAGAAAGTCAGGGAATTTTTACAAATTCTATTATTATAACTTCTGATGAAATTAAAATATTAAGCTAAAAATTGCCTAATTTTGGTTTTAAAAAGTCAGGGAAAACTGGGAATTTGAATCTGATAATATTGTGACAACTTTGTATTTGAAATTGATAATTGTAGGACAGGTCTGATAAGCTGGCAAATCAGCTAAAATCAATTAGTGGAAAATATAAAGACTTGGAAAAAAGGCACAAATCTGAAGTTGAAGGATTTAGGAATGATGTTAAAATTTTGAAAAATCACTTGCAGAAAGTTGAAAAGCAGCTTTTAAAGGTAAAACAACAACCACTACTACTTGGGAATATTTTTGTTTTATTTCCTACTTTGTTAGTATGAATAATTTATTATTCTTAAAGGTATACTAACAGCATTTTCAAAAATTTCAGACTGCAATAAAATTAACCCAAACTCAAGTTGATCAAGATATGTTGCAATCGATTCACCAAACTACAACCAAATCCAAATATATTTCGGACAATTTAAGGTCTATGAAAGCCCAAATTGTTCAATTGGAACAAGAACTAAGACTTATCTAAAACTTAGTGATGTTATGGTGTAAATTCTTTTGTGAACAATATTTTATAGTTGTAATCAATAAATTGGTTTTACAATTTTATCAAAAAAAACGGTTCCTTCAGTGTTTTTGTGAAGTAAACCACATTACTGATAGCTTGCGCTTATTGTATAAACTGGCGTCTGGCATCTATCAATTCCTATTAGGTCATTAAAGGGAATATAACCCCAAAGCATTCTTTATGGATGAGCCCAAAATATCAGAAGCCATAGAAGAGAGCTGCTAAAAAAAAGGCAAACTATTCTGGAGGGGGGGGGGGGTTACCTAAATTTATTCCCTTTCATGTGCGCCAATTTTAAAAGTTAATTTCCTTTTTCATCTACGCTTAACCATTTAAACCTAACCCAATCCTGAATATTAACTAATGCTCTATTTGGCACCATAAAAAGAATTTTGTAGTGATTTATACGAAGTAAATTGCAATGAGGTAGAATAAATAGAGAGCCAAATCCGAATTCCAGGACCTACCGTTTCGCGGGACTGTATTTGTTGATTTGGAGAGTTAGGCCAAGTAAAAGAACTTGGTCAAATCGTGCTGCGCCATCTATCGTGTTATTGGAAAACTAAACCTTAATATATTTTCAAAAAGTGTCTGCTTATAGAACAGATGGCGCCAACTCTATTGGATAAAGTTGAAACTTCAGCCTAATTCTCCTACTCAAATAAAACGTGTCCCGCGAGTTCCAGATTATTTGGATCTCTATTTATTCGACCTCATTGGGTAGGACTTGGCTGGGAAATTGGACTTTAGTTTCTTACTTTCTTTCTAACAATCTCAGTAGAAACATAAGTTATCGGTTTAGCGCTTCTCAAAGGGGAAACGCCTGCGTGACTTGGTAGCGTGACCCGTATGCATTCGCCAATAATAATGTTCACCACCAGGTGTCCGTGTTCGCTGATTATAGCGTTCGAATCTTTCCATTAACATTTGTCATTTATACCTTACGTGTCAAAGTATCCTCAAATTATTTTTCTACAAATTCTCCTATAGGTAAAGCGCAAACACAATAAAGTATATATATTTTTATGAACGCTTAGATAAAAACGACAAAAACGTGCCGATTCCCAGGGCCCCCTAGTTAAAAACATAGAAGAAAAATTCCAACAAAACAGTACATGCGTTTTGTTATCAACCTTTTTTTTCTTCCCTATTTCGTTCCTTCCTGAAAAATTAACCTTCCACATCCTAGACAGTCAACGGTTTCCGCCGTCAGTAATTGGTGACTGAAAATTAGGCCTGCTTAAAACGTGCGTTATCTTTTTATCAATCCGCTTTTGCGTCGCGTTCGAAAAAGGCCTCTGATTTGTCTCGCAATTAATTAAATGTCCTAATTAATCTTTGGTATTAATTAGAGGAGGGGGAAAATGCCGAATACTAGGCGGGTCTTACCACTCACCCGTGGCATACATTATCGATTAGGTCTTCCCAAAAATAGACGGCCCAATCCCGGTAATTGGCAATTTGAAAAGTTTCGCCTTGGGAAATCTAGATGGCGACACCAGTCCCGCGGAAACACATGTTTCTCCTTTTTGCGTCTCTCTCTACGGCAACGGCTTTACCGGCGGAGAAGCGACGTACAGAGAAGTAGGAATGGCGGACTGTGGTAGACGCGTTGGGCTTCTCCTAAATACTTCTTTTACATAAACGCGTTTAAATTTATATATATATATATATATATTTTGTAAACAGTACGCGAATTAAGTGCTTTAAAAATACCTATGAAGTTGAGTAGTTAGCGCCGTTCTATGTATTTATTTTTAGTTAGTTTAATTTAGAATTAAACTTAGTTAACTCCCAATTTTCGATAAAACTAGCGCGGGTGAAAAATACATATGTATAACGCGATGTGTTGTAACAACTTCAACTCGGCCTTATGGCTACTTTTAACGTGGCTTGCCTGCCTAACACTTAAGCCTTGCACAGCAGATAAATATCCCACTTGCATACCCGTAAGTTTAATTTCATTTTACTCCTGTAATATTGACTAAATTGGACCATTTTTCTCCAAAACTCGTAACTACGTAGCGGTTTCGTTAATCATAAAAAATATTGGGTGAAGCTTATCTTAGGGATTATGTATTACTCCGCGTTAATCCCGGGTGGATTAGTTTTATAATCCAACATAATTCTTTATCGGGATGAAGTTTTTTACGTTTGGGCGTTTTGTTTTTATTGATTGCGATCGAAAGAGTGGCATTTTTGGGGTGTGATGCTTTCTTCTTCGCCTCTGATCATTGAAAATCGTTCGTGAAACAATTATCATTTTCTAGCGTCGTGTCGTACAGACGGATGGCGCCACTTTCACTAAATTGGATCTATATCCGATTTATGGAGGTTTTCGTCAATTTTTTATTTACGGTTTTTTGTCGTGTTTTATTGGTATAAATTTCACTTTTTATACTGGATTTTATTACATCGTATATTAATTTTAAAGTTAGTTAGTTTATGTATGTGGTAGTCGTATATTTTATAGCCTCTAAATTTAGTTTTACTGATCCTTTTTGTAGTAAATTTTCGAAATAGACGTTCTATGGGTATAGTTGTGTTTCTATGTACACGTGTAAAACGACAAAACTATTTAGGCCTAAAATTGACTTATTTCTCCCTTGGGTATACAACCCAGCAGTGCTCCTACGCTGTTGGTAAAGCGTACCTTAAGGGTTTCATTTAAAAACTGGATAACCTGGAAGTAAAGTTGAACGTACTTCCAAAACATTTTTAACGCTATAAGTAACACCGGTAAGGGTAGTCGTCTTTTCCTGAGTAAATATTGAGGCTGTACAGACAAAGTGGAAATGGCTATGCTCATACGTATAACCAGAAGTACATAATATATTTCTTACGATAAAGGTTTTCGTCTACGTATCTTGCTAATTTTATTCGTGTGATCCCGTTGATTTTTAAAAAACATGTTTGGGAATAAAAAATAGTGCGTCAGGTATTGATTTTCTAATGCTATTTCCTCGGTAAAATATGCTTAATCAATAGATAAATATCCCTACGCGGTGTTGTTTATATATTTTACGTCTTTAAAATAGAGGTCGGGGATGGTTAACTTTTATTCAATAGATAAAGCTCTCAAAATTATTCGTAAAATGTTTTGATCAAGTAATTTATATTTCTGTATTATCCGATTAATTTTTTCGATAAATTTGTAAAATTAATCGGAAAAAAGACGTTTTTTCGATAAAAAGCTCAAATTTTACGAATAATACATGTTTTTTAACCATTTTCCGAAATATTATCCGGTAAATTTCTTTGTTTACATTTTTTTCCCAAAAAAAATCAATTTAATCATGGATAATGATTAACCGTTACCGACCTTTACTTTAAAAACAGTTTCTGTGCCCTCGTAAAAATAGCATTGTGCCCTAGAAAAATATCAAAGTAAGTAAACAAAATCAATAACAAATATCCTATTATCACATTATATTAAGTTAAGTCATAAGTGTCAAATATTGAAACAATATTATAGACTTATGGTTAAGTCCAACTGTCTAAACTATGTAATTTACTTTAGATTATATTAGTATCACTCCCACCATTTGAAGTTGAAAGTTTTAGCTGTAGCAGAAACAGTAATATGGCACTTAATCCAATAGAAATATTGATTGGACTATACTAAGGTTAATTTCCCGTTGTACTGTAGTCTATATGATATTGTACGGTGTCGTCGTTTATTCAGCTTTACCCAAGTAAACCAACTGGGGCTTAATTAACTTGATTCCCTCAGTGTAGTGACGTTCTACGGTTAACAACGTTCACAATTTGTTCTCAGCTTACACCATTTTCTATCGAATGAGACCAACTTTTTCCCCCGGTCACTCTCCCTTTAAGGGGGTTAGTCATTGTAAGTCCAAGTATGGATAAATTATTGGTAAAAGCGCAAAGAAATTAAGACCAAACTAATCTGATTGGAAATTCTACTTCGATTTACCTTTTATAAAACTCGGCGAATTTTAATTTGAATTTTTTAATGTTTAGGCTTAGTGTTATATTCGCGAGCCAGATCTCCCGCACGGTACTGATGAGCCCCAAATAGGACGAAACCGGTCTACCGTTGGAATTTCTGGCTATTTTATTTAATTTCATTTAGTTTTTAACTCGAAGATATATTTGGTCCGTGTTTCGCGTCTTAATGTTTGCTCGAAAACCTATTGGTACGAGCAAATTTTAAATTTATAACTCTTTACAAAAACCAGTTTAGCGGGAAGCATAAATGCAAGGGGAAGCATCGAGGGTAAGAAAATTTCAAGGCGGACAGGCAGAATAAATCCTAGGCGTTTAACTCGGTAAATTTTAAACCGTGATTCGGTGTATAGCTGTATACATCCGCTGGGCCCCCACTCAAATCTTCAATTTTTTTATAGGAAAAATAGGATTATATTTCTAAAAATATAGGACTTTATAGAACTATTTTTTCCAATCATAGGATTTAATAGGACTAAGTATGCTATTTCATGTACTAACTTTATGCATTTAAAAAACAAAATCTGTATTTAGTTGATTTTCACTTGAAAAATAGAAACTATTGAACCATTTTATCACAAGAATATACTAGTAGCTAACCATGTTAACAATAACAAAAGTATAGACCAGCGCCGTAACCAGGATCCAGGGTTTGATTTCAGGGGGGCACGCAATGGCAACAAATAAAATTAAAAAAAAATTGTACATACAACCATACGGCTCAGGGGGGGGGGGGGCCGACCGCCCCCCCCTGGTTACGGCCCTGGTATAGACTAGAATGACTTTGTATATTAATTTATCCTATAGCTAAAATAACAATTTAACAGAGTGGCGGGATTTGAAATGGGCAAAATATCAAAATTAAAGGATTTTATAGGACCTTTTAGGAATTTTGCTAAAAATATAGGATATTATAGGACATTTTTGAAAATATAGGATTTTACAGGAATTATAGGACCTCTGGGGGCCTTGCGTACGCGATTTGGAGGGAAATTCATGTCCAATGGAGTGTGCGAAGGTACTTCTCTCGTAAGAGAGATTTTATTAGCTTCTGGTATCACGTCTTAACGTATGTTCGTTTTTCTACGAGAATGTGGGCTTAGATCTAATCGAATTTACTTTTGCAGCCGCTGTTTTTCTTGGCATTAGAAAAACACGCGAACAAAAACTATGTAAGATGCATACCCGGTCCATCTAATTTGTTTTCTGAGCGAACGCAGCGTGCATCCCGCGCGACCCGTGTTGGAATATAATGGAATATTACGTCATTTAGTTGATAGCCCATTGGCTAAAAACGAAACATGATCGTATTTTGAGATTGACCATTCCGTAAAATGAACTCATTTATTCTTTATTTATTATTCGTACGGTCGTAGTTCGGATTCCCCCGATCATCTGATAGGCCTAGCTATAATGCGAACACTTATTATATTATAACTTTCTAAAACTACTGTATATTTTGTGAAATATGGTTCATAAATGTGGAAATATTTACAATTAAATTTGGCTGGAAATTCGTGATCTTTGGTCATAGGAGATATATTATCTACTTTTGTCGTTGAGCATAATACTTTCATAATATAGTATGTACTTTTGGTGTTAGTGGTAATTATCCCATAAAATATATATTAATGTATTTTTGGTGTTAGGGATAATTTTCTCATAAAATATATATTAATGTACTTTTTGGTTTTAAGGATAATTATCTCATAAAATATATATTATTGTATTTTTTGTGTTAGCGGTAATTATCCCATAAAATATATATTAATGTATTTTTTGTGTTAGGGATAATTATCTCATAAAATATATATTAATGTATTTTTTGTGTTAGGGATAATTATCTCATAAAATATATATTAATGTATTTTTCGTGTTAGTGGTAATTATCCCATAAAATATATATTAATGTATTTTTGGTGTTAGGGATAATTATCTCATAAAATATATATTAATGTATTTTTGGTGTTAGGGATAATTATCTCATAAAATATATATTAATGTATTTTTTGTTTTAGGGATAACTATATCGTAAAATATATATTAATGTATTTTTGGTGTTAGAGTTAATAGCAAGAATGTATTGAAGTGACTAAGAATATTGGACGACAGGATTCTGATTCCCATCCTCGCAGCCTTTGTAGCTTAAATTCGTCTGCTTTCCCATTCAAGTTTGCTATATGGTATGACCTTGAATGCCCCTTAAATGCAGACGAACTTTCTCCACAAAAGCTGTGAGGATGGTACCGGGGGTTAATGCTATTCTGAAATATTCTTAGTAACTTCAATACATTCTTGGTAATAGGCCTTTCTATAACATTGGCCTTCTGGTTTTGATGTTGCTGTTGCGCCACCTACCGGCGCTCGACGAAAACTCCCGGACATAACAATAAATTCGATGAGGTACCCTGTTTTTAAGCATAAACTGAACTGAACTTCTACGTATTTCGTGACGAATGAGCTACATAAAAACCAGTTCAGCAAGCGTAGCTTATTTTATAGAAAGGACTACTATCTTATCAGATATATATTATGAACTTTTTTGGCTAGCGTTACTTTTACAGGGTTCGTACACGGTCTGGAAAACCTGGAAAAGTCAGGGAATTTTAAAATGATTCCAAAAGGTCAGGGAAAAGTCAGGGAATTTTAAAATGATTCCAAAAGGTCAGGGAAAAGTCAGGGAATTTTAAAATGATTCCAAAAGGTCAGGGAATTTTAAATGGTCCAAAAAAGTAAGGGAATTTTAAAATGATCCGAAAAAAAAAGTCAATCAAATAATTTTTTGAAAGATGTATTAAAAATACACAATAAATATTTTTCAAGATTTTACCTTAAACCTCGCCTTAAACCATTCATTTATTCTACAAAAATAATCAGGGAAAACCTGGAAATGTCAGGGAATTTAATTCCGGAAGTTTTGTACGAACCCTGCTTTATCAGAGGGTATATTATGTACTTTGGTATTTATAAGATTTATATTATATACTTTTGCTGTTAGCGACCTGTTCAAATAGTCCACTTTAATCGTAAACCCGGCCACATTTTATAAATATCCCCGTTTATATTTTATTATTAGAAACATAAATTACAGAAATTGTTTCACGCGAGCGAAGTCTGTAAAAATATCCAGCAAATCCGTAAGCGTTAAGCCTTGGAATCATTATGTAATATAAATTGTTCTGGGCTGGCCATTACATGTCTCGGGGTGTTATCCAGAGTCTCAGAAGGCTTCGAGTACTTAAGGTCTTAGAAGGGACGAGCTTAGATTATTTCTTTCCTTTTTTCTTATTTTACCTGGTGCTCTTCCATTGATCTCATACATACAGGGTGCTTCCGGTCTATTTGTAGCGTCACTCGGTTTCCAAAACAATGGACATTCTAACGCGGTTGGGTTCTAGTGGATAGTTAATATAGTTGTTGACTTTTATCAAAGAATATATTTAATTATATCAAGAATATATTTAATTATATCAAGAATATATTTAATTCTACCAAAAATATATTTCATTCTACCAAAAATATATTTCATTCTACCAAGAATATATTTCATTCTATATTTAATTATACCAAGAATATATATCATTCTATATTTAATTATACCAAGAATATATTTAATTCTACCAAGAATATATTTAATTCTACCAAGAATATATTTAATTCTACCAAGAATATATTTAATTCTCCCAAGAATATATTTAATTCTACCAAGAATATATGTAATTCTACCAAGAATATATGTAATTCTACCAAGAATATATTTAATTCTACCAAGAATATATTTCATTCTACCAAGAATATATTTCATTCTACCAAGAATATATTTAATTCTACCAAGAATATATTTAATTCTACCAAGAATATATTAAATTCTATCAAGAATATATTTCATTCTACCAAGAATATATTTCAATCTACCAAGAATATATTTCATTCTACCAAGAATATATTTCTTTCAACCAAGAATATATTTTATTCTACCAAGAGTATATTTAATTCTACCAATAATATATTTAATTCTACCAAGAATATATTTAATTCTACCAAGAATATATTTAATTCTACCAAGAATATATTTAATTCTACCAAGAGTATATTTAATTCTACCAATAATATATTTAATTCTACCAAGAATATATTGCATTCTACCAAGAATATATTTCATTCTACCAATAAAATATTTCATTCTACCAAGAATATATTTCATTCTACCAAGAATATATTTCAATCGACCAAGAATATATTTCAATCGACCAAGAATATATTTCATTCTACCAAGAATATATTTCATTCTACCAAGAATATATTTCATTCTACCAAGAATATATTTCATTCTACCAAGAATATATTTCATTCTACCAAGAATATATTTCATTCTACCAAGAATATATTTCATTCTACCAAGAATATATTTCATTCTACCAAGAATATATTTCATTCTACCAAGAATATATTTCATTCTACCAAGAATATATGTAATTCTACCAAGAATTTATTTCTTTCTACCAAGAATACTTCGAAATTCACGAACTGCTTACAGGGAAACAAACATTTAGAGCGAATTTACACCTTTTGGCCGGAAATAAAAAATACCGATTAACTACAAAAAAGCCACTCTTAACACTATTTTAAACAATGTTTTATATACAAAAACATTAACAAAATTAAAACTTATTAAAAATTTAACATACAATGAAACAAGAAAAAAATAATTATTTTTCGCTATTTTTGGATATTTTAAAATTTATACGTTTCAAACTATTGGCGCCATTTGTTGAGCGGCGAAAATTGAACTTATCCCTTTTCGCTAATTTTTGAGCGATAAAATTTAATCTCCTCTATTTTAGCTCCTTTTTGAGCGGTAAAATTTAATCTCCTCTATTTTCGCTCATTGTTGAGCGGTAAAATTTAATCTCCTCTATTTTCGCTCATTGTTGAGCGGTAAAATTTAATCTCCTCTATTTTCGCTCATTTTGGAGCGGTAAAATTTAATCTCCTCTCATTTCGCTCATTATTGAGCGGCAAAATTTAATCTCCTCTATTTTCGCTTATTTTTGAGTGGTTAAATTTTCGCTCCACTCATTTCACACTTTCTTGAGCCACGAAACTTTCGTTCTTCTCTTTTTGCTCATCGTTGAACGCCGAAATTTTCGCTCGACTCGTATCCGTTTGTCAATCTTTTAAAAAAATATTTTACCTCTCAATTTCGCTCAAAATGACAAAATCCGCTCAAACTGAGAGGAGCGTGCCCATCACTTCCTTAGATCGTATTTTTGTGAAGGTTTTATGTCGAAACACCCTGTAGTTTTGATTCGGAGCTGTTAGAGCGTGGATTTTGGCGCAAAGCCGGAGATAACAACACCGGACTTCATCAAAAATGGATCTCAATTCGGTACTCCCCGAAAATAATTTTCCTTATTTGTACTCCAGCCAGCTTTCTCGCTTCTCTGTATCGCAAGTAAGGCGCCTAAGAAAATAAAAATAATTTCTTCTTTCTCATTCTGACATTGAAGCGAAATTTTTAATTGTTTTGTTTTCGGTAACTTCTTTAGGATCTTTGCTCTGGCCTTTTTATTTCCTTCAAGTCGTTTATTTTACTCTGGAATCTTAACGCCATCTAGGCGTGGCGCCGGACTAGCAACCGGGGTAAAAAGGCTAGATTTCAATTCTTACTGATACCAGTAATGGGCACCACTCCTCTCATTGTGAGTGATTGTGAGCGCTTTTGTTATTATGAGCGAATTTGAGCGCCAAAATGTTTTTTTTTCTTGAAAGAGCACGAAACGAAAATGAGAGGAGTGCCAATTTCAGCGCTCAAAAAAGATCGAAAAGAGAGGAGCGCTTATTTTGCCACTCAAAAAAGGGCGAAAAGAGAGTAGCACCGATTTTACCGATCAAAAAGAGTGAAAAGAGAGGGGCGCTTATTTTACCGCTCAAAGCAGAGCGAAAAGAGAGGAGCGCTTATTTTACAGCTCAAAAAAGAGCGAAAAGAGGGGAACACCGAGTTTACCGCTCTAAAAAGAGCGAAAATAGAGGAGCACCAGTTTTACCACTCAAAACAAAAGAGCGAAAAGAGAGGAGCGCTTATTTTACCACTGAAAAATGCATTAGCGTGAGCGGATATTAGGCTAGCGAGTGCGAGCGGTGAATGAGCTGAGCGGCTCTTTGACGAAAATGCCCAACACGCCTGATACCTTTAGCACGAGTGTTTGCTACTGGTGAGAGAAAAACAGGGGTAACCATGTGGGAAAGCATAGTCGTTTGGTCGGTTTTATTTTGGCAAACACGTTCTTTCTTTTGAAACCCCACCGCAGATCACGTCTGGAGGGGATGCGCCAACTCAAGGGGAATGCAATGCCAGAAGCACCGCTTTCCTTCGCGGGGATTATTATGGCGTTTCAATATAATTGGATCCAAACTTGACCAAATGTTAAAAGACAATTGGATCAAGATTGGGCCCCTATAAATCACAATTTGAGCCAAATTCCATCCCGATTGGATCCCAATCCGATTATGATTGTATAAAGATTTGATCACAATATGATTTAGTTTCGATCGAAATTTGATCCCAATTGGATCTCAATCCGCTTAAGCTTTTATATAAATTTAATTCCAATATGATTAAGATTGGATCGAAATTTGATCGTAATATGATATATATTGGTATCCCAACATGATTTATATTGGTATCGCAATATGATTTATATTGGTATCCCAATATGATTTATATTGGTATCCCAATATGATTTATATTGGTATCCCAATATGATTTATATTGGTATCCCAATATGATTTATATTGGTATCCCAATATGATTTATATTGGTATCCCAATATGATTTATATTGGTATCCCAATATGATTTATATTGGTATCCCAATATGATTTATATTGGTATCCCAATATGATTTATATTGGTATCCCAATATGATTTATATTGGTATCCCAATATGATTTATATTGGTATCCCAATATGATTAAGATTGGATCGAAATTTGATCCTAATATGATTTATATTGGTATAATAATATTATTAAGATTGGATTGAAATTTGATCCTAATATGATTAAGATTGGATCGAAATTTGATCCTAATATCATTAAGATTGGATCGAATTTTGATCCTAATGTGATTAAGATTGGATCGAAATTTTATACTAATATGATTAAGATTGGATCGAAATTTGACCCGAATATGATTTATATTGGTATAATAATATTATTAAGATTGGATTGAAATTTGATCCTAATATGATTAAGATTGGATCGAAATTTGATCCTAATATCATTAAGATTGGATCGAAATTTTATCCTAATATGATTTATATTGGTATAATAATATTATTAAGATTGGATCGAAATTTGATCCTAATATGATTAAGATTGGATCGAAATTTGATCCTAATATGATTAAGATTGGATCGAAATTTGATCCTAATATGATTAATATTGGATCGAAATTTGATCCTAATATGATTAAGATTGGATCGAAATTTTATACTAATATGATTAAGATTGGATCGAAATTTGACCGGAATATGATTTATATTGGTATAATAATATTATTAAGATTGGATTGATATTTGATCCTAATATGATTAAGATTGGATCGAAATTTGATCCCAATATCATTAAGATTGGATCGAAATTTTATCCTAATATGATTTATATTTATATAATAATATTATTAAGATTGGATCGAAATTTGATCCTAATATGATTAAGATTGGATTGAAATTTGATCCTAATATGATTAAGATTGGATCGAAATTTGATCCTAATATGATTAAGATTGGATCGAAATTGTATACTAATATGAATAAGATTGGATCGAAATTTGACCCGAATATGATTAAGATTGGATCGAAATTTGATCCTAATATGATTAAGATTGGATCGAAATTTGATCCTAATATGATTAAGAATTTGATCCTAATATGATTAAGATTGGATCGAAATTTTGACCAATATGATTAAGATTGGATCGGAATTTTATCCTAATATGATTAAGATTGGATCGAAATTTTATTCTAATATGATTAAGATTGGATCGAAATTTTATCCTAATATGATTAAGATTGGATCGAAATTTTATCCCAATATGATTAAGATTGGATCGAAATTTTCTCCTAATATGATTAAGATTGGATCGAAATTTTATCCTAATATGATTAAGATTGGATCGAAATTTGATCCTAATATGATTAATATTGGATCGAAATTTGATCCTAATATGATTAAGATTGGATCGAAATTTTATACTAATATGATTAAGATTGGATCGAAATTTGACCGGAATATGATTTATATTGGTATAATAATATTATTAAGATTGGATTGAAATTTGATCCTAATATGATTAAGATTGGATCGAAATTTGATCCCAATATCATTAAGATTGGATCGAAATTTTATCCTAATATGATTTATATTTATATAATAATATTATTAAGATTGGATCGAAATTTGATCCTAATATGATTAAGATTGGATTGAAATTTGATCCTAATATGATTAAGATTGGATCGAAATTTGATCCTAATATGATTAAGATTGGATCGAAATTGTATACTAATATGAATAAGATTGGATCGAAATTTGACCCGAATATGATTAAGATTGGATCGAAATTTGATCCTAATATGATTAAGATTGGATCGAAATTTGATCCTAATATGATTAAGATTGGATCGAAATTTTGACCAATATGATTAAGATTGGATCGGAATTTTATCCTAATATGATTAAGATTGGATCGAAATTTTATTCTAATATGATTAAGATTGGATCGAAATTTTATCCTAATATGATTAAGATTGGATCGAAATTTTATCCCAATATGATTAAGATTAGATCGAAATTTTATTCTTATATGATTAAGATTGGATCGAAATTTTATCCTAATATGATTAAGATTGGATCGAAATTTTATCCTAATATGATTAAGAATTTGATCCTAATATGATTAAGATTGGATCGAAATTTTTACCAATATGATTAAGATTGGATCGAAATTTTATCCTAATATGATTAAGATTGGATCGAAATTTTATCCTAATATGATTAAGATTGGATCGAAATTTTATCCTAATATGATTAAGATTGGATCGAAATTTTATCCTAATATGATTAAGATTGGATCGAAATTTTATACTAATATGATTAAGATTGGATCGAAATTTGACCCGAATATGATTTATATTGGTATAATAATATTATTAAGATTGGATTGAAATTTGATCCTAATATGATTAAGATTGGATCGAAATTTGATCCTAATATCATTAAGATTGGATCGAAATTTTATCCTAATATGATTTATATTGGTATAATAATATTATTAAGATTGGATCGAAATTTGATCCTAATATGATTAAGATTGGATCGAAATTTGATCCTAATATGATTAAGATTGGATCGAAATTTGATCCTAATATGATTAATATTGGATCGAAATTTGATCCTAATATGATTAAGATTGGATCGAAATTTTATACTAATATGATTAAGATTGGATCGAAATTTGACCGGAATATGATTTATATTGGTATAATAATATTATTAAGATTGGATTGATATTTGATCCTAATATGATTAAGATTGGATCGAAATTTGATCCCAATATCATTAAGATTGGATCGAAATTTTATCCTAATATGATTTATATTTATATAATAATATTATTAAGATTGGATCGAAATTTGATCCTAATATGAATAAGATTGGATTGAAATTTGATCCTAATATGATTAAGATTGGATCGAAATTTGATCCTAATATGATTAAGATTGGATCGAAATTGTATACTAATATGAATAAGATTGGATCGAAATTTGACCCGAATATGATTAAGATTGGATCGAAATTTGATCCTAATATGATTAAGATTGGATCGAAATTTGATCCTAATATGATTAAGAATTTGATCCTAATATGATTAAGATTGGATCGAAATTTTGACCAATATGATTAAGATTGGATCGGAATTTTATCCTAATATGATTAAGATTGGATCGAAATTTTATTCTAATATGATTAAGATTGGATCGAAATTTTATCCTAATATGATTAAGATTGGATCGAAATTTTATCCCAATATGATTAAGATTGGATCGAAATTTTCTCCTAATATGATTAAGATTGGATCGAAATTTTATCCTAATATGATTAAGATTGGATCGAAATTTGATCCTAATATGATTAATATTGGATCGAAATTTGATCCTAATATGATTAAGATTGGATCGAAATTTTATACTAATATGATTAAGATTGGATCGAAATTTGACCGGAATATGATTTATATTGGTATAATAATATTATTAAGATTGGATTGAAATTTGATCCTAATATGATTAAGATTGGATCGAAATTTGATCCCAATATCATTAAGATTGGATCGAAATTTTATCCTAATATGATTTATATTTATATAATAATATTATTAAGATTGGATCGAAATTTGATCCTAATATGATTAAGATTGGATTGAAATTTGATCCTAATATGATTAAGATTGGATCGAAATTTGATCCTAATATGATTAAGATTGGATCGAAATTGTATACTAATATGAATAAGATTGGATCGAAATTTGACCCGAATATGATTAAGATTGGATCGAAATTTGATCCTAATATGATTAAGATTGGATCGAAATTTGATCCTAATATGATTAAGATTGGATCGAAATTTTGACCAATATGATTAAGATTGGATCGGAATTTTATCCTAATATGATTAAGATTGGATCGAAATTTTATTCTAATATGATTAAGATTGGATCGAAATTTTATCCTAATATGATTAAGATTGGATCGAAATTTTATCCCAATATGATTAAGATTAGATCGAAATTTTATTCTTATATGATTAAGATTGGATCGAAATTTTATCCTAATATGATTAAGATTGGATCGAAATTTTATCCTAATATGATTAAGAATTTGATCCTAATATGATTAAGATTGGATCGAAATTTTTACCAATATGATTAAGATTGGATCGAAATTTTATCCTAATATGATTAAGATTGGATCGAAATTTTATCCTAATATGATTAAGATTGGATCGAAATTTTATCCTAATATGATTAAGATTGGATCGAAATTTTATCCTAATATGATTAAGATTGGATCGAAATTTTATCCTAATATGATTAAGATTGGATCGAAATTTTATCCTAATATGATTAAGATTGGATCGAAATTTGTTCCTAATATGATTAAGATTGGATCGAAATTTGATCCTAATATGATTAAGATTGGATCGAAATTTGTTCCTAATATGATTAAGATTGGATCGAAATTTGATCCTAATATGATTAAGATTGGATCGAAATTTTTACCAATATGATTAAGATTGGATCGAAATTTTATCCTAATATGATTAAGATTGGATCGAAATTTTATCCTAATATGATTAAGATTGGATCGAAATTTTATCCTAATATGATTAAGATTGGATCGAAATTTTATCCTAATATGATTAAGATTGGATCGAAATTTTATCCTAATATGATTAAGATTGGATCGAAATTTTATCCTAATATGATTAAGATTGGATCGAAATTTGTTCCTAATATGATTAAGATTGGATCGAAATTTGATCCTAATATGATTATGATTGGATCGAAATTTTATCCTAATATGATTAAGATTGGATCGAAATTTGATCCTAATATGATTAAGATTGGATCGAAATTTTATCCTAATATGATTAAGATTGGATCGAAATTTGATCCTAATATGATTAAGATTGGATCGAAATTTGATCCTAATATGATTAAGATTGGATCGAAATTTGATCCTAATGTGATTAAGATTGGATCGAAATTTTATCCTAATATGATTAAGATTGGATCGAAATTTTATCCTAATATGATTAAGATTGGATCGAAATTTTATCCTAATATGATTAAGATTGGATCGAAATTTTATCCCAATATGATTAAGATTGGATCGAAATTTTATCCTAATATGATTAAGATTGGATCGAAATTTTATCCTAATATGATTAAGATTGGATCGAAATTTTATCCTAATATGATTAAGATTGGATCGAAATTTTATCCTAATATGATTTTTTTTATTTTTATAACAATATGATTAGGATTGGATCGAAATTTGATCTTAATATTATTTATATTTTTATCCCAAGATGATTAAGATTGAATCCAAATTTAATCAAGATTGGATCGTAATTTTATCCATATATGATTAAGATTGCAGTTCAGATAAGATATTTGAAAATATTAAGTTCAAATTAATATTTTATTCCCGTTGGATCTGTCCAATTTTTTTCAAAACAAATTTCGATCCAATAAAATGTATCAACATTTCAACAAATTTTGATTTTTCTTTTCCGTAATGAAACCCTTAACGTCATTCATAGCCTGGACCTCTAAGGCGCGTAATTTGAAATTGAGAAAAAAAATAATTGTATTTGAAACTTTAATTACGGTAAACCCAAGTGTAAGCGCCGAACTGATTTTACCTTTTTCTACGAACTTGTTTTTACGTCTATAAGGAAGTCTAATATTTTACCCGTTATTTTATTTTTCTGTCTTCTGTTCCGTTTGTCAACGAAAGAAAAAAATAGAATCGTAATTTCCGTTCGGGAGTTCTTGGCGATTTTTTTGATCTGGCTTCAGCATTTTTTTCGTGGCAAAAAGTTACTTTTTTGGGGTTTTTTTTTGTGTAAAAAGCGTTTTATACAATATAGTGTTATATTTGTTGTTGAAGGATTTCACGAAAAATTCTTAGAGATTGTTATGCTGGTTGTAAGCGCATAAAAGGGGCGTGGCCTTTATTTTCAAAGATTTTTTTTACAAATACTTTACTCAACTTTAGATTGATTTTGGGAAACCTAGTTGTTTATTGGTTAAAAAGGAAGTTTCAGCACTTCATATTGGACAAGCCCCGGCGCTTGTAATATATGAATGATTTTAGTCAAATATGGTTTTGATGGACAAAATTTAAATTTGGATATTTTACGTCAAAATTTATTTCGAAAACTTTTATCACGGTTTATATATTTACACAGGTTAGACTACTTCGGCTCAGAGATGGACGCTTATGAGCTACTCCCGCGTTTAGAGAATTTGAAAAATTCTACTTCGCGCCTACAGCGCCGGCTTGTGTAAAGTTTCGGAAGTATAATCAACTATTGTTAAAATAATATTTATATTTAAAAATGGAGCGCCACCTATATTTTAAATTTAAATGTGTCGTAGATAATTAATACATTTTAAAATACATATTATCAAATTATAAATACGGTAGCTCATTAGTGTATTTATAATTAAAATTTATAAAAATTTAATTTATAATAATTAGTACTGTTTATATACATTAGAGGGCGTACCAGTAGCATAGTAGAAAACAGGGTTGCCTGTCAGAAGAACTTAAGAGGCTCAAAACGCTAGCACATATGAAGGTACAAGTAGTCAAACCTGTGTAAATATATAAGCCGCGCTTTTATTATACCTTGGACAAATAATTATTGGACCCGAAACCAAATGACGCTTTTGGTGCCTTTACGGCAGCGCCGCTTGTAGCGCCGTAGTGTCAAGTATTGGAAAGATTTCTATCCAAATTCTAAACGCGTGCCCAATATTAGCAGACGACGTTAGGCCTAGCCTTCTTAGCTCGTCACTGTCGTCAAAGCTTACACCTTTATTTCCATTTTGACAGGGAATTTTTAAATTTATAATCTATTTAAACTTTCACACAACCTATATATGCAAAAACATTAAAGCGAACTTCTTATTTAAATTAATTAAATCATTATCCTTTCATTTTTATTTCAATATAATTATTACTGAATAATCTAAAGCCTATTTAATGCGGGTCATCTGACATTTTTACGCACGTGTTTTGTATTTGGATAGAAATATTTCGCGATTCTCTCGGTAGGAGCGCTGACGGGCGATGCAAATTAAGGAACAGGGGATTTTGCTTAGGTTCCGAGTCCAGTAATTATTACTTCAAGATTATAACTCTTTTACTCTTCCTAATAATATTAATTAATTAAATAGTAAATTCGAAATTACCAAGTAACTGTTTTATTTAATAAATAAATAAATTTTAATTACAACGTAAAACCTTTATAACAATAGAATTTCAAATAGAGTTTAACACTTCGAAATATACCAAGTTTAAAATTACAAATTGGGGTTAAATTTATTCCGGAAACATTTAAAACACTAATCGATTACAAAGTCAGTCATTTATTTTATTTCGAAAAGTCTAAAAATAGGTTTTTCGTTTTAATGCAATGCAAACTGACATAAAGTCTTGCCCTTCTTGTTTATATCCAAGTTAGTTATTACGACGATAACGTTATAGGAATAACTTTTCCGGCTGGCTGGTTGACAGGCTGGCTTCCTATATAACAAAAAAAAGAACCACAGCTCTTTCCTCAGAATTTTATCGGCATTATTTATCTCCACTAGGTAATTAATTACGCTTAACAAAAGAGGGAGCTAGTCACGTCCTCGTTTTCGGCCAATGCCAAATATCGAACAATCGTCGCGAAAATCGATAGTACATTAGCAAAGGCCTATTTACCCCTTTCTTCTTCTTCTTTTAGCTTTCAATAGAAAATATTGCGCTCTCTATAAAAATAACCGATACTCGTTTCTTTGTCACAGGAGGATTTTCACTATGAATTTACCGAATGCGACGAACTGGGCGGTAGATGGCGCGTGTCCGTACCCAAACCTAATACCTGCATACTAGGAGCGCCCAACCCACCGGAAAGAGCCAATTGCAGTGAGTATATACCTATATATCACCCATTTTATAACCAAATAGAACACAGCGTGTTTGCTATAGTTTGTTGAACCGTAATCGTAAGAGTTGCTCTTCGTGAACCAATTCGCCAAAATTCGAAACGAAGCCATCAGATTTGGATTTTAAATGCTTTTATTTAAACTAGATGGTGCCGAATTTATTTATTTTTTGGTGGGAAGGTAATAAATTTTGACAGATTTTTTTAACGTAGAACTATTTGTAACACAAGAAAAATTTATTTTTTTCGCAATTTTTAGATAATTTAAAAATAAGTTTACGTTTCAGACTACTGGCGCCATCTAGTAAAACTTCTGGTATTTCCAAATAGGATTCTACCGACTATATCCCCGTAAAAGGATCTTCGCCCCTGGTCATAAATGTGTCGGTGTATTCGTAGTAAGTTCTGTTGGCTTATACCTTGGCGTGCATTAAGAGTGAGTTATATTTAGGCCTTGGCGTGTACACGCAGTGAGTTATATTTAGGCCTTGGCGTTTACACGCAGTGAGTTATATTTAGGCCTTGGCGTGTATTAGCAATGAGCAATATTTAGGCCTTGGCCTGTAAAAGCAGTGAGTTACATTTAGGCCTTGACTCGTACAAGCAATGGGTTATAATTAGGCCTTGGCGCGTGCGTATTAGCAATAAGCAATATTTAAGCCTTGGCCTGTAAAAGCAGTGAGTTACATTTAGGCGTTGACTTGTACAAGCAGTGTGTTATAATTAGGCCTTGGCGCGTATTAGCAATAAGCTATATTTAAACCTTGGCCTGTACACACAGTGAGTTATATTTAGGCCTTGGCATGTATTAGCAATGAGCAATATTTAGGCTTGGCCTGTACAAACAGTGAGTTATATTTAGGCCTTGGCGTGTACAAGCAGTTACTTATATTTAAGCCTTGGCGTGTACAAGCAGTTACTTTTATTTAGGCCTTGGCCTGTACAAGCAGTGAGTTATATTTAGGCTTTGGCGTGTATTAGCAATAGTCTTAGTCGATAATTCAAAATAACGGTCAAAAACGCCGCCGATCAGTTTAGTAAAATATTTTCGGTGGCGTAATCGTCGGGCATTTTCGGTATGGAGATACAGGCCGGAAGGCAGGCAAGGCTGCCAGATTTCGATAGACCGAAAACGGCCAACTCTCTCAAATGTTTTCGTTTTCAAAACGGAAAATTTTGCGGCGTAGCTATCGACTAAGACTATGAGCAATATTTAGGCTTGGCCTGTACAAACAGTGAGTTATATTTAGGCCTTGGCGTGTACAAGCAGTTACGTATATTTAAGCCTTGGCGTGTACAAGCAGTGAGTTATATTTAGGCCTTGGCGTGTATTAGCAGTGAGCTACATTTAGGCCTAGCGAGTATTTAGAATATAAGTGATACATTTTATGGAATTTTCCCGGTCGTTCCTTGATTTAACAACTCTCCTGTACTAACTTTCTTATTTTTGAGCAACTTTGAAACGCGTAGGCTAGAAATGCAAGGAAAATAATGGTGTCTTTGAAGCGGGTTACTTCGTGTGAATTATTCATGGGAAAGATTCTTTATACAGGCTGCCGGGATATTTTTTAGATGATGTACACAATTTTGGCGAAGGAGTTATCTGTCTGCTTTTACGCTTAGCTTTTGAAAGGGACGTCAAAAATGCAAATTAAACGTGGTTTCGCAACTTTTTGATAGCTAAGCCTCGGTTGTTGTTAAAAAAAAGGTAATTTTATAATAATCTATTATCTCGCGTCGCACGCATTTTTATTTTATTACTTTAGGAAATATAATGAGAAATACGCGTAAAATGTAATTTAAAGGTCCTAAAAATGTCTACATCATTACGAAATTTGTCAACTTCTGATGGTAGGTGGCGCTGGTTAGTTAGAATATATATTAGATATACACCATAAGTAATAGAACAACAATAAATATGATAAATTAGAATCTATGGCTTATTTTAAAGAATATTGTCTGCGGTTCGAGATTGCATATTTTAATTAATTTAATCTTAACTAACATAAACAAAATTGACTGATTTCAAAATGAAGTTTTTGCGCGTGACAGTACCTTTTCATTGTGAGGTATAGCCGGCATATACAGGGTGTTTCAAAGGGTTATGCAAAAATTTGAAGGAGTTGTAGGGGGTGAGTTGAGAAGTGTGCCTGTTTTTCCCCATTTCCCTACGTTGAGTTAAAAGAGCGCCAGAGAGCTTCAAAGTGTGTTTCTTACTAGCCCCTGGAAGTAGGCTGCAGCAAGCGCAAAACCAAGCAGCAGAGAAACGCGAACATTAAGGTTTGGGTTCGTGTGATAGGTAAAAAAGGACTTTGGAAACAAATCGAGGTAACCAGCGTAAAAAAAGTAAACTTAAACAGTATTTAAAGTCCCTGCTGCTTGGTTTTGCGCTTGTTGCAGCCTACTTGCAGGGGCTAGTAGGCCACACTTTGAAGCTCTCTGGCGCTCTTCACTCATCGTAGGGAAATGGGGAAAAACAGGCATGCTTCTCAACTCACCCCCTACAACTCCTTCAAATTTTTGCATCACCTTTTGAAACACCCTGTATACCTGCTTTTATATCCTATAACATGGCTGCGTATTTTCACGCGCAAAATGAATTTTAAGATCCACCAATAAGTATGACAATTAGGAAAAATTCTCAACGAACTAATTTTCAGCGTTAATGTCCAATTAAGGTTTAAACAATAGGAACGGTCATACTTATCATTAATATGTTACTTATGCCCTTATGGAAACACAAAAATGTAAATTTTGGTTATAACAGATCGGTATCTCGAGATTCGTTGTCCAAATACTATTTAGTCTGGAACTTTGACGTTTCAGTGACATGGAATTTCCCTCTATCGGTTAAAATAGGCATTTCAACGATGGATGGGAAGGTATCACAAGAAGCTGCCACGTTTAAAAACGTCGTTAACCGCGCCACCTTGCGGCTCTTAACGATATTACTATTTGGATTTCTAAAAACAGATGTCAAAACGTATTGCACATGCGCCGAGATAGTTACGCGTTGGGAATAATAATTTGGGCGTTTTAGTTAAACCCAATAGGCCTTTCTATAAAGTGACATTGGCCTTCTTGTTTAGACGCGCGTCACTTACAAGGAGACGACCCGAGGTGATAATCACCGATTTTGTTAAAACTCGGGGGATTGGTAGACCTTCATGTAACTTGAAAAATCCTAAAGGGAATTTATTCATTGGGCAACCGGTTTGCCATGGCAACGAAAAATGTTTTTGACAACATGAAATTGAAATTTTCCCATTGAAAATAACATGGGATTTTGACCGATTTCCCTGTGAAAAAAAAATTTAAAAAATTGATAAAAATGTGATCAATTGTATTTTTTTCGTACATTTTTATCATGTTTTATTTATTATTTTGGTATTTTTTTTCAATTTTAGAATCGGTCAAAATCCCATGTTATTTTCAATGGGAAAATTTCCATTTTATGCTGTCAAAAACATTTTTCGTTGCCCTGGCAAACCCGTTGCCCATTGAATAAAATCCCTTTAGGATTTTTCAAGTTACATGAAGATCCAATCCCCCGAGTTTGAACAAAATCGGTGTGTAACACCTCGGGTCGTCTCCTTGTTAGTCACGTAGAAGTGACGTTTCACTATAATAGCGTCTGGATTTTTCAGCGTAAACGGGCTCGAGCGATTTCGCGCGTGCTTCCTGACATAAAAAAAATGCGCGAGCCTATTGCGCTAAAATATGAAAGAGCGCGTGGAACATTTTAACAAGTTGAACAAGACACGAATTAAAATTCGACGAGTCGCCCGTTTTATAAAGATAACCTTCAAAACTGAACTGAACTCCTACGTATCTCGTGACGAAAGCGATACATTAAAACAAGTTCGGCAAGCGTAATGACTTTATGGAAAAGCTTATTTATAGAATCCACAGAGCTTTGACCACGTTTGATATATTACACAGGTTAGGCTTGTCGTGCACTACTCCCTCATTCGGAAATTTCCAAATTGCGTTCGCTGCGCCATCTCGGATAAAATTGTAAAAACTATTGACCAAATTTATATATATATATATATCCAATTAATACTGTTTCAATAAATTAGATGGCGCAGCGAGCGCGATTTGGAAAAACGAGTTGCCAGTCAGCAGAATTTAAGCGGCCCCGTCCTGTAATATGCGCGAAGCTACGGACAATTCTAACCTGTGTAATATATAAACCGTGCTTTGACAATAGTTCAACAATTAATCTAAAGATGGCGCCACTTTTGCCGCTGCCGCGTGCTAGTCGCCGAAACAGGCTTGGATCGATTTGTTTAAATAGACGGTAAAATAAATTCCAACGGCTTCCCAGCCTCTGAAGGGTTTTTGAATTTGGGGGTAGGAAAAAAGGGGAAACTTTTCGTGACAGCATGGCTGCCAGCCTCCCCACTTCGCGACTTTAATTGTCACTGAAGTCATTTCAATCGTTTTTCTCGTCTATTACGATTGATCTCAATTAATAATTTGTATTTTAATTTAAAGAATTCAAGTTATAGGTAAATTTACAGTTAAACAACCATTTGGTCTAGCTTTTATTCCCGAAATATAACGGTCAGTTTACTTAGATGGCGCCACGTGCTCTACGAAGAATCATGATTTAGATATTTGTTACTCGGCGACAGTTAAAAATTGGTCTCTGCGCATGCTTCAATACCAACCAATCCGGTGTTCCCTCCCTGGCTAGTGTCCAGTTTTTAAGTGGCAATGACGGTTTAAAATTCCACCCCCATTTATTTTACCGTCTATTATAAAATTATTTGAATATGTTTTATTTTCTCAGCAATTTCCTGCGAACCGGGGATGTATTTAGATAAGTACAATTCAGTGTGTCAACCGTGTCAGGCCGGGACTTATTCTTTGGGCGGAGGGATCTACATCGACAACTGGTCGCCGCTCCCGAAGGGCTTCGAGATCAGCCAAGAGTCGTTCGCCAGCAGCTTCCGTTTCCTGCAGCAGAGCGTCGAAGATGGACCATCTAACTGCACAAAGTAAACCATTGCTGCTTCGTGCTAATAGTAATACGCGCTTCAATAAAACCAATTCAGCTATTCGCTACGAATATAAATAGTTCTTGCGATCCACAATTCTACGAGAGACTGATACGGAAGTGATAGCTAGCAGACAACACGAATTTTCTGGATGCGCTAAGTTAGAGCGCCATCTTTCCACCAAAAGCGAAAAAATATTACACGTCAATTCAACTCAACGTTACTTTAGGGCTATCAACATCATTAGGCATAATCTACCGCGTTTTTTCCAAATACTAATTTTGGTCACCGATAGATGGCACTATTACGTAGCGCATCCCAAAAATATTTTCCAAATTCTAATTTTGGTCACCGATAGATGGCACTATTACGTAGCGCATCCAGAAAATATTTTCCAAATTCTAATTTTGGTCACCGATAGATGGCACTATTACGTAGCACATCCAGAAAATATTTTCCAAATACTAATTTAGGTCACCGATAGATGCCACTATTACAGAAAATATAGGCCTTCTGCTAGCTGTCTCTTCCGTGTTCTTCCCACACAACGTAAGGTATCTATGCTTAGGCTGAAAGCGGTGCCAGAAATAAGGTTTCCAGTAAAGGAAAACGCCGTGACTGCTAGCATCGACGATTAGGCCTAACTGAAATTTTTGAGTCCACGTTTGCTGTTGTTGTGTTTTTTTGTTATCATTAAAGATAATCTATACTAATAATCTATCATCGACGTAAAACATGTTAGGCCTAGCTCAGATTTTGCGTCGATGGTTGCAGTAGTGGCGTTTTTGCCCTGGTGCTTTATGAAATTCTTCAAAAATTTTCAAACGATTCTTTCGCGACCGAATCGATTCTAGGTGGCGTAACGGCGCTAGCTTCTCCGAGGATTTAGCGTCTGCAACAGACAAATTAAAAAGTCTTAAGAACGTTTTTCCTTAAATAAAATTATCAATATATAAGCAAACGATGCATAAATTATATTAAAATGCAAGTTTCATTATTTATAAAGTTAAATTGACGAATAACGATGAGGAAAAACTAATAGCATCTACTTTAGCCGCTACCTATCTAGGTTTCAATGGCGAACCAAAGGGGGCGTTGCGATAGTTTTCGGTCGCGAATAAAGTGAACATCCAACCTATTTGACTTATAGCGTTTTCCATTAGATTGCTCGAGATTCGCTCCAAATCTGTCTCTGACGTGATAGATCTCGCCCCAATCGACTAGAGTAAAACCGCAAATGGAACATGCCATGAACACATTCCCGCGCTTTGTTGTTTTTCGTCTGTTAGTAATTTGAATTTTCGCGTCTTGGTCTGCCATTTTGCTAAAACATCTAAATTGAACACGCAAAAATTTGCTCCGATCTCGATCTCGATCCGTTGATCTGTCGAAATCGGCAGATTGGTTTTGGTTAGAGCGCTCGAGAGCAGTCAAATCGCAAACGTTAAGTACTAGATTTTCTGGCAAACTCACATAGATGACACTCCAGCTTTAAACAACTTAAAGGGAGTTTCAAGGGAGGTGTGAGGGGTCAGAAGTCTATTCAAAAAACGTCAGTGAAACGTCATCAGAGTGTAACTTTGTAAATGCAACGAACGGCGACCGAATGATGTTTTTAAAGGACTTCAACCTCACCACAGCTCTCTCTTGAAAGTCCCTTTAAGAATGCTTAGAATAGAAATTCAATGTCCTGCATTAACAACGAATCGCAGCAGCTGAGAAAAAACAAGTAGTAGAATTGAGTAGTTGCAGTTGGTTTCTAGGGGCAGGTCACTTCCTTGATTAACACCCCTCAAAAGATTAAATCCGATTTAATCGTGTTTATTTTGATTAAATTCAATTTAATCACGATTCAGTTGATTAAATCACGTTTAATCCTGATTAGAATGTTTAAATCCGATTTAATCATGATTAAATGATTAAATCAGATTAAAATGATTAAATCTGTTTAAAATAATTAAATCTGTTTAAAATAATTAAATCTGTTTAAAATAATTAAATCTGTTTAAAATAATTAAATCTGTTTAAAATAATTAAATCCTGATTAAAAAAATTATATCGTGATTAGTATGATTAAATCGTACTTTAGTTTTGATTTTAATGATAAATTCTCTATTCGACCGATTATATTGATTGAATCGTGATTAAAGTGTTTAAATCTAATTAAAATGATTAAATCTAATTAAAATGATTAAATCTAATTAAAATGATTAAATCTAATTAAAATGATTAAATCTAATTAAAATGATTAAATCTAATTAAAATGATTAAATCTAATTAAAATGATTAAATCTAATTAAAATGATTAAATCTAATTAAAATGATTAAATCTAATTAAAATGATTAAATCTAATTAAAATGATTAAATCTAATTAAAATGATTAAATCTAATTAAAATGATTAAATCTAATTAAAATGATTAAATCTAATTAAAATGATTAAATCTAATTAAAATGATTAAATCTAATTAAAATGATTAAATCTAATTAAAATGATTAAATCTAATTAAAATGATTAAATCTAATTAAAATGATTAAATCTAATTAAAATGATTAAATCTAATTAAAATGATTAAATCTAATTAAAATGATTAAATCTAATGAAAATGATTAAATCTAATGAAAATGATTAGATCATGATTAGAATGATTAAATCTCGTTTAAATTATTGAATCCTGATTAAAAAGATTAGATCATGATTAGAATGATTAAATCTCGTTTAAATCGTGATTAGATTTTTTAATCTTGAATACCCTGATTTAATCACGATTACCCTGATTTAATCATTTTACTATGATTAAGACGCACCCAAAATGGAAGTGACCTGCCCTCGGTTGGTTTGCTCAGAATAGAAATTCAATGTCCTGTATTAACAACGAATTATTAGATAAATGGTATAATCACGGGTGTCTTGGGTGGGTGCAGATACCAATGGACACCTTACGAAGAGTACATTTCTTCGGACGGGGGCCCGTGTTCTTCGGAGCTGAGATACTCGGTACAATTGGTCAAACCTGGGTTATTGACTTTCGAGTATCAGAACATCGACGATTTCGTCTTGCTAACGTTCGAGGTGAGTTCGCGTATCGTCATAAGCTTATAATTACGCGTTACATACGTGTGTCAGTTCCCTGTCTTTGGCGTGTTATATTTCTACTGAGAGCCATTTCTTAGAAATACTTCCCAAAATATATGTATGGCCGAAGACCGAAAATAAGCCAACGTTTTGAAACCAAAGAGTAAAGAAAGTTGTTAGTCCCACAAACTTGGTCTAATCATTGAATTGGGAATAATACTGCTAGAATTAAAATTACGGTTGCCAACTTTCCATGATTACGCGGGACCTGTTCTGATAAGACTGTACGAAATTCATCTTTATAATTAAGCGGTAGCGCCATCTATACTTTGTAAAGTTATATGGCAAAAAATAAATAATTATTAGCTAACTCACCGTAACTTGAGTTAAAAAGGATCGTGTTGACAGAATAAAATTATTTTTAAACAACTTCAATGGTTTGTTTGTTACGCATCAGATTCGCTAAAAAATTCAATTGCAATATAGTTGCCACTACTAGAGACAGATGCCGCTACGGTAGAACGATAAAGTTGATAAAGTCTCCTTATTGAATGAAATTGGTCCCACGCCAGCCAGATTTAGTTATACCTCTATTTATTCCCAACTCAATTAGTCTAATAGTCTGTGTTAAATGTTTGGCCAGTTCGGATTTTATAGAATGGCGTATTCCATAATTCTTTAACACTAACTGACACACTTATTACTCGTAACTATAGACTTACGGTATCAAACTATTATAATTTGAAAATCCAATTTAACTCTAATATGGTTTCTAATATCCTTAGGTACAAAACGATCGGTGTCAGAGTTTAAGACAATTAGAAAACTACCGTTTCCCGCCAAAAACGGACGAGGACGAGTGGAAGCAAATAACTGTAAGTGATTAAAGGGATTTGGATATCGAACCTTGTTTCAAATGATCGAATCCACTTATTATCGAAATTAATTTGTTCGAACGTCAAATGATCGAAAATACTGAACCTGCTATTTTAAGCTAATAAGTGAAGTAAAACTAATGAAAATAATTTTTTTCACTGATTAAAATAAACAATTCAAAACTATAAAACTAATAAAACTAATGTCACGAGAGCCTATAAATTATAACCGCTATTTCAACCTAACCTTACCTAAGTGGGGTGGCGAAGTGGTTAGCACTCTCGCCTCGCAGCAAGATTAGCCGGGTTTGATCCCAGCTTGTGGCACTAGGCTAAAACTCTAAACTACTCCTTCCGCGTTGAGTTTGCAAGTTATCTCCCCACTGGTTCAAGGGGTTTTCCCCCGAGTTCTTCGGTTTCCCCTTCCATAAAAAGTTGTTGAGGTTAACGGTAATAGTGAGTGTAGGGAGCTGTTGGCTCGCGTGGCATGCTGGGCTTGCCGCCATCCTCCTACGCATTGTAACCCGGCCACCTGAACTAATGGCTTTAAAAGTCGCTCGATGACTTAGGCCTAAGGTGGTACCTTGGGTATTAGCCTAGCTGATTATTAACCTACCCTACTGAATTAAAATTTCAACAGATAACAAAAAGATACTTTTAGTAAAGTCCAAACCACTAGTCCCTTTAGCCGAATCTTCATCATTTTAACTACACTTATTTCCTCCTAAAACAGTACTTTAAAAACTATTCGATCAACTGTAAATTTTATCAAATCATTCAAATGCTCAAACGTACCTAAACTATTTTAATCATTTTTAAATGCTGATTATTTTTAATGACGTGTAATGTCTGGTTTGAAAGGTCCCGCTGAGTAAAGGGCAGAATGTGCTGTATTGGAAGACGATTGGGATGGGCTCCGGAGAATACTTCGACCACAAACTGATGCCGGTCAAAATCAAATCCATCAACATTACTGGTAACGTCTTTATTATTAAACTTCCCACGCCAATGAGGACCTGAGGAAACGCATTCCCCGCTAGTGTCGTGACCGAGCTAAATACTTGTTATCAAGACTACCTACCAATGGAAGAAAAACTTCTTGTTAGAATCGACTAAACGTAGCAACGGTTCCCGATTTAATTAGCTGTGGAAATAAACCAATAGATCTTAAAAGAAATTGATTTGAAAATCTTCATCGGTTCATTGTGTAAATTGGCGCGTGCTTGATCGGAAGGGATAATCTTATTGGCTAAGACAAATGCAGATAAATATTGCTAAGCCCACGTGATTCTATTTTATTATCAGAATAAATTATTACACGTGCGACGAAAAAATGGGCGATATCATCGAGATTCACGCGTTTTTAATTTAAAAACCCTTCCTTTTGACGGTTTTTATTTTGGAGCGAATAATTTCTTTTAGCGTCTATAAAAATTAAAATTATAAAATGTTTTTCTTCACGTCACGAGCTTAAGCTTTTAAATATTTAATTGGCACGTGCGTTTCGCACGTGGACTTCGAATTCCAAAATCTTGATCGACTCGAGCACGTGCTCTATGTCTTCAATAACTAAAGACTCTTAAACGCGCCTCCCCAATCGACCGCCATTACCTTACAGCTAGGAGCAACAAACACAAGGAGAACGCAGCTTGCCTTTAAACACGCTAACGAAGGGTTGTGTACGAATTTCATTGGACGAGCGTCACGAGCCTTTACGCTGAACGTTTTACGGGTGGGGGGGGGGGGGAGACAATTCCCGAATTTCCCCTTCCGACGGCAGCAGGCGCTAAAGCGTCTAGCCAATGAAAAACGTACACAAGAAAATCCACGACTTTAGACGGGTTGCGTTCTCCTTGTGTGGGGTGTTGTGTTTGTTGCTCCTAGCTTACAGTCTACGGCGAGGGTGATGAAAAAACCGGTTTGGGGGGATGAATTTTCTGTGGTAGAGCTCTTGCTCGTTGGTTGTCTGTACGATAATGGCGGCTCCCAGTAAACGTTTCTAAAAAGAGTGTATAGCTAGTGACGTAGAAAAAACATATACACGTGACCTCCCATATTTTATAGAAACACCTATGCCTAGTTTTATTCGGTATTTTAATTAGTTTAGGTTAGGTTAAGGTTACTGTATGATGACTAGAGTTTATGGTTGAAATTTTTTTTAGGTTAAGGTTAGGTTAGCTTAGATTACGAGGGGCTAACCACTTCCTCAAATTCCGTACACCGATAAGAGCGAGTACAGCCTTTGGTAGTGCTAAATCGGTAATCGATTACGTAATCACTTTAGTACAGTCAAAGCTACAGACTTTTACACCGATTACGGATAGTGATCAGCCCCTCGTTAGGTTACTATATGAAGACTAGGTTTTTTGTACGAAAAACTAATTTAGATTAACGTTAGGTTAGTTTAAGATTCAGGTTAGGATAAATTAGGTTACTATATGAAGTCTAGGGTTTTTGGTTGAAAAACTAATGTAGGTTAACGTTAGATTAGTTTAAGATACAGGTTAGGATAAATTAGGTTACTATATGAAAAGTAGTTTTTTGGTTGAAAATTTATTTTGGTTAACGTTAGGTTAAATTAGGTTACTATGTGCAGACTAGGGTCTTTTGATTAAAAATTACCTTTGCGTTGCTAGAAGATTTTTGGACAATATGACTTGGAAACCGTTGCTACGTTTAGTCATAATGTTATGTGACAGGAATACATACCTCTACTTGGAATGCTTATCGCGGCAGATTTTCGTCTCGATGTGGCTGACGGTTTTTTTGACGTCACTATGTTAACTTAACAAACAACAACGTGAGAGGGGAGCGCGCGCTGAGGGGATTTTTTATCTCGTAGGCGGGGCCAAAACCGTCAGAGTGATCTTACCATACTCGATACGCCAGGAGAAGCATTCCAAGTAAAGGTATGAATTCCTGTCTGTGAATAATCATACGCCGTTTGCTTAAAGGCCTTTTAACTCCTTCACGCCACTAGCTGCGAAAGTTTGTTGTTAAATCCACATTTCACCAAATCATTTTTCAACCTTATCTTAAATCTTAAATCTTAAAATTCCTTAATTGCGTGGTTTAAATATGTTGACCTCCTAATTTAAGAGAATATAACCTTTCGTATTTCTGTTGCCCCGGCCAAAAGGTTCCCTTGCCGTAGCTAGCCTACTTGGCGCCCTGAGCAAGACCCCTAAAAATGCGCCCCCTAACGTATTTTTTTTAAATTAACCAGAATATTTTACTTTTTCGTCTGCTTCAAATGCAATTGGCCAGTTTCAATAACATTACCGCCATCTATCGGTTTCAAAAATTTTACACTGAATAAGGCAGCGCGTTCTTAAAATTACTCTCGCGCAAAAGTACTATCTTGGCCAATTGCGATCAAATAAAAGCGCGTGTCAGAACTATTGAAGTTGGCTGTACTGGTGGTATTTGAAAATACTTCTACGTTATTGAGACAGGCGAATTATCAATAGAAAACTTTTATTAAAGGTTTGATTGTAAAATCTGTATTTTTGGCCGTTTGATGGTTTCGGGATCTGAATTTTGCCTATCATCTCTACCATAAGTGTATAATATTGATCCATAAGTGTGACACTTCCTATTTCTCACATGCAAAAGATTTACTGAGAGCTTTTCACAAGACAGACTGCATTACGGGTTTCGTCACCGTTTTGCGTCCGCTTGCTAACGCGTCACACGTAGCATTGGACAGCGTCTCGCTAGGGGGAGACTTTCTTCATGACGTCCCTCCGTTACTAGCTCGCAGTGAAATATTCCTCAAAGTGACAAACTTATGGAGAATGTTATAGACTTATGTCTATACTAATTGCCGATAATTGGTGTTTAACTATATTTCAATTCAAAATCACAGATTTTGCGCTCCTTTAGAATTTTGCACCCTGCAACACTTGCCAGGCCCTAGCTACGGCTCTGATTCGTGGCCCTGGTTAATGGTTTGTTACTTAACTAATCCCTAAAATGGTCATGGTCTCCGTAACGAAGAAATCTGGTGGAAAAGTGGTTAGCACTTTCGCCTCGCAAGAAGAGGAGCTGGGTTCGATCCCACCTTGTGACACTGGGTTAGAGGGATTTTCCATTTCCATAAAAACTTGCCGAGGTTATCGGTAATAGTAAGTCTAGGGAGCTGTTGGCTCGGGTGGCATGAAGGGCTGGCCACCAAACTTGTTGAGGTTAGCTGTAAGAGTAAGTCTAGGGAGCTGTTGGCTCGGGTGGCATGAACGGCTGGCCACCACCCTCCCACACATTCTAACCCGGCCACCGGTAATTGGTTGACTTAGGTCTGTTTGGTTAGTTCGGTACTAGCTTAGCTGTTTATCTTATTTTAAAAAACGCGTGAGAGGTGATATTCGCTCGAAGTGTGTTGAAAATGAGATGCATTGCAGGTGTGGCCTACACCTCGGAATGCACCCCGTGCCCGAATGGGACGTACAGCGAAGAAAAGGCTTCATTCTGCACCGCTTGTCCCGAAAATCACTATTCCGAGAGAAACTCTACATCCTGCAAGAAATGCAACAATGCCTTCGAATATTCTCGTAAGTATCCGTTGTGTATATAATTTAAAAACGTCATCTTCAACTTGAAGGAACACTTCCAACTAAGACGCCAGTGACATACCACGGAAGCAGCATTGCCTGGTCCTGACACCTCCTATTTTTTAATGCTAATTTCCTGACCGATAACTTTTTACAACTTGGACTTGCACTCGAACTGACAAGGAGACATCCCGAGGTGTTTATCCCCGATATTTTTAAAACTCGGGGGTTGATTGTATTTGATGGTTTTTACCCAAATTAATCGATTTTACCCAATTGTTTTGCCAAAATTTTAATTTTTTAATTTTTTGAAAAATGCAAAAATTACAGACCGTGATTTTCCCATGCTATTTTACGTGGGGAAAGTTTAAACTTGAGTTGTGAACAACATTTTTGAGAAATACCTCGGGATGTCTCCTTGTGAGTAGTAAATTATCGTCCTTTGTAGTACTAGATTTCGCCTTGGACATATTTAGACTCCAAGGGGCTCTGTGCTGAGAACTATAGCTATATCGCGCAGTAGCTCTGAAAATAATTTCGGTGATAATTTATCCTAATTGACATACTTATTGTTATTATGCTACTTATGTTAGCAAGAATATATTTATTTCTGCTTGGGGAGAATGACTACATGTTGAATTTCTTCTGTATTCGGCGTTTGCTTCAATCGCGTTGGTAGACGTCAGTTTTAAAGGGGAACGGCCAAGCTTTTTCAAATATGACCTTATTTCCGTATCAAAAGATTAACACGACGTTCAATATACTAACACGTACCTTTTTTTGTCTTGAAAAAATAGGTTTTGGCCCAAAAAGTTGAAACGAAAAATAACGCCAGGTGTTTGGGTTTGAATTTTCGCCGCCATCTTAGGGGCTGCCGCCAGCGCCCCTAACCCCGTATGAACGATTTGCGAACTATCCTAACTTTTAAAATCGCGCAATTTAGGCTTAGGTCTCTTATAACTGGAACGCGCCGCGCGTGCAAACCAAATTTTTCGCGTCTTCAGCAGCGCGCACTTTTACGTTGTTTTTCCGTCTCACCGACTTCTCACCAGGTGTCGCGGCGGACGCGCGCTTTTCGATTTCCCGAAATTTCTTTATTTTATTAAAAATTAACCGCTCAAATTTTTTGATGCGGTTTTCGCCATAAATTTTAGTTTTTAATGGGCTATAGGGCTATCTAACTGGTTAAAGCTTGACCGTTCCCCTTTAAGGACCCAATTGAGAGCAACTGTAAAAATCGTCTGCACATAGTCATTCTCCCTCAGTAGATCGGTCGAAGGTAAGGGTCCAATCTGGTCTTTGAGCTGTCGTCCGTATCATTGAATTCTAGCCGTTGGTTCGAGTACTTGCCTGAAACGTCACAACTGCACGACGCTGGACTATCACGCGGTGTACGAGCAGTGCGACGAACAGAAGAACACGACCCGCGTGTCTTACAAATGGCGGGAGCCCAGGATCTGCTACTTGGACAGCGGCGCTCCGGACGCCATTCAGTTGCCCTCGGATAAAACCGACAGTTGTATGCGCTGCAACATTGGCATGGAACAATCTGTGGACTCCACTTGCAAGTTCTGCCCGCCAAACCACTTCTCGGATGGCGTTTCCAGTGAGTTGCGAAATCTTACTTTTTTATCTTCGAGTCTAGTAATTCCTTTCATTGCCTGACGTCATCTTGTTGTTCGAACGCTCAGTGTTGATAGGAAATGCTCGATTGTTGATATATAATGCTCAATTGTTGATAAAAAATTTATGCTTGATTGTTGATAGAAAATTTATGCTTGATTGTTGATAGAAAATTTATGCTTGATTGTTGATAGAAAATTTATGCTTGATTATTGATAGATAATGCTCGATTGTTGATATATAATCCTCGATTGTCACTATTAGCTCATTGCTCACAACATTTTATTTAATTATTAAATTTATTTACCACATTTTCCTTCAACTAAGTTTATTTGGTAACCTCTGGTTGGATTTTACTTAAATATTTTAAAATTATTTGTAATTAGTGTAGCCTGGTTACCACCCCTAATAGCCTTAGCCTCAGTGCAGTTGCGAAATAACTATTATTCTTGAACCTGCAATAAACGAGTCGCAACTATTTCAGAATGTCAAGCTTGTCCTCCGTCAACGGCGCCCAACTACGAAATCAACTACAAAGTGTGGAACGACATTCCTCCGAATATGCTGAGCACTTGTCTGTCCCAGGGACCGCGTTGCAGCTCTGACGTGGGCTGGATTCCGATGGGAAATTACATCCGCTCGACCCACAATCACAACGGCGAAGGAGTCTACCTAGTCCTCAAACTGGAAGTGGACGGGTTCCGGAACAAAGAGAAAGTGGTCAATGGCCGACCCGTCGAGGTCAGCCTGATGACTTTCACCTTCGACATGTCTTGTACTTCCAACTGCGTCCTCTACTTCATGGAGAACATGAAGGTCATCAACACCTTCAAAGGCGACAGTAGCAAGGACACTTACGAGTACGTAAGCGCTTGGTCGTCGCTAAGACGTTAATAATCGTTGTTGTAAAACGCAGGTACTCCATTCGACGCAACGACACTTACGTCTTCGCTTGGGTTTTCGCCGAAGAAGAAGTCAACGAAAACGTCTTTCAAACGGAGAACAGAGCCCATAAAGCCACTAAAAACTTTGTCCGAATCTACAGCGTCACCGTCACCAATACGATGTCCGGTAGCGCGTCATCATGCGTCAAATGTAACAAGGGAAACAATCTAGAAGGGTAAGTGGCGTCTCCATTTTCTTCGTTCACGTCGTCCTCAAAGCGAATTCCGATTTTCTTCCAGTTGCATTCCGTGTCCTCCGGGTCATTACTTCGAAGGCGCGAACTGTCACAAATGTCCGCCGAACACTCACGTCAGTGACCGTTTCGCCAGAGGTCGAGGTTCTTGCAAACCGTGCGGTGCTGGTCTGCGTTCCGAGGACGGCCACACTTGCTACAGCGAATGCGCCGTTCCCGTGTCCGTCAATGGACAAATTGACTTTTCTCACCTTCCCAAGTCGATGACGCTTCAGGGCAGCAAGCTCTTCTCTTCGAATGGTTTGAATTTCCACCATTTGTTCAACATAAGCCTTTGCGGGAAACCCAATCCTCAAGCCACTTGCAGTAATAACGTCAGTATATTTATATTTTACAACTGTTTTGTTGTTTTGACGTAACCATATGTAACGTAGACACTCGTAAGTACGCCATAAAAGATTTTTCCATCATGAAAATTTGTTCGCGGGGTATGACGTCAATTGCTTCATTTCGAGCTGACGAATTACGAGTCATCAAAGTTTTAGGGCCCGGTGCAGAGACATTTTGAGATTCATGTTCATTTTAACCGGATTGCAATCTAGCGATTCAGATTGGGAAACGGAAGTGCCTTATGAGACTAAACGTATCACCGGTTGTCAATTTTTTTTCTTGGGTCTATGAAATCGGGAATAGGCGTTTCTATAAAATACGGGAGGTCACGTGACAATGTTTTGTCTACGTCACTTAGCCCTAGCTCTTGAAGGTAGAGTGCACGCGCTGCAGTCGCGAGACTCTTCCAAATCTGAAACCCGCGTGCACATCTCTCGTACAAGTAAAGCACTTAAATAACTGGCACTCGTGACGCGGATAATAACATTTTATACTTCTAATTTTTATTGTTTTATTTTATAGAAACACCTATTGATGGCTAGGCCAAGTTTTTTTTTTGTGCCGTTAAATTAGTTTAAGGGTAAAATTAGGTAACTACGCGAAGACTATGGTCTTTTGGTTGAAAAATTACTTTGGGTTGCTGGATGATTTTTGAGCCATGAGACTTGGTAACCATCACTACTTTTAGGAACACGAAATTCGTCGTGCCGGTGTAAAATTTGAGCTTTTTATCGAAAAAAAGTCGTTTTTCCGATTAATTTTACAAATTTATCAAAACATTAATCTGATAATACAGAAATATAAATTACTTGATCAAAAAGTTTTACGAATAATTTTGAGAGCTTTATCTATTGAATAAAAGTTAACCATCCCCGACCTCTAGCCTGAGTTTTACCAGTCAAATTTGTTTCATGATACGTTTCTAAAAGTACAAGGAATACTAAGCTTTTAAGTCCAATGATCAGGGCCTAATTTAAGGATTTCTCAGAACTACCCAAATGCGATTCTGCCGCCTACCCCACCCCCCAGAGGTCGCCACTAGCACAACGAGCAAATTTCATTATTATAGCCTTTTACAGCTTAGCTACCAGGCTGACTTACTAACTAGCTTTGTCTGGCTACACTTACTCGTTAGTTATCTTCGATAGCCCTGTAGCGAGAGTTGAACTTTGGTTAGTCAGAGTATTTTTATAATTTTTTTTAAAACAATAATTTAACTGTGAAAACTCAACTTTTTAACTACGCAAAATGACTTCCAAAATGAAAATGAACTACCCACTAAAATAGTGGTTAGCACTTTTGCCTCGCAGTAAGAGGAGCCGGGTTCTATTCCAGCTTGTGGCACTTTGTGAAAACTCTGAACTACTCCTTCCTCGTAGAGTTTACAAGTTATCTGTTGGCTCGCGTGGCATGAAGGGCTTGCCACCACCCTCCTACGCATCGTAACCCGGCCACCTGAATTAATGGCTTCAAAAGTCGCTAGATGACTTGGGCCTATAAGGTGGTGCCTTGGGTATTAGACTAGCTGATTATTATAATTATTATTATTATTATTATTATTATTATTATTATTATTATTATTATTATTATTATTATAATAATATTATTATTATTATTATTATTCTGTGTCCGAAACATACTCACTGAAACTATTTCGATTGAGATGTTATACAGAGACATACTTACGAGTGATTATGATATGAAAATCTGTGATATGTCGTGGTATGGTTAAATTATTTTCGAAAGTAACGAATTAAGTGTGTTATGGTTTAACTCGTTTCGTAGGTAACGAATCAAGTGTCGGAAATCAAATCTAGTATTTGTCGTCTAACAATTGTTCCGCCTCAAGGCGAAGACGACAGAACAATCGCGACGCAAGCGGTTAGGTGCGTATCTTCGTTAAATTAATTTAATCACGATTAAATCAAAATTAATTAACTTCCAGCATCGGAGATTGGCTAATTGGCGTAACGAAGAGATCTAGCTACCAAAATATTCACGTTCTGGCGCAGTTTCTGACGGGGCCAGACAGCTCTCCCGACGACATTCATTTTTATTACGTCGCGTCGAGGTATGTTTCCAACCTTTGACCTCTACCAGGGTTCGTACACGACCTGGGAAACCGGGAAAAGTCCGGGAATTTGAAAATGATTCCAAAAGGTCCAGGAAAAGTCCGGGAATTTGAAAATGATTCCAAAAGGTCCGGGAAAAGTCAAGGAATTAGAAATGATTCCATTAGGTCCGTGAAAAGTCAGGGAATTTGAAAGTGATTCCTAAAGGTCAGGGAAAAGTCAGGGAATTTGAAATGATTCCATAAGGTCAGGGACAAGTCAGGGAATTTGAAAGTGATTCCAAAAGGTCAGGGACAAGTCAGGGAATTTGAAAGTGATTCCAAAAGGTCAGGGAAAAGTCAGGGAATTTGAAAATGATTCCGAAAGTCCAGGGAAAAGTCAGGAAATTGGAAAATGATTCCCAAAGGTCAGGGAAAAGTCAAGGAATTCGAAATGATTCCATAAGGTCAGTGAAAAGGCAGGGAATTTGAAAGTGATTCCAAAAAGTCAGGGAAAAGTCAGGGAATTTGAAAATTATTCCCAAAGGTCAGGGAAAAGTCAGGGAATTTTAAAGTGATTCCATAAGGTCAGGGAAAAGTCAGGGAATTTTAAAGTGATTCCAAAAGGTCAGGAATAGTCCAGGAATTGGAAAATGGTCCAAAAAAGTAAGGGAATTTTAAAATGACCCCAAAAATATCAGGCGAATAAATTTTTGAAAGATGTATTCAAAATACATAATAAAAATGGTCAGGGAAAATTTGGCAATTTGGTCAGGGAAAACCTGGAAATGTCAGGGAATTTCATCCCGGAAATTTTGTACGAACCCTGCCTAATAAATAACGTGACCTTGATCTTCTTCTACTTGGTTTTAATGACAGTCGTACCCAAGCCTGCCCCTACGGCCGCAACACAACCGTCACCCTGCACTGCGACCCTTCCATGAAGGACCCTGGTCAAATTTTGATGCCCCAAAACTGCCCCGATGGAACTTGTGACGGTTGCAGTTTCCACTTTTTATGGAAAACTCAACGGGCCTGTCGTGTTTGTACTTCCGAGGACTACGAGGTTAGTTCAAATTGCACTTTTCAAATTGTTCCATTCGCTGAACTTGCCTTATTCATAAGTAGTGTTGTAAGTCGGAAAATTTTCCGTAAAATGACCGAGGCCTTTTTTCCGGAAAATTTTCCGTAATTGAAATAAAGCGGCATTTTCGCCTCATTTTTTCGAATCTAAAAGTAAAACTAAACCTCTAGACTAGTGTAAACTGTTTTTTAGTATGTTTACTAATATTTGACATTTTACATCGATAAAAAATTAAAAACCCTTAAAAAGTAATTTATGTTTCAATTTTTTATTTTTCCGATTTGCGGAAAATTTTCCAGGAAATTTTCTGGAAATTTTTCCGCATTTTATTTTTCCGGAAAATTAACAACACTATTCATAAGTAACCCAATCTACAAAAATATGTAAAAATTTTCCCAACTCTAACGTTTTTACGATAGTCTGTATCGCCAATGACCATATAAATAAATAAGTGCCAACAGCTTAGGTTAAGGAATAGCCAAAGCTTATGGAAAATTTAAACATTTTCCAACAGTAATAAATAACATTTTAAACAATTTTAAACTTAAATGGGTCTTAACTCGTATTTAAGACAATTATTTTTACCAACTAAGAGAGTGTTTAAGGTTGCCACGGGTTACGGGAAATAAGGAACACGTCAGCGAATTAAAATTAGATATAAAATGTCAGGGAAAGATCAGGGAAGTTTAAGAATTTGTAAACGTAATGAAATTAGAATTTGTTAAGTCAGGGAATACATAGTTTGCAGCTATGGTCTCCATGTAAACCGGAAGGGGAGATCAAAAATTCAAAACCATTACTAAATAGGCAGCCATTTTGTTGGTAATTCAACATTTTTTAAATTAATATCGTTATGGGCCCTGAACAAAACCAGATCTATAATATTTAAAAAAATAGCAAATTACGACAGGAAGAGGTTGGCAAAGTTTCTCAAATGAGGCCTTTGAAGAAATCCCTTTTACAATTAATTTCGTTATCGAATAAAAAGTCAATTTTCGCTCTCCCTTTCTAATCAAACTACTCGAACCATTTTTAACAAGACAGCTAACCATTTCAACCATTAAACTAAATTCTTAATCATTTGAAAGTAATTAAAATCCGTATAATTGAAACTTTCAACCCTCGCGTATTACTAAGAAATCAAAACCTGCAAAAGGCGGCTTTGTACGGTTCATTTATTGCTCAAATTACATATTTATTCTTGGTGCATATATCCATACTTGAAACTGCGTCATTGATGACGTAGCGATGCAAACTATGTATTTAATTTTACAATGAAAGGTTTCGTGCAGTTAATTTTTTTAAACGTTGTGTAAAATATAACCCTATACGTAAATATAAGTCGAATATATAAACTAAATAGGCCTTTCTATAAAGCTAGGAGCAACAAACACAAAGAGAACGCAGCTAGCCTTTAAACACGCAGTGTTGTGTACAAATTTCATTGGACGAGCGGGGAGAAGAAAATTTCCGAATTTTCCCCTTCCGACGGCAACAGGCGCTAAAGCGTCTAGCCAATGAAAAATGTACACAAGAAAATGCACGACTTTTGACGGGTTGCGTTCTACTTGTGTTCGGTGCTGTGTTGTTTGCTTCTATCTATAAAGTAACATAGGCGTTCTTGTTTTTATGTTGCTGATGCGTCACGGGTGACGTATCGATGACGTTTTAATAAGAAAAGCAAATTATAAAGTTTAAAATCGTAAAATTTTGCCCTTAGAAAGATCAGGGAAAATCTCCAATGGTTAGAGAAAATCAGGGCATTTGAATTTGAAATTATGGTGGCAACCCTGTTCTTATTTACGCAATCCCAATCAGGGTATTTGATTTGGAAAATATGGTTCCGTTTTACGTCATCTAGGAGCAACAAACACAGCACCCCACACAAGGAGAACGCAATCCGTCAAAAGTCATCTATTTTTTTTGTGTACAATTTTGATTGGCTAGACGCTTTAGTGCCTGCTGCCGTCGAAAGGGGAAATTGTCTTCCCCCCTTTCCGTAAAACGTGCAATGAAATCTGTACACAACACCGTGTTAGCGTGTTTAAAGGCCAACGGGGTCTCGATCGAGAAACGGTTTGAAAGAATTTTTGGATTGCCTCCAAAATTCGTCTGTTGCTGACGTCACCCAGATGAGATCCCATTGATAGGATCTCATCTCAGTGACATCACGATGTTCGTTAGCAACGAAGTTACCAACCTTAGCCCTTAGCAACCACAGCGTATCGAGGCAACCTTTTATAGCCTAAAATTTACTAACCTTGTTTAAAGGCTAGCTACGTTCTCCTAGTATTTGTTGCTCCTAGCTATCATGAACCGATGTGTGTCATACTTAAGGGTGTTACGTAACTGACGCAATGTGGTCTTTTTGTTGATCGTGGCAGATTGTGAAAGGCGAGTGCCAGAAAGGTCTCCAGACTCTGCACTACATTTCCTCTCATTCTTGCGTGGCTGGCAACGACTGGCAAATGAACAAGAAGCAGACGCAAGCTTGCACCGTGATCCCCTTCGAGCTGCAGACTGTCATCGCGTGTAGTGTCGCTCTAGGAGTCTTACTACTAGCGTTGCTTATGTATTGCTGGAAGAAAAATAGAAAGTTAGTCGCATTCTTACTCGTCTCCTCTATCCAAAAACCGTTCGTCCTTGATACGTTAGCTCTAATGAACGATCTTTAGTAAATGGCCATCTCGACCTTCAAAATGGTCATCTTGACCTTCAAAATGGTCGTCTCGAAAATATACCAAAATCTTAAAATAAAATAACTTTTATTAACATTACGATCTCGGCTTTGAGAATGATCATCTCGACCTACAAAAGGTTCATCTCGAAAATATACCAAAATCTTAAAATAAAATAACTTTTATTAACATTACGATATCGACCTTGAGAATGGTCATCTCGACCTTCAAAAAGGCGATCTAGACCTTGAGAATGGTCATCTCGACCTTCAAAAAGGCGATCTAGACCTTGAGAATGGTCATCTCGACCTTCAAAAAGGCGATCTAGACCTTGAGAATGGTCATCTCGACCTTCAAAAAGGTAATATAGATCTTGAGAATGGTAAACTCGACCTTTAAAAAGGCGATCTCGACCTTGAGGATGGTCATCTCGACCTTTAAAAAGGCGATCTCGACCCTAAGAATGTTCATCTCGACCTTCAAAAAGGCGATCTCGACCTTGAGAATGGTCATCTTGACCTTCAAAAAGGCGATCTCGACCTTGAGAATGGTCATCTTGACCTTCAAAAAGGCGATCTCGACCTTGACAATGGTCATCTTGACCTTCAAAAAGGCGATCTCGACCTTGAGAATGGTCATCTTGACCTTCAAAAAGGCGATCTTGACCTTGAGAATGTTCATCTCGACCTTCAAAGGGCGATCTCGATCTTTAGAATGTTCATCTCGACCTTCAAAAGGGCGATCTCGTCTTTAAGGATAATTATCTCGACCTTCAAAAAGGTGATCTCGACCTTGAGAATGGTCATCTCGACCTACATAAATACTATCTTTAGGATCGTTAACTTTGTCACCCCTCTCATAGCTCAAATTAGACTGAATTGTTTGTCAGAAAATCTTTAAGATGTAAGTTTTAATTGAATGAATGTCCTTGTCAGATTGGAGTACAAGTACATGAAACTAGTCCAATCGGGTTCTTCAAAGGAAGGAGAACTGCCCACGGCTGAAAGCTGTGCCATATATGACGACGACGATGATCAATATGACGCAGTGGTCACCACGGGTACCGGACGGTCAAGCCTGCTCTCCAAATTCCAAGGAAGCGGTCGAGGAAACAATGTAAACTTTGTTTAAGACATCCTATATTATTCGATTATAATTCTATCACTTCTTCTTCAAATAATATATTAAACCCAAAATATTATATAAAATTTCAATTTGCAGTCAAAATTAAAAAAAAAACACGTAGTTTGAGAAATTTAACTTCAAAATATTTAAAAGAAAATTTCCCCGCTTGTAAACAAATATAAACAAATAGTTTTGATAGTCCCTTTGCTCGTAAAGACCAAACAAAACCAATCTTTTCTCAAAATATCTTGTGACTTTTCTAGCTCTAAAAACAAATTTATCCGAAAAGCTCAAACTTGTAAATAACGCCCTGAGAATACTTATATTAAAAATTATATAAAATAGTTAAATGATTCAACAGATAGGCCAAATTATCATTTCTATTCAGTTTCAAGCTACACTAAGATTAAATTTAGTTTATTTTTTGCTTTTTTGTTTCAAACGGTTAATTTTTTCAGGATGACAATTCCGAACGGATCCATTTGACCAAAAACAGAAGTCAACTGTGAGTTTTTTAATTTTTTTTAATTATTATTTCTGATAAAAGAAAAAAAAGTGCCTCTTAGCCGATTGAAAAAAAAATGCTAAATTTTTATTTACTTAATAATAATAAACTAACACTTAACCATTAACGAGAGCAAACTAAAAAAAAAGCAAAACGCTTACATCCTTTGACCCGAAAGGAACCGAAAACCTCCGTTTTTGTTTTAGCTATGACATTTCGTTAACTTGAACGTTGCGACAAAAAATGGGTGACTTAAACCAAAATATATACTATTTTGCGCGTTGTTTAATCGCATTGAAATCGATTTTTTTATTATTATTCGTAATACGTATAAAAAAATGAATTCAATTCCTATCTAATGGAACGAGTGGAAAGTTGCGTTGGATTTGTATTTTTTGGAACTTTGCGCGACTTGAAAATTGATTGAACTCAAAAAGAATTTTTAATTTTAATTTTTCCATTTCTTCTCACAACTGTTTTTGAAATAACACACAATCGTGGTATCATTCCTTTCAATTTAACCCTAGTCCATCCATTCAACAACTTATCCATGAAAAAAAAAGTAGTTCCTACTTTGTGAATTTTTTCGGTTAATATTTCATTACTAAACTTTTATATTTAACATATATAAAGAAAAAAAATAACAAGCATCGCGCGTGAACCCTATTTTTAAAAGTTTTTCTCAAATTCTCATTGAAATGTTAACTAACAACCATTTCTGTTTTTTGGCATGATTATGTAAATTGTTTTCCAAAGCTATGTAACAATAAAAAAAACTAAAAATCCAAATGATTCAATTTTCTTTAACTTTAGATCAAATTTAAAATTAGGGAGGGGGGGATTGCCAAAACTGGATTTCTCTCTTTCTCGTCCCAGCAGAGGTAAAGCCCAAGCCTATTGCTTTGATAGGAAGGGGTTATTCTTTCAAATATTGAGGAATTTGGGTTTCCCCTTTTTCCCTCTTTTGCGAAGTCACGTGATTTCAGTGACCATCGAACGGGGTCCGTCAGTGATTAGGGCCTCGCGTTTCGTCAATCGTCATTTCGTTTTCGTCTCTTTTGGCCAGAATTTAACTAGATTTAATAGTTGATTTTTCAAAAGCCTTTTTCAAGGCTAATAAGCTATTGTACCTTAATTTTCCAAACAGCCTTTTTCAAGGCTAATAAGCTATTTGTAGCTTAATTTTCCAAACAGCCTTTTTCAAGGCTAATAAGCTATTTGTAGCTTAATTTTCCAAACAGCCTTTTTCAACGCTAATAAGCTATTGTAGCTTAATTTTCCAAACAGCCTTTTTCAAGGCTAATAAGCTATTTGTAGCTTAATTTTCCAAACAGCCTTTTTCAAGGCTAATAAGCTATTGTACCTTAATTTTCCAAACAGCCTTTTTCAAGGCTAATAAGCTATTTGTAGCTTAATTTTCCAAACAGCCTTTTTCAAGGCTAATAAGCTATTTGTAGCTTAATTTTCCAAACAGCCTTTTTCAAGGCTAATAAGCTATTTGTAGCTTAATTTTCCAAACAGCCTTTTTCAAGGCTAATAAGCTATTTGTAGCTTAATTTTCCAAACAGCCTTTTTCAAGGCTAATAAGCTATTTGTAGCTTAATTTTCCAAACAGCCTTTTTCAAGGCTAATAAGCTATTGTACCTTAATTTTCCAAACAGCCTTTTTCAAGGCTAATAAGCTATTTGTAGCTTAATTTTCCAAACAGCCTTTTTCAAGGCTAATAAGCTATTTGTAGCTTAATTTTCCAAACAGCCTTTTTCAAGGCTAATAAGCTATTGTAGCTTAATTTTCCAAACAGCCTTTTTCAAGGCTAATAAGCTATTGTAGCTTAATTTTCCAAACAGCCTTTTTCAAGGCTAATAAGCTATTGTAGCTTAATTTTCCAAACAGCCTTTTTCAAGGCTAATAAGCTATTGTAGCTTAATTTTCCAAACAGCCTTTTCAAGGCTAATAAGCTATTTGTAGCTTAATTTTCAAAACAGCCTTTTTCAAGGCAAATGTGCTATTTATAGCTGATTTTCCCACTGCCTTTTTGAAACCCGGCCACCTGAATTAATGGCTTCAAAAGTCGCTTGATGACTTAGGCCTAAGGTGGTGCCTTGGGTATTAGCCTAGCTGATTATTAACCTAATTAGCTATTATATTTACATATACTATAGCTCTGCTTTATCCAAACAGTCTTTTCGAGACTACTAAGCTATTACAAGCTTCGTTTAGAATAGGTTTTAAATTAAGTTTTAAAATATGAGCACCCGAAAGTTTTTATCTGGGGCCCAAAAACGCCAGAAGCGCAAGAGAGGAGATGGTGTTGTTAGTAGTCAGAAAGGCGCAATGGAACGTTTTTTGAAATCGTCAGGCAAGAGTCATAATGATAGTCCCGGGGAAAGCTTGGGAAATAAAGAGGGTTTAGAATTCGAAGGTGGTAATATTTCTGAGGTTCTTCCAAACGTCAGTTCTGCTTTAGACATTGCACTAAGTAATGAAGCCGAAATTATTAGAAACCCTACTATATCTGCCGATGTGCAAGATTTAACTAATTTAACAGAAGTGCGCTTACAATGGCAGATGGGTTCCCCGACCTAGTGAAATACTACAAAATTGTTTCTCGCATTCCTGTGGCAAATACAATCTCAGAAAGAAGTTTCAGTTCACTCAAAAGAATTGAAACACGTCTACGGACCACTATGGGAGAATTTAGGCTTTCAAATCTGACTACACTGTCGATAAATCGTGATTTGTCGAATTGTTTAAAAGAAAACCCAAAGTTGGTAGTCGACGAATTTGAAAAAAAAAACTAATCGAAGAGTGTCATTCCTTGATTAAAATGCCTTTAAAAAATTCAATGGGAAAATAGAAATCATGTCAAAATTTAAAACATTTAAATAAAAGAAATCCTTGAAACTCGGGAATTTTTTAAATAAACATTATAGATGGGGCCTCTAATTCAGGCTGGGCCTACGTGCATAAAATCCCTGGCGGGGCTACTACCCCCTGGAAGTACAAACGGGAAAAGTAAAGGGTCTAAAATGCTCATGTGACTCCCGACGTTCTGGTTCAAACTTCTAGTGCTCGGTTTCGCGTCTTTATGTTTGCTCGAAGACCTATTGGTACGAGCTATTTGTAAGTTTTTAAATTTCTTAAAATTTATTTAGGGTAAGCTTTTTATCCTTTATCATTATAGACTAATCTACTTATTCGCGTATTTTATCATCCTTTGCAATACAATCCATTGGTGGTTCCTTTTAACTTTTAACGTATACATTTATCTGGGCAGACATTCATCCCCCCTCACGTCGGTGGAAGCTAGGAGCAACAAACACCGCACCCCACACCAGGAGAACGCAGCTAGCCTTTAAACACGCTAACGCAGTGTTGTGTACAAATTTCATTGGACGCTGAACGTTTTACGGGCGGTGGGAAGACAATTTCCTTATTTTCCCCTTCCGACGGCAGCAGGCGCTAAAGCGTCTAACCAATGAAAATTGTACCCGACTTTTGACGGGTTGCGTTCACATGTGTGGGGTGCTGTGTTTTTGCTCCTAGATGGAAGACGGGAAATTTATTTTGATTAGTCAACAGCTTCCTCTATTGCGAATAAAGAAGCTCGTGACAAAACAAGGAAACCATAATGGGGTCGAATTATTATTGTAATAATTTAATCAAATGTATTTAATTTTATAACTTATAAAATAAACGAATATTTTCCGTAAATATTTATTTCAAATTATGGCTGTCTTTACTCGATGTAACTAACCTTGATGGCGGTCTGGTGCAATAACGATCCAAGACGGGGAATCGAAGGGTTCCGCCACCATGGAGCTTGTATAGAAGCTCCATGCCGCCACTTAAGAAAAAAGCTTACAAGATTATTCGGAATCAAGGAATCTTAGGAGTATTATCATTTATTCCATTTGATTCCGTGATTCCGCCTTGATTCCATGATTCCATTCTAATTATTTCGTAATCCAAATTGATTTTTCTGATTTCACTTTCGATTCCGTGGATTCCTTTAAAAATCGTTGATTCTGATTAAGGTTATTTCTTCTTTTATATTTAAAGGGAACAGGAAATGTAATATTTAGCATTTCAAGGGATCCGCAATACCTACGTTGCAGCATTTGAAATGATCAGTCTGATAATGATGTTTTGTAACCCTCCGCCAGCATCAGCGTTCACTGCGTACTCCCACTACACTCAACTTTTACCATTGTTTTGTAAATTAGGTTGCACATCCCTTTAAAATGATACTACCTAAAATAAAACCATCTCCACACCGACCTCGTTATGGATTTGTAAACAACGTAGCAAACCAAAGAAACAAATAGATTTTGATTCAAATCCCCCGTGATTCACCGGGAAAGATTCCATCACTGCATGGAGTTTAATTCCAGATGTGATTCCACGATTCTGGTATGATTACAGATTCTTGAGATGATTCAAGGATTCGAATTTGATACCCTGTAAGATTCCAAATCCAAAGATGATATTCTTTGATTCTGGAAAAATTTAAGGTTCCTGCCAAGATTCCTGTGATTAGGGACCCCGACCCTGAAAACCCCCGACATTTTCCTCCGACCCAGACCCCGACCCCGACTTCTTTTTGACCCCGTACGAACACTACCTGTGATTCGGCACGGCTTGAACTCGGTGTACTTTTGTACGTACTAAAGAAAGGGGACCGTTACTTACTGATGGCCTTTATCCCCATTGGAATTATAGCTTCCCCAGCGCCACCTTGATTGCGAAGAAGTAATAATAATTATTATTATTTTAAATGTAAGTATAATTTAACTATAACTAACGTAAAAACTTCTGTTTTAAAATATTATTTTCGTACTTTAAAAATTATACTTTAATTTTAAATAATTAAAATTTGAATTCAGATGGCGCTACTAACGGTCCTCTACTCCTAAAGGGCGAAAAATGTTTACCGCCAACAGGCCATGTGCTACTAAACATACGATGATACGAAATGGCTAAGCCTAGGTTAAATTAAGAAATATATGATTTAATATGCCTTCGCCTAATTTAATAAACAATATAAAAGCATGTAACATAATTATTTACCTCTACACTGCTATTTAACTTATCTTCAGAAACTAAAAATTTACGAGTCATGACTCCAAATGCCATAAAAATACAAAAAACTTTCTAAAAATTTTTTTCAATAATTCATCGATAGATGGCGCTTCGAACGCTATAATTACCCTTGGCCGCCATCTTCCAGAAACTAAATGTCTTTGTTGTGTGTATTGTAGCTTCTCACTGACACCGAGGCAAAAAGACAGGTGTCACTGCACTTTACGGCCTAGCATGACGTATTTCCCCCTCCCGGCGTCACCATCTCTTATCAGTCAATTCAAAAGAAAAAGTTTTTTCAAGGGGAAAATCTATAATCACGGACAGCGTTGCCAACCGTACTCTAATTATAGTACATTTCGATAAAATTAACTTTCGATTTTCTTCGTTTCCAATCTGTTATATTGCTCTCAGTAGGCTAAAAATGGAAATATCAAATCTTATTTTACAAACTAGTAACTAAAAATATTGAGGGTTATAATAGGCCCCGTTTCAAAATTTTAGAGGCCCCCAAAGTAGGCCTACACTTTTTCAACGTAGGCACGTGCCTACTTGTGCCTATTGCTGGCGGGGAGCATGCCAGGGGGGCCTGCTTTAAGAATTTCTAATCCGTGTATTGGCGCGAATCAAAAGTTTGGTTTTTATTGTCGCCGTCGGCCGTCGGGAGCGCCACCTCCGGACCTTAAAGTCGGCCACTTTATCGATATCAAAAACATGGTTTTCTATGGCTCGAAACTTGACCATGATGAGTACCTAGTACTGAAAGTTAATTAAATATCACATAATTAATTATTATAGTTATGTAATATTATTACTCGGGTGTGGGTTTAAATGAGCTTAAAACATTTAACTCTCTCCAAACTTTATTCTTATTCCAACAGTAAAAAAATATCATAACATCCCTTTTTATATTTCAAAACACAACTGCCGCATTTTTCAAAAACAAAAGAGCATGCGCTCAAAACTTAACCACGTTTTACATAAATCCACACGCGCCGATCTCCCTATAAAAATCAAACCTCCTCGTTAATAAAATTTCGATAACAAGCCAATTCGAATATAACAATAATATTTTACACATCTCTCCCCTAACGACAAAACACGTCCTCGTTAATAAAATTTCGATAACAAGCCAATTCGAATATAACAATAATATTTTACAGTTATTTTATGCTTTTATGTTAGATTTTAGATATGTTGTCTTGTAAAACCATTTTCGAGGCGGGAAATTCGAACGCTTGTAAATTAAAACTGAATGGTATTTGATTAACGTAAAAAGATATTTATTTCATTTTTCAAATATTATTTTAAGTTGTGATTCTAATTTTAAGCATTTACATACCAATATTTTTGTAGAAATTACCTAAAAATGTTGCGTTACCTATCACCCTTCTGTAAAAGACAAAACACCTGTAGTTTCCACGAGTTTCCTTCTGATGGGGCGTTGAGAGGCATGTGACTGGAAAATATCTCTACGGATAATTTTCAAATAAATGACAAATCCGATTCGAGCGTTGCATCTATAGAGCCACCAACACAGCACCCCACACAAGGAGAACGCAAACCGTCAAAAGTCGTACATTTTCTCGCGTACAATTTTCATTAGTTAGACGCTTAAGTGCCTGCTGCCGTCGGAAGGGGAAAATTCGGAAATTGTCTTCCCCCCTGCAGGGCCGTCTTTAACTTTCAGGCGCCCGTGGGCTAATTATATTAGGCGCCCTTTTATATATTTTTTATAGTATGTGTTAAAAGTGTTTTTAAGAAGAATGTACTGTTTTAATTTTTTACAACGACTTTAATTAATTTGAATACGTTTTATACTTAAAAAATTAAATTAAGGGCGAGACGGCGCCCCTCCGGGAAGACGCCCTAGGGCTTAGCCCTACCTAGCCCAATGGTAGAGAGGGGCCTGCCCCTGTCCGTAAAGGCTCGTCCAATGAAATTTGTACACAGCCCTGCGTTAGCGTATTTAGAGGTTAGCCGCGTTCTCCTTGTGTGTGTTGCTCCTAGGTTGCACGCAGTTTACACTTTTGTGAAACGGATTCCCGTCAAGGTAATGGAGCAAGCTGCATTTTGTGGCTTGTGTCTCGAGTCCATTTCCGCAACCTGCTCAAATTCACCACTTTTAGACTTAATTAAAACATGTGACAGAGGAGGCCTTAGTTTCCAAAATAAGGATTCAGTAACGGTTCTTTCTGTAATGTTGACCTTCTTTAAAAGTCGCTAGATGACTTGGGCCTAAGATGGTGCCAAGGGTATTAGCCTAGCTGATTCTCATTATTATTCCTTATTTACAAGAATCGCCAAGAATTAGCAAAAATACTGAAACTCACGTATTGCCGAATCTTTCTGTGTCCAATTTTTCAGTGATATCTCAATGTAACTCATGCCAAATTTATCAGTGACAAAATAATACCACCCACAGTTGATAACATTACTAGGACAGTTGCATTTGATAAATTAAAGGAACTAGTTTACAAACCTCAATCTGAAAATGTGAAGGGCTTTCATTTTCCGTATTTCAATTCAGTAAGGGTCCGAGATGCTTTCATCATACACCATTGATATTTCATTGTTTTCCTAGAATTTTCCAGGATTCTTTTATATATACCGTTCATATCTACCAGTATTCATTTCGTTCATTATCACTATTAATTATTAACTTTTACGTCAAATTATTGATATCGTTCCAAATAAAGTTTTAATTATATTTTGGTCATATATTTGTCACCAATGATTTTAGTTATAAAAACTAAATATACAAAAGTATTTCTTAGCTCATACTTTCACCAGAATTCCTCAAAATGACCACCTTCAGTCAACGTTTCCCACCGAATTAACGCGTCCCCCTTTCACCCGCATACATTGGAGTATACTCGGAAACCCGTTAGGCTTTATAACTTGAGTAAATTAACTGACACGGAAATCGGAAATAGCTATAATTATAAGCCTTGGTGCCAGTTTTTCTCGCGACGCGAAATGTTTGAAAAATGCTTTTACTCGGCCTGCCTTCCAAAATGGAACCACCCATTCTCAAAACCCTTTGCCTAAGCTGAAATATAACTATTATCTGTTCCTCGTGATTAACAATTATTTGAAACCCTCTTATAAGCCTTTGGCGCTTCTGTTTTTGTCAGCAGATAGAGTCACCAAGTTTGAATTTATATTGAAATTTGTAATTTATTTAATTTTTATCGCGAAATTTTAAAACAAAATAAGGTTTAATTTTTAGCTATACTTAGTTTGGCGACTAGATTTTTCATATCGTCAATAATCTTCAAGAAGACTTCGTCTATCTTGTGAACATTCGCCACCCGTTTGGCTCTCTCTGGGTTGGAAATGTGCGACAGGAATTTGTCGAAGACCAGCTTCTTTTGCCAAGCCTCTCGGCACAACAGCAATACGGGCTCGTCACTCGCTCCGTCGCCTCGGTCGCCCGTCATAAGGGACATGGCCAAGTCCTTTAACTCTAGGACGGTCCCGAAGTAGACGTTGACGTTTCGTTTCAGTTCCTTCTCGTAGAAGGACCGGAGATAACGGTCCGTTTCGATTCGCAAGCGTTCTTCGCATTTCTTCATTTCGCGACTCGCCAAGACTCGGCTGAAACCAGCCCTTAGGGCTTCTCTTTCCAGGTCCAAGACGTTTCCCTTTTGGGCCACGGCGTCCGCTCTCCTCAGAGTTTCGATCATCAAGTCCCTCGTCTTGTCCAAAACGGCTTCCACGATGGTCAAAATTCCGTCGACGCTGGGGCGGTACCACTTCTTGAAAACCTGATAAAAGACGTAAACCAGTAAACCTCGGCTTCTAATCTTCGTAGTAATAGATTAACTCACCCTTCTGAAGTATTTGGACGTTTTAGCCCTCGTCTCGACCACGAAGCCCGTCAGTTCCTGGTGTAAGTACATGTAGTCCAGATGGATTTTGGACTCCAAGATGGCCCGTTTTTCCTTAGTGGGAACCTCCTTATCCACCTCGTTCCAAATTTTTTTAGCTTCGTTCAGAATCGTGTCTGTCGTGTCCATAACGGGAGGCGATGGCTTCGTCGTCACCGTTCCATCCAACTTCGCGGCTTCTTTGCCTGGCTTAGTTTTTTTCCCGGGCGTCTTCGCTTCTTTCTTGGCGCTTTCGGGCCGTTTCTTCTCCGCCGGCTTCTTTTTGGGAAGTGTCTTCGGCTTTCTAATACGCGATTTCTCCTTCAATTTCGAGCCAAGTCCTTTCACCAGTTGTTTGACCTGAAAGGTTTCAGACTTCGGTGGTTCGAACGTGGTATTCGAACGTACGGCTATGTTGATCTTACCCGTTGAAGTTTCCCAGACACTCTTCGTAACATGTCCAGAAACGGTGCGCTGGGCTGGATATTATCCTGGATGGGTTGGCCGCTGGTGTTAATCGCCTTTTCGCTTTGTAACAGTCGCGCGATTTTGCGCGTGTGTCCGTACATCTCGGTCGCCCGTTCGAAGAAGTCTTCAAAGTCCGCGCCTCGGTTTTCCAATAGCAGATGCTCCTCGAAGAAACCTTGGCATTTCGTAAAGTACTCGACAATCTTCGTGTGCTCTACACCGGGGACTCTCTTCGCGTAGGCCAACATCTAGATGAAAGATATTACCAACGTTAATTACGAAGATTTTTCATATTGCTCTCAACATTGTCATTACCCTGCAACGTTTGAACTCGTCCTTCGATTTTAAACATTCCAACTCGATGAAGGTCGAGATGACTTCGTTCACCGTGTCCCTCAATTCTTCGGCGTTTTTGTCCGCTTGTCTCATTTGTTGGTTCGCCGCTTCCGTAAGTTTTTTGCCTGCCTCCACTCGCTTCAGCGTTGTCTTCACTCTGTCGGCGTTTGCCTGGACTCCCACTTTCGCGTTTCGCACAATGTCCATAGCCTCACCATTGTAAGGAATGTCCCGACCGTAATCTTGCAGAGCCTTAAAATGAGGAGTTTTGTCAAAGATTTTACTTCCGACACTTTGGGAAATATCGTGGACCACCCGAATCCGTGGATTTTTACTTTTTCAAAATCTTCGAAACGTTTCTCTTGTTCGTCCGCGAACTCCCGTATCAATTTCGTCGTTCTTCCGATTTGTTTCTTTTGAAAAGGCACCCCGAGGTCCATCTTGTAATAGTCCTCTGGTGGCTCCTCGTCTTCAATTGCTGCGTCTCTTTTGGGTGGACCGTGTCTTCTCTTGGTTGGCTCTATTGTTAATAAAGAAAAGACAATAAAGATGATTCGCCGTCTAATTAGGATTAAACGTACCAGTAGCAATTTGCCGGCCAGCCGGTCGTCTAGGTTTCGTCGCGTCGGGAGTTTCTGTAAATAGCTTCTCGTATTCCTGGGACTTGGGTCGCGGTTGTCGGTATAGTCTGTCGACCATTCTCTCTTCCCAGCTAAATAGATCCTTGGGATCTTTAGATTTCTTCTTTAGCGGTTTCAAAAAATCCGGCAAGAAGCTTCCGAAGGATTCGGTGGAAGGAATCGGTATTCGTCTAACAGTGGTCACAGACTTCTCCTTGCGGGCTTTTTTGGCAGTGGATACTCCGGCCGAGGGGGCTCTTACGCCTGATTTCTGGGCCAATTTAGGCGTGGACTTAGGCCGACTCACGGCTCCACCAGAAAACGCCTTTTTCATTGTTGACTTTTCTTTGTGTCTTCTTTGGACTGCCGGTTTCGTCGCTTCCTTGGTCGCTTTTTCTTTCGTTTTCTGCGAAACGCGAAAGCCGTTCAGTTTATTTCGTTTGTAAAATGGCGACGAGATATTCTTACTTTGGGCTTGAAGGCTTCCAAAAAGTGTTTATCCGAGTCCACAAACTTCGTATCTGTCGATTTCTTCGTAAGAGGTTGTCCAGTTTGGGACTCCAAATCCCTCCTTACGCGAGCTAGTCGTTCGTAGTTTGAGTTGGCTTCATCGAAGAATTCTTCGAGAGACAGGCCATCTTCCTCCAGATTCACTTCTTCAACGAAGAACGTCTGGCAACCTTCGAGAATTTTCAAACTTTCCTTCATCTTCGTGGAATCCGTGCTTTTCAAGTAGGCGCAAACCTGCGGCGAAAAAGAGCTGAATCAAATTCACTTCCCTGATATTTCGTCAGAGACAACACTCGTACGTGGCTGTTCCGAATGTACTGAATCGCTTGACGACATTCCATCGCTTTCCCGATGTTAACTCGCGAAACTAGAAACCGTGTGATGTCTCGCATTTGGTCGCCGCCGGCCATAGCGTCAGTCAGGATGTCCTCGATTCCCTTCGGGCTCATTTCTGAGTCTTCGAGCTTCTCTAAGCATTCGATGACGTAGTCCATTAGTTCGTGGAATCTCTCGCTCATTCCTCGACTGACTTTTAAGGCTGGGACGTAATGTGGGCAGCCCTGATTCTTCCGGTGCTTTTCTATCGCCTGTTGAAGACAAATCGACGGTAATAGTTTATTAGTTATGATAGAAAAACTACCAAGTTGTTTCGCACGAGTGGGTCAGTTCCCTATCTTCCGTCTGTTAAATTTTTACTTTTCTAGAACGAAAACGAATTTTTGGTGCACTTCGGACTGAACATGTTAGTTCTAATACGTGACCTCAATTTCACGTCACTCCACGCGTAATTACTTTACGAATAACTGACACACTTATTGAAAGTAAATATAGGCTGATGGTTGTTCGCACCCTGGTAATAGCTCCAAACGTTTCCAGATAAGTCGTGACTTGACTGATTTGAAGTTCAGCAACCATCTTCGTGGCTTCGTCGAAATCGGCAAAATCTTTCATTTTATCTTTCAAATGATTGAGTTTTTCCAAATGATCGTCTGCCTCGTCCGATTCATCGCTGCCGTCGTCGGGTTCCGGGGCATCGGGAGCCGCCGACAGTTTCATCGCTAAGGAAGACTTTTACAATCACCTTTTTTTGAAAAAAAAAATGCGCTGGCTTAACTGAACATACCTTTCGCTTCCGCGGGTGGTTTCTTACGACGCGTCTCTTTGGCGGAGACTGGCCGGCCGAATGCCAGTTGCGGCTCTGGAGGTTTCCGACGACTCGCCACTGACTTCTCGATTGATTTCTTTTGACGTTCGGTGACCCTCTTAAGTCGTTCCTTATCCATCGGCGCTCTTTGTACTTTGCGTCGTTCGGACTCGCTTTCCTCCGCCCGAGATTGGTCCCGTTTGGATCTTTCTCTGGCAGTGACCGCTTTTTGGAAGGCGGCGTGTCTTCTCTTCTGGATCGATTGCGCGTCCACTTTCGTGTCCTTTTTTCCGGGTTTCTTTGCCGGCGCGGTCTTTTCGACGGCCTTTTGTCTCTTACTGATGGACTTTTCGTAAGCTTCGCTGGCCCTCTTCCGCAACCGCGCCCAATTAGGCTTCGTCGTGGCTGTCTTTTTGGTCGTTTCGGCGACGGAATTATCTTTCGAACGCGTCTTTGATTTGTAGAACGCGTCTTCGGCCCGTTTTTGTCTATTGGTGACGGTGTCCCTGGCTTCCTTGGCTGATTTTCCCCGCCCCGAGGTGGCTTTCGGAATGGAGCTCTGGACCGTCACGTCCGATTTCTTTCGCTGGATTCTGGGAAGCTTCTTCTCCGTTGGTGCGCGGCTGGCGGCTCTGCTTCTGCGACTGATTGATTTCTGGTAGGCCTCGGCTTCTCGTCCCGTCAGCTTAGTCACGTCGGATGTTTTTCCTCCCAATCTCTTCTCTTTCTTACCACTTTTATCAGACCTCTCACGTTTAGAAACTTCCTTGTCTGGTTCACGACTGAACTTTTTTCTTAACATGCTGATCGACTTATCGTAAGCTTTGGCCGCTCTTTCCTTGACACTGGCGGGTAGGGGTTTCTTCGCGGCTTGTTTCTTGACCGGTTTAGGAACTTCTTTGCCCTTTTTCAATTTATAGAAACTTTTCAACGAGTCCGCTTGTCTCTTGGCGACGGAATCTTTTCTGTCCGGGGCCATGGCGGATTTAGAAGCGTCCCTCTTCGGGATGGAGCTTTTAACTCCTTGAAATCGCTCGCTTTTCTTGAGCATCGGTTTTCCAACGGCTTCTCGGCTGGCGGTTCCTCTCCTCAACATCGCGATGGACTTATCTCTCGCTTCCTTTTCGCGTTTCCTTATTCGTTCCCAGTTGGCCGGAAGTGTCTTTGACGACTTGAGACGCGAAGGTTTCGGGGTCGGTTTGCCTTTTTTTAGAATGAGAAATTTTTCCTCCGCTTCTTTCTGTCTTTTGAGGACGGATCTGGATTGAGGCGGCACCTTCCCCGCTGATCGTTCCGATTTTTGGATTGAGCTCTTGGCATCTTTGTATTTCTTCGTTCGGAGGCGCTCGCTCTTCGTGTCTGGCGGCTGTCGAGTTCCGGCTCCCTTTTTCATCAAGGATATCTTTCGTTCGATCGCCTCCCGCTTTCTACGTTCGAACTTTTCCGCGTCAATCGGTTTCCTACTGACCATTTTAGCGGGTTGAGGCGCCGTCTTTGGCGCTTTCAGTTTCAAGAAGCGCTCTTCCGCTTGGCGTTGTCGCTGAGAAACTGCCTCTGTTGGTCTTGCCGGTCTGGCGCTTCTGTCCCTTTTAAGTAAGGAGGTTTGGACCTCACCCTTAGATCGTTTTCTTCTCGGGAGTTTTTTTGTCAGTTCCGGCTGACGGCTGGCTAAGCCCTTCTTCTTCAAAGATATGGACCTTTCGTACGCTTGCTTTTCTCGCTGACTCGGCTTTTTCGGTTTCGACGGAAATTTTATTTTTGGTGTTGAGTGCTTTGGAAGTTCTTTAGGCTTTTTCAATTCAAAGAATCTCTTCAAAGAAGCCGCTTGTCTCTTGGCGACGGACTCGTCTTGATCTTCCACGGACCTCATAGTTCTCGCTTTGCTCTTGGACGCGCTTCCGCTCTTAGACGCGCTTCCGCTCTTGTACGCGCTTCCGCTTTTGGACGCGCTTCCGCTTTTGGACGCGCTTCCGCTCTTGGACGAGCTTCCGCTCAACCTTGGAACCGCTTTACCGTGTCTTTTCGATGGCTTCTTTTCTTGTTTGTTTTTCTTTTGCGAAGAACTAATATTGGCAATGGACTTTTCGAAGGCTTTGTCCATCCTCTCTTTGGCCCTGGCAGACAATGGTGCCGGACCTCTACTTTTTGACTGAGAAAAGATTTAATATTAATTTCTAGCCGTTTTCCAACAACCAACATTATTTACTCGATCATCCGCGTGTGATTCGGAAGTTCTATGAGTTCTGGATTCTTTTCTTCTTTTCGATTTTGCGGACTTTCTGCCAGTAGATCTCTCGTCGTCTTTGTCTATGTAGAACTTGAGGTTAGGGAAATCTCTTAAAATACTCCAATTCGTAAGCGTACCTGTTAATCGCGAAGTGATCGTTTTGTAAGGCCTGAAGAATCGACTGGAATTACAGGATTCTTTAGCACTCGACACCGACTTCAGGCTGCGTGGCTTGAAAACGTTGGTGGCCCTTCTTCTCGAGCTCTTTTCCAGAAACTTTTTGATGGATGCTTGTTTGACTTCTTCGAGACGGGATGGATCGATGCTCTTCCTACTAGGCAAACTTTTATCCGGAGCTGGTAAGGCTGGGAGTCTTTTGGAACGCCCCGATCTAGATGGACGCCCTCCAGTCGGTACCACTGCTAAACGCGGAATTACCGGCTCTCGCGATTGTCTTCTGATCCACCTCGGTTGTCTGGAGGTTTCATCTAAATTTAACGATGTTATCGTTTCAAAATCCTCGTTTTCTTAAACATAAATCCAGTTCTCAAGCTAAATAGAAAACCTTGTCTCTTTATGATGGCCGATCTGATCCGAGTGGCGTGTTTCAGATGCGATCTGGCGCCTCTTTTGGCTCGCCTCGCGACGTTCTTCGTGAACTCTTTGATGGACTCCTGGGCTGCCGTTTGATCTTGGCTCATTGCCAAGATGTCAACCACGCCTTTTTTCAAGAACTCCGTGGTGGCCGGGTCCAGTACGGTGATCTTCTCCAGCTCCGTGGTGACTTTGGTCTGGATGAGTGGTTGACCTTCTATCATAGCTCTGATCATCTCCTCCGTTTTTCTTTCGTGGATTTCCGTTTCACCTCGGCCATCCAAGGTCTTAATCACGGCAATCTTCACTTCCGACGTAGGTTTCTTTCGACGGGCTCCGTTGATTCTCTCCAACGGAGGAAAACCTGCGTTTCACAGCAATTGGATGGCGAGGAATTCTTTTTGGGGGTAAGAGAATGTACTTACCGCCGTCAATTGTCCTGTATATGGCATTGCTGGTTTGAGGCTGATTTTCCCGTTTTACGGGCTTGGACAATCGCTGCAGTTGATCCTGTCGTCGTTGAGAATTAGCGCTCTTTCGCTCGTCGGGTGGTGGCTGGTCATCGCTGGAAGTGTCGGACATTTGCGGAGGAAATTGAGAAAAACTAACGTTTCTTCTTAGAACGAAGATAACATTCGACCCTATGGGTCTAAAATTATTTTTCTTTAAAAATACGTAATTTTTAATACGAAAATAAGTACCTTTTGTTTACCAAAATTAAAACGACGCCGTTAGACCCAAACTACTTTTGAAAATGAAAACTTGATATCGAAACGCGCGCACGAGCCTTTCGTCGTTTTCCAGAATTTAAATTTCACGCGCGCGCCATTCACGTCTTAGAAACGTATAACAATCTTATTGGCTACGGATTACATCATACTCAGAGATCTTATATAAGCTGCGCTAAGGGAGATATGAAAGTATATGCCTCGCCAATGGTATAAATCCGTACAGTGTCTACCCCCGTTTTTTCCCTACTCTACGCTAGCGCATCCGTGACAGCTAGGAGCAACAAACACAAGAAGTTTTACGGGCAGGGGGGAAGATAATTTCCATATTTTCCCCTTCCGACGGCAGCAGGCGCTAAGCGTCTAACCAATGAAAACTGTACGCGAGAAAATGAATGACTTTTGACGGGTTGCGTTCTCCTTGTGTGGGGTGCTGTGCTTGTTACTCCAACTTGGTAGAGAGTAAAAACATTTATTTTACACAAACAAATTATGAGAAAAGTGGATGCTTTACGGAGTAATTTACCATTTTAATCTTTATACGAATTGTTTTACAAATTACAGTATCAAGAAAAAGCTATCGAAGTAAATTTTAAAAACCACTTTAGTGAAAGAGTACTTTGCAGGTTAAATAACAGGAACTTATAACCCAAGTAAATCGTTTTAAATTTTATTATATTTTTTTGTACTTTATAGCCTAGGTTTTCTTCTGCCTGTCACCCTTTAAATTGACTTTCCTTCCAAACAAATACCCTGGTGGTAGTCCAACGTGTTCTGCAGTTCGCCTACCACCAGGGTATTTGTTTGGAAGGAAAGTAAATTGAAAGGGTGACCAGCAGAAGAAACCCTAGGCCTTTAAACTTAAGTTAAACAGGAACATACAATCTGTGAACATCAAAGCTAGCTTAGTCATTCACTTTTAGTGCTTTCCTATGTTTTAGATTTAGAAATGAAATGGATTCCAGGAATTTCCAGTGAATTTCATTAAATTCAGACTTTCACGCAACGTTAATTCAGACTCTCAGCGAATTCTCACATAACGTTAATTCAGACTCTCAGCGAACTCTCACGCAATGTTAAGTCAGACTCTCAGCGAACTCTCACGCAACGTTAATTCAGACCCTCAGGGAACTCTCACGCAATGTTAAGTCAGACTATCAGCGAACTCTCACACAACGTTAATTTAGACCCTCAGGGAACTCTCACGCAATGTTAAGTCAGACTCTCAGCGAACTCTCACGCAACGTTAATTCAGACTCTCAGCGAACTCTCACGCAACGTTAATACAGACTCTCAGCGAACTCTCACGCAACGTTAAGAAAACTCCTTCTCTACCTGTCCTTCTACTTTATTTTACAAAAACATGTACACTCACATGCATATACATGTACATATACACACATATATATACGTAAATAAACGAATCTCAGCAAACCTTTCGCGGCTTCTAAAATTACTCTCCCATAGCATTGTTATATATTACTAAGCATTTCCGTCCAGTATCACCTATCAAATCTCACAGACATCTCTCACATAACGTTAATTCAGACTCTCAGCGAACTCTCAGGCAATGTTAAGTCAGACTCTCAGCGAACTCTCACGCAACGTTAATTCAGACCCTCAGGGAACTCTCACGCAATGTTAAGTCAGACTATCAGCGAACTCTCACGCAACGTTAATTTAGACCCTCAGGGAACTCTCACGCAATGTTAAGTCAGACTCTCAGCGAACTCTCACGCAACGTTAATTCAGACCCTCAGGGAACTCTCACGCAATGTTAAGTCAGACTATCAGCGAACTCTCACACAACGTTAATTTAGACTCTCAGCGAACTCTCACGCAATGTTAAGTCAGACTCTCAGCGAACTCTCACGCAACGTTAATTCAGACCCTCAGGGAACTCTCACGCAATGTTAAGTCAGACTATCAGCGAACTCTCACACAACGTTAATTTAGACCCTCAGGGAACTCTCACGCAATGTTAAGTCAGACTCTCAGCGAACTCTCACGCAACGTTAATTCAGACTCTCAGCGAACTCTCACGCAACGTTAATACAGACTCTCAGCGAACTCTCACGCAACGTTAAGAAAACTCCTTCTCTACCTGTCCTTCTACTTTATTTTACAAAAACATGTACACTCACATGCATATACATGTACATATACACACATATATATACGTAAATAAACGAATCTCAGCAAACCTTTCGCGGCTTCTAAAATTACTCTCCCATAGCATTGTTATATATTACTAAGCATTTCCGTCCAGTATCACCTATCAAATCTCACAGACATCTCTCACCAGGCTAAGTAGTTTTGCCTCTCACGCAACGTTAATTCAGACTCTCAGCGAATTCTCACGCAACGTTAAGACAACTCCTTCTCTATCTGTCCTTCTACTTTACTTTACAAAAACATGTACACTCACATGCATATACATGTACATATACACACATATATACGTATATATATGAATCTCAGCAAACCTTTCGCGGCTTCTAAAATAACTCTACCATAGCGTTGTAATATATCACTTAGCATTTCCGTCCAGTATCACCTATCAAATCTCACAGACATCTCTCACTCAACGTTAATTCAGACTCTCAGCGCACTCTCACACAATGTTAAGTCAGACTCTCAGCGAACTCTCACGCAACGTTAAGTCAGACTCTCAGTGAACTCTCACGCAACGTTAATTCAGATTCTCAGCGAATTCTCACATAACGTTAATTCAGACTCTCAGCGAACTCTCAAACAATGTTAAGTCAGACTCTCAGCGAACTGTCACGCAACGTTAATTCAGACTCTAAGCGAACTCTCACGCAATGTTAAGTCAGACTCTCAGCGAACTCTCACGAAACGTTAGTTCAGACTCTCAGCGAACTCTCACGCAACGTTAAGTCAGATTCTCAATGAACTCTCACGCAACGTTAATTCAAACTCTCAATTAATTCTCACATAACGTTAATTCAGACTCTCAGCGAACTCTCAGGCAACGTTAATTCAGACTCTCAGCGAAATCTCACGCAACGTTAATTCAGACTCTCAGCGAACTCTCACGCAACGTTAATTCAGACTCCCAGCGAACTCTCACGAACCGTTAAGACAACTCCTTCTCTACCTGTCCTTCTACTTTACTTTACATAAACATGTACACACACATGCATATACATTTACATATACACACATATATATACGTAAATATACGAATCTCAGCAAACCTTTCGCGGCTTCTAAAATTACTCTAATATAGCATTGTTATATATTACAAGGCATTTCCGTCCAGTATCACCTATCAAATCTCACAGACATCTCTCACCAGGCTAAGTAAATTTGCTTCTCACGCAACGTTAATTCAGTCTCTCAGCGAACTCTCACGCAACGTTAAGTCAGATGCTCAGTGAACTCTCACGCAACGTTAATTCAGACTCTCAGCGAATTCTCACATAACGTTAATTCAGACTCTCAGCGAACTCTCACGCAATGTTAAGTCAGACTCTCAGCGAACTCTCACACAACGTTAATTCAGACTCTCAGCGAACTCTCACGCAACGTTAAGTCAGACTCTCAGCGAACTCTCACGCAACGTTAATTCAGACTCTCAGCGAACTCTCACATAACGTTAATTCAGACTCTACGCGTTATATTGTACTTGTGTATTATGTATGAATTAAATAGTCTTAACTTTGAAACATTTGTCGTTCCTTTAACTCCTACCGAAACAACTGGTGGCCTTTTGACTAGTATATGGGTTCTTATTCGGTTGATTGTAGTTCTTGTCTTGGAAACAGTTTGAAGATGTCATTTAGCGTCCCCCCCCCCCCTTGAGTTTTTTCTGTATATTATATTATATTATATTATATTATATTATAATATTTATAGTTATTATATTATTATATTATTATTATAGTATTATATTTTGATATTATTATTACATTTAGAGGTCGGGGACGGTTAATTATTACCCATGATTAAATTGATTTTTTCGGGGAAAAAATTTAAACAAAGAAATTTACCTTTTTATATTTCGGAAATGATTAAAAAACATGTATTATTCGGAAAATTTGAGCTTTTTATCGAAAAAAACGTCGTTTTTCTGATTAATTTTACAAATTTATCAAAAAATTAGCTCAGCAGTTACCATATCTTCTGAGACTGAAGAAGAATCAACGTTATTGAAATCCTTGGAATATGTCTTGGAAATCCATAACTCTGAGATTACTAAATTAACTTCAGTAGGTAATTAGATAGATACAGTTGTACTTACATGATCATGATGCGTGTTTATTTTTTTTATCAACTTCATGAGCTTCATGCACAGGGTTGCCAACGTACGAACTTCTTTTCCCGTGAACCATTTTTCTAGTGATTCTACAAGGAAACTCGGAAGTCAGTTTTTCGCTTTCAATTATTGTTAGTAAGGATTTATAATACCATTTCAAGAATGTATAAATCACGCGGCCCGCGGCTGAGCAATGTTTTCCCGCGAAATGAAAATCTCGGAGTTGGCAACTCTGTTCATGCATTGGATCTAGAACCGAAACTTGAGCTTTTACATGAAGGGTCATCTTCAATGAAATCCAAATTTAATATAACATAAATCCCAACATACTAAACTCTACTGGGCAAATATTAATTAATATTAATTATTAAAGCAACTAGTTACCTCCGTATGATCATCATCTGTTACTTTCAATTCAAGACCATAGAAGTGCTCATCTTGTAAAATGGAAGATGTAATATTTCTGGTATGTTACCAGTACTGTCAATCTGCGTGGTTTCTGAAGTGTCCATTTCATCAAGTCTGCTACAAAAACAGTTTATTTTCTTTTGTCCGGGTTTCATTAAATCTTAAGGAACTGCGGTTTATTTTAGTTTTGTCCGTGACTGATCCTTCCCACTTTTACCAACACGATAATCACTATTGTTGAAGTGCTTACCACGCATAATGTTATTTCGCAGTTTGAAGTTTAATTGTTTAATGGCTATAGGAGCACAACGGTTTGTTAGAATGAGCAAATCTTAAGCGATAAAATGAAATGGTATAATATTATCTATTCTGAAATACTTATAAATGTTTCGTTTCTAAAATACTTCTGAAATTCTATATTGTCTCTCAAAGACCGACTTTGACAGCCAGGAAAGGCCCAAGATTTAGGCATTTTAAGGTTTATGTTTAAATTTACAAATAATTGATTTACTTGAATTACATTTGCAAGTATGTATATGTGTGAATAGTTTGAAGCTTAAAATTATTAGACTTTGAAATTGCTCATACGAATTGCCAATTTAAATTTCCAACCTATTAATAGTTTATCTGCTAGATAGCACCGCGCAACTTTGGGTTGAAATTTCCCAAGTAAAAAACCAAGGATCCTTGACTCTCAATAGTGGCTCTATTTCTTTCTATCTCGATGGAGGGGATCAAAATCATGCAACAACTAAGATGGCAGGCATTAGGGCTAGAGGTGGAAGAAATGGTGCGTGGTCTTTTTGCCGTTAAAATAGATTTTCCTGTAAATGGTGAAAAACCATCGTTCCAAAAGTTTCCCAATAGGTGTTTTCATAAAATCCAATTATGTTGTCCCCCCCCCCTGCAAAAATTGCCCCTCAGTCTTTGGTTGGAGTTCAGTTCAGTACGTTCCAGTTCTAAATCCGTCGGCGCGACACGCATGAAGGTACGTCAACAAGCTGGCAAACATGTTTCCGGAAATATCAATAAAAACCAAAGACTAGAGTATACCCCCTCCTAGGCAGTTCTTTGATTGGGATGTTAAGAAAATAACTATTTCAAAAAAACATTTAACTGTGTCGTTAACTTAACTAACATAATGTCGGGGTAAAGGCCTAGCAAGTGGTCACTTTAAGAGGCTATAACCACAGTCTGGTGTGAGATTGTTTCTGTCAAAGGCCTAAAAACTAACCTGTTTGGTCATTTTAAAGCGTTTATCCATAGTTTTGTCAAGGGGGTTCGCCCTTCCATGAAATCAACTTTCCAATGGGAAACGATTAAAATATTGTTCTTTGAGGACCTTTTGCGTAATAATTCTTACAACCGGGAACGCAACGGCAGATTCTACTCTTCCCCATCACCTTTTTAAATTAAAAAAAAGGAAAATAAATCAAGAAATGAAATAAAAAACCACTACTGCACAGTAAAATGTGATTTTATAAATTAGCTACGGCCATTTCGACGCTTTTACCAGCGTCGTCGTCAGGCAATTACAAAATGATTGATTTGAGTAGAGAGTGCGCGTCGAGACAAGAAATAATACCTTTCTTAAAACCATCTATAGTGGGATTATAAACGCTCCAATGCCGCGAAATTTAAATTTGCGAACAATATTAGTCTAATCATGGAATGGAAACATATTTTTTCTTTTTTCGGGAATATACGGAAAAGTTTCCAGAAAAAATGCCTCGGTCATTAATAAATACGTTCTTGGTATTAAAGCCATATGAAGGATTGTATATTCGTAAACTAGGTAATTTAAATTTAGATAAAGGAGGTCAGGAAGTAACTAATTGGGGAAATATTTTGATTTAAACATTTTTTATTTCTATTTCTATTTTAATAATTCACACTGACTTGCATCTAGGAGCAACAAACACAGCACCCCACACGTGGAGAGCGAAACCTGTCAAAAATCGTGCTTTTTCTTGCGTACAGTTTTCATTGGTTAGACGCTTTAGCGCCTGCTGCCGTCGGAAGGGGAAAATTCGGAAATTGTCTTCCCCCCGCCTGTAAAACGATCAGCGTAAAGGTTCGTCCAATGAAATTTGTACGCAACACTGCCTTAGCGTGTTTAAAGGCTAGCTGCGTTCTCCTTGTGTTTGTTGCTCCTAGCTTGCGTATACTTTGGATTTATAGCTTACATTGATTTTATTAGGCGCATAAATTGTTATAATCAGAATAACTTTTGTATATTATTTAACACGTTGACCTTCTGCTCACGTGATTTTAGAAAATGGTGCGTGGTGAAATTTTAAATCAAATTAAAACTAACGATCGACTGAAGAAGGGCCTCGGCTCGAAACGTCTTGTTTAAAATAAAGTTATCTCGTCTAATCCCATGCCGTTTTCTCTGATCATAATTTCTACTAATATTCACCATGGTAAATAATAGGTTTAATAAATATGAAATATATTCATTGGAATCTTAAGCAACATTATTTAATATTTTAATTTATTTGGTTTTACTATTTTGCATTTAATACAATGGCGCGTAATAGGTTCCCTTCGTTGAACTTTATAGTATTACGATAAAGTGTATAAATTACTACCGGTTATTTTTTAACAATTGAAATTCTCAAAGGAAAACATCTTACGAGAGGTCCAAGGTTAAAAATTGCGATTCCCAATTAACGAACGGAGTGGCGCTTCCACATTCAGAATCTACAACGATTTGTTTTTATCAAACATGTTTTTATTTCCACTTCGGTAGAATGGTCGAGAGGGAGCGCAGGTTAGCCTCGCACCACCGTGTGCTTGAATCGCGCACGTCAGTTTTGGGGAACCAATGAGAACCGGGAGGAATTAGGGGGAAGGAGTTTACTGTTAGAGTGAGGTTGGGGTTCAAAGCAACGGCCAAAATCGTCGCGACCAAGTCATTCTTCCTACGTAGAAATAAAAACATTCTTGGTGCTACGACGGACGAGCCGAAAACCTGTTGTACAGGTAAAATGAAGGTCCTCGAAATCACGTCGCGCCGACGTATCACGCAATGTGGAAAAGTTGAAATCCTCCACTCTTCAAAGACAAATAAAATCATTAATGTTCCAAAGTTTTGTGTGTCGTAGTAAAATTAATTAAAAAAATGTTTTAAAATAAGCTATTGCGTCTTCTAAATGGTAAGGATTTTACGTATTTTTTATTCTTTGATCTGTGCGATTAGTGGTTTTAGGCAATCTAGTCGGTTATCGAGTATAAAATTTTTTCATCGAGTATTTGAGTCGAGTATAAGTCGAGTCGAGTAATTGAGTACTTGATTAGGGCGAAACTTTCTCTTATTCGATTCGAGTAACCACAAAAAGACCTCTAGTAATATTCTTATGGAGAACTTGATTAGGAGCTGGTTTTATTCATAATAATATGAAATTCAATTTAAAAGGAATATGAAGTAACTTTCAATGCTGAAACATATTCCTTTAATTTAAATGAACCCCAGTTTCCACAACTTTGTAGGTACCCTTTATTGCCCCCCAAAATTTTGTAAAAACCCCTCTTTGACCTTTGAAGCAACGAGGTTAGAAAAAAACAAATACTCGACGAGTTTAGAGAGCAGCTTATTCGAGTAATTAACGGTTTTTTGTAACCGCCAAAACTAGTTTTAATTATTAAAAGCTTCACGCGAAGTTTAAAGTTTGGTCGGAATTATCGCCGCCATCCGATTAAGTTTTAAATTGAATGTGCGAAAGCTTTTGCCTCTTTCAGAATGATCTCTGGAACGTAAAATAATAAATGTTTGCCCTCAAATGTTGCGATTAAACCATCGATCTAAAATATCCTCAGAGTGAAAACGGTAAAGCTCAAAAAATGTTACAGGAAAAATAGGAAATTTGTTGTAGGATTAAAGGATTTTGTAAAGGAAAATATAAAATAATTTCTATTGAATTTATTAGAAAATACACCATTCAAATATGAACACTGCCATAAATGTTTTCTAAATTCCTGTTTATTTTCGTAGTTTTGATTGACATCTATATCAAAATATGTACGACAAATTATCTATAAATCCAAAAGCGGTTTGTGGTTTCCTCACACATTTAGTTGACGAGTATTAAAGCGTTATATTTGCTCTGCTCCAAGCCTGTAGAAAAAGATGATTTACTTCGCAGATTTAATTATTGTTTTTCTTTTGCTTAAAAATCATCTCGTGAAAATAATTAACAATAACAAAATATCTTTAATAAAAATCAATAGTGCTACATCGTTCGTCTTTGAATACATTTTTATAAACTAGGTTTTGAGAATAATTTGAAGCTAAAAGCGGATGTGATTACGAATGAAGATGGTCGAAAAAATTACGCAATTCCGTTAATTTATTTTTACAAGCGTTTTGACAAAATAAAATCTTATACAATAGGTGATTATGAAAAATATCGGTGGTCACGTGATTTGGTTAAGTACTACCAAATTAAAAGTATCAAAATTGGCCCTTTTTGTAAATTCGTCTGGCTAGTTGGGCAAGGGTTAGCGAGATTTCTATTATTTCATTGTTCAATCGAAAGGATTTTTCGTTTTTCGTTTTGAGAGAAGTTTGCAAAGTCGTTAAATTAAGGTAATTGATTTATTAAATGAAATATTTTTAAATTCTATCCAAATTGATTTTAATTCATTTTCAGGAATAATGGAAACATGTATGAATATATAACTTGTGTCTTCTATTAAAATTGGGCTTGTTTCTTTATCAATACTTGGTTTAGAACTATAAGAAATAAAAAAAATATATAATAAATTTGTTAACTTTATGTATTTTTAATAATTTTAGAAAAATACTAACTTTTCAAACAATCAATCCATGGTTGGTGCTTTTTACTAAACGCGGATGACCGCGGGCCTCGGTAGGTGCAGACGAATTTAAGCAGCCGACGCTTTGTCAAAAAATAGCCAACTCCCGTGAGCCTTTGCGCGCAATTCTTTTTCATAATCACCTATCCCTCTAAAGTTTGTAGTTCATTTTCGTGTCAGACAATACCTCTCATCTATTATTTAATAAATTAATAATAATTTATTATTAATAACAATTTATAATTAATAATAATTTATAATTAATAATAATTTATAATTTATAATAATTTATAATTAATAATAATTTATTATTAATAATAATTTATAATTAATAATAATTTAGAATTAATAATAATTTATAATTAATAATAATTTATAATTTATAATAATTTATAATTAATAATAATTTATTATTAATAATAATTTATAATTAATAATAATTTAGAATTAATAATAATTTATAATTAATAATAAATGTACCAAACATTTTTATGGCAAACAACGCCGTGTTCCATGCGGAACATGTGGTAGGCGTGTACATCGTGATTGCGTTTCTCACTTAATTGATGCGGAATTCGACAATCTCTGGGATGGATCTGATCCTAAACACAGTCTTTTCACCTGCTCCTCGTGTAAATCAAAGAAAAAAAGAAGGAACAAAAGTTGAAACACGCTATGAACACCTCTGAAACTTCTATCTCTTCAAATCCTGGGGGCGCTAATAGTTCTCAAAATCTGAACGAGTCTGTAAACTCCAGCTATACCCTACCTAAGGGGTTTGTTCAGGGACCAGAAATGGATGCCCTGAATGATATCTTTAACGTGTTCCTCAAAACCGACAGCTTAACTCGCGACAAGCGGTCGATCATCGACTCATCACATTCTAAGTTAATACTACTAGTGGACCTTGTCAGAGACCTACATGACACGGTATCGTCTCTTGCCGCTGATAATGCGACATCGAAAGCTACTATTGGCATTCTCGTTTCTGAAATAACCGACTTAAGATCTGAAAAAGCTAGTCTGAAAAGTAACAACACTACTTCCTGCACTACCGTTCCTCTGGCGCCATTTCCAGAACCTCATTCTTTTGCTGGATGTCTTACTTCAACCAACACCCAGCAACCATCCTTTAGCTCAGACAACACCAATGCGCAGACCTCGCATAATAGATTGACGTATGCGCTAAAAGCCGACCCAGTCATCCCTCGGCAACACAGCGCCATTATCAAAAAACCTGTTCGTGATAGCTACAAAGGAACCAAAACGGAATCTAAACTGAAGGAATCTACCACTCACCTGAAACCCACTAGGATGGCACTCTTTGTGACCAGGCTATCTCCAGAAACTACTGAAGGTGACATTGCGGATTTTTTCCTAGACGAAACTGAACTAAAATCGATTAAATGTACAAAGCTCAAAACTAAATTTAATTCTTACGCGTCTTTCCATGTCAGTGCTGATATTTCAGAATTTTCTAATTTACAAGACCCTGAAAACTGGCCAAAAAATTGTCTGTTCAAGGTTTTTCAGGGTAGACTGCGCGATGAACACGTTTATTCCCAGAGCCCTATTATTCATTAATCTATGTCAAAAACTATTACTATTGGTTACCAAAATACGGGTGGTCTCAGGACTAAATCTACTACTTTCTTTCAAAACGTTAATCTAACCTCTCTCGATATCATCTGCATAACCGAAACCTGGTTTAATTCTAGCCACTTCAACTCTGACTATTTTCCCAGCTACTTCAACATATTTCGCTCGGATAGAAACAATTCCGACAACCCGGATATCCGGGGTGGGGGCGCCCTTATAGCAATTAACAATAACTTAACAGTTCTACGTCGCACTGACTTAGAGGGCATCCCGGAATGTGTTTTTGTCGAAGTTAAAATCAATTCGGTAACCTCTGTTATTATTGGTAATGTTTATCTACCCCCGAATGCGAGTGACACACTTTACGAATTGTTTAGTACACATTGGCAACTTCACTCAAAAAAATTTAAATCAGGTACTGACATTATTATACTAGGAGACTTCAATTTAACTAAAGTAGATTGGTTTCATAACAGCACTGTCAACTGTTCTTCAGCTATCAAGAAAAAAGCTACTCATATCTTTGACGTTTGCTACTCTAGCAACTTAGCACAACACTGTAATTTTAAAAATTACTATGGAAACACCCTAGATCTTTGTTTAACTAATATAAATAATATCAACATTTCCCCTATGAACAACCCCTTCGTTAATATTGATAAACCTCATCCACCACTTACTTTAGATTACACTTCGAACTTTGAAAAATCCATTCCTCTTACCTCCGAAACATATAACTATCCTAAAGGTGACTATCTTAAATTATATACTTTCCTCCGCGATTACGATTGGTCTTGTCTTTACGGTGCTACTGACGTTGACATCTGTGTCGATTTACTGACCAGCGCTGTTAACTGGGCCATGAACACCTCGATTCCAAAACTAGTACGCAAAAGCTTTAAAAACTTTCCTAACTGGTATTCTGCAGAACTAATAGCCACTCTAAAACGTAAAAATTATTACCACAAAAAATCTAAGCGAACTAAAAACTCTAGTGATCTTGATCAATTTCGGCATTTTCGTTCACTTTCCAAAACACTAATAACTAGAGATTGTAAAGAAAATACGAAAAACATATGTGATATGGCCCTTAAACATCCAAAAATGTTTTGGGGTTATATTAAAAATAATACCAAAGGGAAACCTATGGATATCCGCCTGAAGCGTAACCATAACGTACTTACTAAACCTAACGATCTAGCAAACGAATTTCTTGATGTTTTTTCCAAAATTTCTGTAGATACCACGGCAGTTGATCAATCATTCGATTATGACACTAACATTTTTCATTCGGACACTTATAGCAGCGTTACTATTTCTCAATCAGATATTAAAGAGGCAATTACCGAATTAAAACTAACTTTCTCAACTGGGAGCGATAATATTCCTGCTTTTATAATTAAGGGTTGCGGTGACCTTCTACTGCCATTATTAGAGCATTTATTCAATCTGTCCATAAAAACTAATAAATTCCCAAATTCATGGAAAACATCAATAGTGTGTCCAATTTTTAAAAGCGGTTACGCGGGTGATTCTAAAAACTATCGACCTATATCTCTGCTATGTGTGTTCGCGAAAATATTCGACCGAATTATGCACAAATATTTTTCAAATTGGTTTAATACATTTCCTAACTCTGCCCAACATGGTTTCCTTAAAGGCAAAAGCGTTGAGACGAATCATGTTAATTTTTTAAACAAATTAACTGAAAGTGTAGAAAATCAGAAACAAACTGATGTAGTATTTATCGATCTCGCGAAAGCTTTTGACCGAGTATCTCACCCGACTCTATTGCAAAAAATAGCAAATTTGGTGTTCATGGCGATTTATTGCGCTGGTTGGGCAGTTATCTGAATAACCGGAACAATTTGTTAAAATGTAACGGTGTTGTTACCGCGGTTAGCTATGGAGTAAACTGTGGAGTACCCCAGGGTAGTTCCCTGGGCCCGCTTTTATTTAACATTTATATATATGACTTACAATTCGTTATTAAACATTCCAACATATATCAATTTGCCGATGATAATAAAATATGCAGAACCATTCTTAATTTAACTGACTGTTTAAAACTACAAGAAGACCTGAATAATGTTGCTAAGTGGTGCTCCAAAAATAATTTACCAATCAATCCCCTTAAATCTGTGTTAATCTCTTTTAGTAGGAAAATGGAAATAATTCGGTACTTTTACAAAATTAACGGTGACACCGTCCCACGCCAGGACTCGGTTAAAGACCTCGGAGTGTACCTCGACCAAGGACTATACTTTAGAAAACATATTCAATACACTGTCAATAGCTGCAGAATACTACTCGGCGTTATTCTAAAACTCTCGAAAAAAATTAATTCTAAATTCCACTATATTTTACTGTATAAAAGTCTTATCTTCTCGAAGGTCATGTACGGCTCTTTGGCCTGGGGAGGCTGTAGCACTTATCTTTTATTAAGTATCGAAGCTATTCAAAAGAAGTTTATCGAATATCTGCATACTAACTTCACTAAAAGTCATATTTACAATTATAATCTATTATTAGAAGACCTAAACATGGAAAAACTCAATGTAACTCGAGAGAAATCCGAGATTATCTTCCTATATAAATTGTTCCATAACTCAATCCCAAGTGAAGACTTACTGTATAATATCAATTTTTCCGTCACAAATTATTCTATTAGAAACGTAAATCTATTTAAAACTATTAAAAGCCCCTTAAATCCTATCTCTAGAATCTTAAAAACTTCGAACAAATACGGTAGAGATATTGATCTGTTCAGCTGTACAATAAGAGACATAAAAAATCTCCAACCTCACTAGCTTTAAGACACTCTCTAAACATTTGTAACTATTGTTTATATTTTCATTCTAATTGTGTTTATATAATCTTTTAACCTTCTCGTTTTTTCCTTATTTATTTTTCTTACATTGTGTATCAACTTGCTGATGCTGTAACTAGTATTGTTTTGGTGCACATTAAATTTCATTTCATTTCATTTTAATTTCAAATTTATAATTAATAATAATTTATAATTAATAATAATTTATTATTAATAATAATTTATAATTAATAATAACTTATAATTTATAATAATTTATAATTAATAATAATTTATAATTAATAATAATTTATAATTTATAATAATTTATAATTAATAATAATTTATAATTTATAATAATTTATAATTAATAATAATTTATAATTAATAATAATTTATAATTAATAGGAATTTATAATTAAAAATAAGTGTTTCAATAAAATACAGGAGGTCACGTGTAAATAGTTTTTTCTACGTCACTAGCTATAGTTATGGAAAATAGAGAACGCGCTCTGGAGACGATTAAGATTTCGGAACTTGAGTTTCACGAGCGAAACTCGCTTGTAAATAAAATACTAAAAAGCTTGAGACGCAAGCTCATTCCATGACAAATCAAACATTTTTTTTAATTTGTCCGCCCTACCTTCCACCTCCGACTTTGGTCAGGTTTGGGCTGGATACTGAGCCTCGGCTCAGGCTAACGGAGAGGGTCCGTGCAAACTGGCCGCCTCGGAGGATAGGGTAGCCTGCTGTGGGGCGGCGTTTTTCCGTATGAGGCGCAGTGGTCCTGTTTCCCGGCCTTTTGGAACCACACCGGGATCTCCGGTGCCAGCTGTGCCGGGTTACTTGGGCTGCTCTGTGCCCGTCGTTCCCCTTTAGGAGCTCTCTCCAAAGGGTTTGACTCTTTACCTACGTAGGTAGGGTGTCGGCTGGCATTGCTACCGCATCCAATCTTAATCCCACTGCCGTGTGCGAAGTGGGAAATGCTCCACAAATGCTGAACCTTCTGCTTGGTTAAGTGGCTCGCGTCAAAGGTTCAACCATCGGTAGTAGGGTACTACACATGCTGGATTTGGCACCTGTCCGGGCTGTGGACGCTGGCGTAGGGCACTATGATGATAGACGTCCGGTAATATGGTCTCTCTTACTAGGTGCATGGGGCTATAAATTTGACACACCCTACCCTCTTAGATTTCGCCAAAATTTGGCTTACAAATTATTCACTTGGTCAATTGGTGCTGTAGAAAAGAATTTTTTTTCTCCAAAACTAAAAATAATATATTGGGTTTTCAACATTATCTCGTAAATCAAGGATGAGGAATTCAAAAAAAATATTGGAAATTTTTTAAAAATTGAGTAAAAAGTAAAGGTCAAAGGTCAAATGATTCAATCTGAATTTTCATAAATAACAGTTCAATGTGGTATGTTTTAGATTTTTTTTTGAAAAGAAAGCAAAAATGTCTTTTTAATAACTTAGTTTCGGTTAAAATCGGACTATTTTGTCAAAAGATATTAATTTTTGACTTCAGAGGCCATGGTCACTTTTTTCCATTTTTGGCCAAATTCGGTATTAAATATCTCCAAAACTGGTTAGAGTTCATTAAAAATAATTTGGAAATCGGCTTTTTGGGCCAAAATGACCTTATAAACCTCTGGTTGATTTGTCACGAAATGACGCCGCAGCGAAAAACATTTTATACTTTTCAATTGTTTCATTTTACGGAAACATATATTAATAAATAAGTAATTTAGCAGAGGACGAAATATTTCTGACCGCGGGTATCTGATATTTCGAGTTTATAGTTTATTGGAAAAAAAGAATGTTCGTGCCACTCCTTCGCTAATTCTTCTTGAAGGAAGACAAAGTATTTCTTCGCATTATGACGATTTGAAAACACATGCACTTATTAGGTGGTTTGCACTGAAAACTGCGCAGGCGTTAACTCTGAACTACATTTAATGTTTATATTTAATGTATATGCTTTGGCGAACCAATGTCCCGTATCTTAAGGAAGATCATTGATCGGAAACTAAGAATAGATTTTTGTGAGACCCGTTACTGGAACCAGTTACAACAGTCATCGAAGTCATATAAGTGCGTGATGACGGATCACTCTGTTCTGATGTGTCATATGACGGCTTAGGACTCTCTGAAGTGGTCTGTAAATATTCTTTTGAAGCTCCCTCACGAGGGGTTGACTGGAGTTTTTCTTGAACTTAAATAAGCTAGCTCTCAATACTGCCCATTTATCGGTTAAACACACCATCGCATGTGGGGTGGCGGAGTGGTTAGCACTTTCGCCTCGCATCAAGAGGAGCCGGGTTCGATCCCAACTTGTGGCACTGGGTGAAAACTCGGAACAACTCCTTCCGCGTTGAGTTTGCAAGTTCTCTCCTCACTGGTTTAAGGGGTTTTACACCGAGCTCTTCGGTTTCCCCTTCCATAAAAACTTGTTGAGGTTAACGGCAATAGTTAGTGTAGGGAGCTGTTGGCTCGCGTGGCTTGCAGGGCTTGCCACCACATTCCTTCGCATTGTAACCCGGCCACCGGAATTAAAAGCCTTAAAAGTCGCTCGATGACTTGGGTCTCAGGTGGTGCCTTGGGTATTAGCCTAGCTTATTATGATTATTATTGTTTTATTACAGTAAAATATTTTGAAAAACTAATGTTCTATTAACGTAGGCTGCCTTAGTTAAATATAACAAATATACCTTATGCCTAATGCTTTCAAAAATTACAACTAAGAAGGACTAAACATCAGTGTAATTAGGAAATACAAAATTGTTACCGTTGCGAGTCTAACAAGGAGACATCCCGAAGTGTCACCCACCGATTTTGTTCAAACTCGGGGGATTGGTAGACCTTCGTGTATCATGAAAAATACTAAAGGGAATTTATTCAATGGGCAACCGGTTTGCCATGGCAACGAAAAATGTCTTTGACAACGCAAAATATAAAATTTTCCCATTGACAATAACATCGGATTTGGACCTCAAATTGATCAAATGTTGATCAATTTTGATGTTTTTTTGTCAATTTTTTTTTTTTTCTATTTTTGGCATTTTCGAAATTTTGAAATTTGTTAAAATTTTTCCTAGGAATCGGTCAGAATCCCATGTTATTGTCAATGGGAAAATTTAATATTTTGTGTTGTCAAAAACATTTTTCGTTGTCATGGCAAAACGGTTGCCCATTGAATAAATTCCCTTTAGGAATGTTCATGATACATGAAGGTCTACCAATCCCCCGATTTTGAACAAAATCGGTGGGTTACACTTCGGGATGTCTCCTTGTAAGTTCATTAAATGCAATATAATAAATTAAGATTATTCAAGAAAACTAAACTTAAGGTTCAGATGTTCAATCGAAATTGTTTCCGTGTGGTTTTTTTTTACCTTTTGCACCAGTCTATACCCAAGACATCTAGCGACTTATAATTCCATTTAATTCAGCTGGCCGGATTACAATGCGTAGGAGGGTGGTGGCAAGCCCTTCGTGCCACGCGAGTCAACAGCTCCCTACACTCATTACTTCCACCTCAACTAGTTTTGAGGGAAACCGAAGAGCTTGGAAGGAAGTAGGAGTAGCTAGATTTTTCACCCAGTGCCGCAAGCGAGACGAAAGTGCGAACCACTCAACCAACCCACTTACTTAGATAATATAATTCAAGTTTTAATTATTTTATCTTAATCTTTAGAAACATGCGTGGAAGATTTTGGAAATGTTTGTTGATTGAAACATTTATATTGATCATAAAAGAAACGAACCAAGCCCAAACAAGCGAGTCAAATTCTACAGCAACTACTTCAAGTTAGTTTATTTTCTGATTTTTTTAAAGCTCGAGTAAAAATATTAAATTTAGTACATTTCTTAACTTAATAATTTCAGTCGCTAAATCGTACCTTCGGGTTACACGTTGCTAAATTCCAATTCGGTCGTTTGTTTCCCAAATCAGCACTTAGAAACACGCAACCAGAATGTTTTACGAGAGATGAGAGGTACTGAATTAATATTGAGTTTGAAACTAGCTCCATGTTTAATTTAAATTTGTATCACAAGTATCGGCAAAATTCTCTCTGTCTGTACATTAGTTGAAAGACTTGGAAATATTTAATCCAAAAGCCGTCTGCTATTTATATTAAATTTAGTTGAAGGGTATTCCGGCAGATGGCGTTAGATGTCCTATTGAAATCGATTACAACGCTAGTTTATTCTAACATGTACCAAGAATCTAAGGGGACTCACTGTTCAAGCTTTAAAAAGCACGCGTGAATACTCGAAATACGAAAATCATGGTTAATTTTAGTTCAATGTGGACAAACTTGGGGTCGCTGCAATCGATTTCCGGCGTACTTTCGTTGAGAAGCTGGAGCGTTCACGTTCATTTCGACAAAATGGCGCCGTTGTTGTCGGTTAAATGATGAAGCTTAGAAAGTTTTGAGCCTTTTATTTTTGAAATTGGTTATTTAAAAGTTTAAGTAATGGTAATTAACCATTGTGTTAAGTAAAAATAATCAGTAAGCCACGTATGGCTGAGGTTTTTTTTATCAAATTCACGGGAATGCATTTCATTTCTAAACTTAAAAAAATTCATGAACTAAGCCTAACCTGACTTTATCGCTTAAGCACCGACTAAGCCTCTCGTAGTGATAGTTGAACAGAATTCTTGAGGCGCTTCAAAGCGGCTGATGTATCTCAGGCTTCCGATTTAGGCCACGCCTACCGTGTCCAAATATCGGGAACAGTGAGACCCCTTAAATTCTTGGTCCATGATTCGAAGTATATATCATGACTTTTGCTAAAGACTGGTTCAGCCCTACATGGTTTTACTATTTCTTTAGTATTATTCGATTACTCGCGTGTGTTCTTCTGGAATCCGGTAAGCTAGCAAATGAGTGTACAAAACGTAACTTAGAAACCTGTTGGTATCCTTGATCATCGAAATTGATTGAAAACTAGTTATGGTGTTTAATTGTCCCGTGACCGTGGTTTTGAACTGTTAAACTTGCAATTGAGAAAACCAATAATGTATATTTTTACGTCTAAACCACCGAATGATTTTGGGGGTGCGAAAGATAATTTTTTTGTGTGAAACTAGCTTAGTATACATACATTTCTATAAATTTGATGATTTTAATGAACAAACGTGTGAAAATATATTTATATTTACGACATGTTTTATATAGAGTTAATTTAGTTTAAAATATTAAATTTTCTAAATATTGTATAAAATCTTTGAACTTTTTCCAAAATAGTTAGGTACAGAAATGCCATTTTATATTTGTTCCTATTGCAATTTAGTAGTTTTACTAAAGTATTGGTAAAAAGTTTGACAGCGCCGTTATCTATTAGCACTTGATTAACCTTAATTAAAACAAGCTTTACTTCAACATATTATTTTCAATTAATTAAGTAAAAACAATTAATTCACAACACTGTTGCGCACGAATGGCCTTGGTTTTAAGACATCTTATTTTGTCTAAGCGTTTTCTTCCATCTTCCCAGCGCCCTCACTGAATACAGATCCGTCTTGTAAGAATTTCACAGTGGGAAATCCAGATGCCAAAGAATTTTACTCGCCAAATTATCCGGAGTCGTATCCACCTTCCGTGCGTTGCATCTTCATTATCACAGGTAAAAGTAAATTAATTACAGGTCGACATTAAAGATTCTAAGCTCACGCGGCAATTAGTCTACCACTTGAATAAAATAAAAATTATTCAAAAAAATTACTCCTTAAACGAACAAAATAACAAACCCTTAAAATTATTAATTTTAAAAATTAGTATTTCTGAAATGAGAAAAAAGTTTTAAGTTTTAAATATTTCAAACATTTGGTACCGTTTACTATCCTTTTAAGAACTTTTGAGTTCACTATCCCTTTAAGAAGTTTTGAATTCACTATATCTCTAAAAATTTTCATGACGATTCTTCTTTATAGAATTATTAAAGTTTACTGTTCCTTTAATTTTTTTCAAAATGTTTGTTGAATTTCATGAAAACTATATGTTGGACTTCAATGAACTTTTTAAAAATTGTATTTATTAATATGGTAATTTAGAAATCTTCGATCTGTTTCTATAGTATAAAATCAGGTCGGCAAAATGTGACCAAGAAGGCATGCCTGGCTGAACCCATTCTTCACGACCCCGCAACAAAAGGAGCTGCGCTTCAATTAGAATTGGCGCCACCTAGGGAATATGAACTCAATGATTACTCTTTAGGCTGTGACACATTATATAGCTATTCCCTGCTCGCTTTAATGGGCAAACGGAAGCTCTCTTGGCCGTTTTCACTTCCGAAGAAATCAGTAATTTTCAGCAAAATTATCTCGAGGAATTGCATTGAACTGATTAGCTACCTTTAAAGCAAGTGCAGTAGCTCTTTTTTCAATAGATGTCGCTAGCGTCGAAATCAAATAGTCGGTACTTATAGGTATCCCTCGCGTTGATTGGCTCGTTTGTAAATTGGTCAATAACATAAATTACAGCAATTATAAACAATATTTTTACATGGGATATATAATTTAGGTTTAAGTCCGTTAAGTAGAGTTTAAGTTGCCGAACTTAAATACTCTACTGATTTGTATTCGGCATCTAATAGTTAGATCAGTTTTGGGTCGGAAATAAGCATTAACATCAAGTCGGCCCGAAGTCGTTTCGGAGTCGGTTCTTAGATCTATTAAAAGGCGATTAAGAATCGACGTTTTGCAGCCGACCGATCGTTTTACCCCTAGGACATTTCGACCGTAAATCCAAAGGTCGGCCGATTTTAGTGTTAGTACCTTTTTGCCGACGTCGGCCCGACTCTAATTTGCTACAGGGGTCATGGCTATCTCGAATAACAGGGGCCTTTTCATAATACAGGTGGCAATGAGAGAGCCGACAGTTGCTCTTATATCTGCAGGTACACTCTTTCTAGTGCATAAGAGAATTTCTACGCGAATACTTTGAGATATTTACAATCATTGAAATGAACTCAAAACCAATTAAAATTTCAGCTCCATCGAATCATCTAATTCGGGTTCAATTTTCGGAATTCACTTTGTCCTTCAAAGATAAACTGGAAATCAGAGATGGCGCCACTGAATCATCCGAATTGCTCTATAAGTTGAGTGGTTCCAAGGTTCCTCGTCTCATTGTTTCAACGGGAACTGACCTCCATTTGACATTCATTTCTTACGAAACCGTCGAACTCGCTAGTTTCAAAGCCAATTACACATTTCTGCCTATTGGTAAGAGCACATTTTCTACAAACAATTGTTCAAGTTTTTGCAACATATTTTTCATAAAAGTATATTTATGGTGATAGATTTTAGATAGGTTTCAAAGGATAATTTTTAACTCCGGGTTAAAGCGACTTAAAATTACTTTCCCCGACGGAAATGACTTGAGCCCCCGTCCGAATTTGAATCTAACTGGAATCAAAATACAACCAGTTTGATCCCAAATCTATTTGGATCAGTTAGTTTTCATCAAATCGGAATAAAGTTGAATTTCATACACGGTAATTGGATCAAATGGAACACATTTCAGCCTATATAAATAAATATTGAATTAAAATTATTTATAATAATAATATATAATGAATTATTTTTGTGTACAGAAACATTCGGTTAAATTACACAAATAACCTAAGCTAGACACCAATTTAACTGAATTGAAAATAATGTATACGATTCTTTGTAAGAGATAAATATGTTTAAATCATTGTTTAGTAGCGGTCAATTGGTTAAGTAATTAAATTTCTAATTAAAAGTTGCAAAACTGGGTTATAAAACCAAAACATTTCGAAGTAAATCAAGTATTTTCTGTTGGCAATCACACGCCGCATTTCGGGATTTGGGTGATATTTTGGTTTAATAAATAACAATTTTTATAAATCCTTTTGAGATGTAGAATTTGTGGATAATATCAAGATTTCCAGATATCATTGGATAAATTACTGCAGTCAAAAGAGTGTTTTAGTAAATGTACGATCTCATTGCAGATAAAACCGCGTGCCACAACTTCAGCGTGGGAAATCCGCAAACCCAGGAACTGAGTTCACCGCTTTTCGCCAATTCTTCAAGTGGCAGCCTCATTTGCGTCAAAATTATAACTGGTATTTTTACTTTTTTTAAAATCTACATTCTGTTTCGAGTGAGGATATTGCAAATCGACGTGTGACAATTACACGACAACAAACAAAGGCGGCAAATACAGTGCGCTGGTGCAACGGACAGTATCATCCTAAATATAATGCCATTTTTACGGAATTAGGGAGCTGCTCTTTTTCCGAATAATTCCATTTTCACCGTCCAATATTTGATACTGCGGGACAAAGCATAAATTACGCTTTGTTTAAATACATTCTTCAGTACCGAATTTTTCGGGCGATTTATTTTTAACCACAGCAATATCCATAAGTACCACTTAAAAGTCGAAGACAAGATTCGACAAGCGTAGAAGGTCATGGTGGACGAGTGGAAGGGGAGGAGGTCAATTACAAGGGGTAAAGATAGGCGCGGAAAAAATCGTACCCTGCTAGAACGTGGGTCGACCCTCAACGGGCCAAAGGGGTGCACTAATGGGGGGCTTTATCAGGGTGTCGGGGTAACCAAAATCGGTGTTGGCGCCGTGAGCAAAACAAAATAAAAAATTGCGCCCCAGTGTATTCTTAGGAATATATTCATATAGAGGACACTATTCTATATATTTAATCTTATCAAGCTCTTGAAAAGTTAAACTAACTAACAATTACTCGCTTGCCAAGTGGTTTTCAACCTGCGGAAACCTCAAAAAATGTATATTCCAAGTTTAAAAACCAAAATAACAATTTTCTTATCAAGCTAATCTAGTCTATTCTACCTCATATTTGTGATGTTTTGATTGAAGGAAAATTCCACCTTATATATATTTATTTATTAATAAGCTTGTCTATATCAGTTATATGATAAATCATAAACATTTTTTTAAATTCTTCTATAATTAAGTTTAACTACTTAAAAAGTTACTAAAATTGCTTTGCAACAATCGGGATATTATTTATTTAAAATTTCAGGGGTTCCGCGGATTTTGGTTCTGATAGCGAAGAGTTTCTTGAAAAATCAAGGTTGAAAACCCCTGCCCTAGCTCGAAGCTAGGGTCAATAGAGTAAAGATATACGTAACCCCTACTATAGAATTTATTTCGTTTTTCTTTCCTGATTATACCGATTACTCATACTTTACTGAGCAGGGGTTAAATGTGTAACCACCAACAGTCCAAGTACACGGAAATTCTTCCAATAGTTTTTAGTTTACTGTGAACTATAAAACTAAAAATTTCTAAAACCGTGTTCTTTTGGTCGGACGATTTCTCAGTTCAAAATCAGTATAATGTTTTGTAGTTTCTTGTGTTTGTAACGATCACCGCAAAATGTCCAAAACTTTATCCAGAAGAAGTAGGTGATCCTGTGGAGATGTTCCACCGAGTAGGATGTCATCTTGAAAAGGATACACCTTTGCGTGACCTCGAAAGAGTGTTTCCATAGCTCGTTGAAATACGGCAGACGCCGAAGATACGCCATAAGACAGTTGTGCGCGTACAAGCCTTTGATTGTGTTTATGGCCACCAGGTCTTAAGATTCGGGGGCGTAGGAACCAGGGGGGGCAAGGGCGGCAATGCCCCTCCCTAGAATTTTGTTGGGAGAGGCAACTAATGTTATTGCCCCCTCCAACTTTTGGGTCAGTTGAAATCTTCAAAAGGCTCAAATTCTCATTTTAAAAGCATAAAAAACTTATAGAACCTCAACTGTGTTTAAATTTCAGTCTTTTCCCGCCAATTTACATAGTAGTAAAATGTACACGTGCATTCGAAGGAGCATTCGTATCTATGGCTTTGTTAGCGGTGAGTTTGAAGTCTCCACAAATACGTATCGAGCCATTCGGCTTTAACACTGGGACAATCGGTGCAGCGAATGTAGAAGTTGGAATCGTAGTGATGATTCCCATAGATTCCAAACGATCAAGTTCTTTCTCAACTTTCTCCTTGATTGCCAAGGGCAAAGTGCGTGGTTGGAAAAATCTCGGTCGCGCATCTGATTTTCTGATTAAATGTACCAAGACGTCTTTAAAACGTCCTAAACGTGGTGTGAAAACTGCTGTGTTTTTCCAAGATATCTTCCAATGTGAGGGTGGCACTAGTCAAGTGATGAACAAAGTGATCCAAAACTCGTAGATCAGAGAAGATCCAAGTTCTTCCACAGAGATTTGGATTGTATAACGATAAAGGTATTCTAAGCCGATATCCCATAAGAAACACTATAATATATATCGAGTATTTCTCCTTTTATGAATGTTCCCCTAGGTAAGATAATTTTCATGGCTCTGGCTCCTACAATAGGACTAAAACGTTGCTCTGGTCTTACCCATCGGGTTTTCCCAATCGAACGATTTTATACAAGAAAAACTTTCCATACTTGGAACGACTAACTCGACCCCGTAGATCGGCTGACCACGGGGTATAAAAAGGGACACAGACTCAAAAGGGTCTCTCTCTTTTCTTTTCTGACGATGCGCCACATGATGAAACCCTAACTCTCTCGTCAGCCCGGTTCGCCACTGAAGGAGTTGTGCCGCTTGTGCGCGATATGTTTTCTTGTTTTCAAGATCCACCGAAAAAGAAATGTTCGGTACGGACCCGCGCCAGCGTCGACCCGCGTTCATCGGGTCTTTAGCGTCTAAACCAGCGGAATCCGTCAAGACTCTCGTTCCTATGGCCTTCTTCAACGTACTCGTAAGAAAACAATTTTAACTCATAAGTGCACTTAATATATGGTGGGGAGACCAGAGCCAAATTCCATTGTTGTATTACCTTATGTAGGTCCATTATTCCTTATATAACTCTTTCAATGCATAATTAAATGATTTTTAGTGCCTACATTACGACTTCTTATTTATGTAGTTTAATTATTGTTGACACTTTACGTAACTAAAGTACCCCTAGACAACGAATTACTGAACCAATCTCATTTAATATTAAAAAGTGTCACAATTGGTTCCTCGTGTGACGACTACTTGTAAGTGGGCTTTCCTTCCGTGAAACTATACATCTACGGTCGAAAATCCTTTGGTTTCCAGGTTACTGCTACTGCTACAAACTGAGCGTAAGTTGTACGGAAATGACTCCAAAGGTTTGGCGTTCGGAATTGTGCTATAGACATCTTCCGAGAGAATCGTGAAGGCAGAACCCGTGTCTAACTCAAACGGTAGTGCTTTACCATTCAGTTTACATGTTAGGAGACATGGTTCAATGACTGAGGGTCTTGCGCTAGCAGCTTCAATGTGGTAAGCAGTAGCATTGTATTCATCGAAAAGCTTGTATTGAACTGTGGTTTGCCGAACTTCCTCTGTAATTTGTTTCTTCGTTGTATTGGGCTTTCCTGATGTACCCAAACATACTCTGGCCGAATGTCCTACATTTGTTGCATTTTGTTTCTTTATGAGTATACAATTCTTCGTGAAATGGTCTTTCGTTCCGCATCGGAAACATCAGCCATTGCGTTTTGTAGGGAGTTCAAAGAAGTCTTTCTTTGGTTCGTTCCTATTACCAGTTTTGCGGTTGAGTGATAATGTTGCATGTGGTTGTGTGTATGCAGAATTTCCATCGGTGGATTTCATAACTCTGGAATCCTTGGCTGCTGTTTCCATGGCTACTGGAATGGTTTTTGCCTGCGCTAGTGTGAGTGTGGCTTCCTGGAGTAAACGTGTTTGAATTTCCGGATTTGCTATTCCACATATCAGGCGATCCCTTATCACGCTATCGAACGCTGCGTCAAAGTTACAATGCTCCTCTAGTCGTTTGAGTTCCGCTATGAAATTATTAACTGACTCTTCTGGTTGTCTGACTCTTTGGTTAAATTTGAAGCATTGCGTCATCTCTCTCGATGTTGGATCATAATGCTGTGTCAGTAGTGTCACCAGTTCATCATACGTCTTGTCCCCGAGTTTTTCTGGAACAATCATGCCCGTCAGTTTAGAGAATACAGTGGACGGTAGACAAGTTACCAAAATGGCAGGTTTCTTCGCATCTACAGTTATATAATTTGCCCAAAAGTATGATTTCATACGTTCAGAGTAATTGAAGAAAGATTCCTCCTTTGGATTGAACGTATCGCATTGGCCATCAGTGCCTGACACAGTGATGGTAGGCGGTGTTGGCATAGTTGAGCCTAATCCTTTGTTCTGAGATTGATAGTGTTGAGACGTGGTGTGCAAGAGTTAGACTGATACAAGTTCAAGTTCAGGTTTTTTTATTGCCAATCTGATATGTTTTACATCTAAGGTATTCAAGGGCCAAGTCAATGAGCGACTTAAAGCCCTTTTAATTTAAGATAACAACCTTCTTTAATTTGTAAAAAACAGACAAAACAAAAAATAAAAAGGGACTTGTGTAAATGTTACTTGAACTGTGTTATTCTCTTTTCTTGGATCCCATCTCCGTCGCCAATGTTGTGTTTGTGGGGAAGTTGTAAATTTGATACACTAATAGAAAAGTCTATCTCGCTTGGTCTCTCTCCCTGTTCTCTAAGTTTTAGTTTTACTTTGGTTGTTGACCTTGATTATAGAATGATAAAATACGTGATTATAGAATGAGGCGCCATCTGGCGATATATATGAAACCGTTATACAGGTTCATGACATAATATAAAATGTACAACAGTTGCCAATAAGGTGTTTATTTAAACTCCGGTTGGCTGACTATGTCGTGACGGTGTTTAGCGTGGCTTCCAATCAACTTCATGCTCGAACAATAAGCTCCTCCCCATTAAAAAGTCAAACAGCCCGGTATCACATCGGATTCTTAAAAACGTCTTCCGAGATTGTTGGAGAAAATGTACAAAGGAAAAAAAGTCCAGATTATTTTTAAATAGGAAATTTTGTCCAAGGTAAACATTTTCAGTTATTAATCAGTTTCTTTAAAATAGCCCGTTGGACATCCAAGTTATAATCAGTAATAAAGGCGGTAATCGGATTTATGTTTACCAGGTACATTTTCACCTACCTGCCAGTTATGCGTACATTTCTTCCCAGTACATTTTCACCTACCTGCTAGTGATGCGTACATTTCTTTCCTGTACATTTTCACCTACCTGCCAGTGATGTGTACATTTTTCCCTTTGTACATTTTCACCTACCTGCCAGTTATGCGTACATTTCTTCCTTTGTACATTTTCGCCTACCTGCCAGTGATGTGTACATTTTTTCCGAGCACCGTCTGAAGCGCGTGCTGGTGACGTATTTCCTTCCACCTCTTGTCTCAACATATAGTCATTCTCCCTTAGTATAAATAAATTCTTGGTTTCAAACTGTATGTGAATGCATTAATATTTTTTTAATTAATATTTTTTAACCATTGCATATTCTTATTAAAAAAATCAGCACCTTCACTAGACGATCAGGCGATCAGAATATCATTCTTGGAATTTCCTTCCGCGGAAGAAGACGCCGGAAGCTCGGACTTGGTGCAAATTGTAGATCCGGCTTCGAACACTGTTTACGAGGTGGGCCAGCCCATCTTTCGACGCGGCATAGTTTCGGTGGGACACCAACTTCTTCTGGCATTCCTTTCTAACAACGCAACGAGGCCCGGCAGAGTTAGGGTCAAATATTCATACCTGGCTAAACGTAAGCATTTCTGTTTCATTTATTTCTACTTCATCGGAACGGCCATTTGGAAATGTTTCAAATGTAGACCCGAAGTGGCGCTACGCTGCTGCCTACGAATTGAATTACGGCGGACGTCGTTCCAAAAGTAAAGTGGGTTGTCCACTTAGGACACTAAGATACTAATAAAGGGCCTCCAAGTTTCACAGAATCGTTTTGAAAATTCCGGTGCTATTTAATTCAGGTAGCTCCTGCCCTCCCGTCTTTTAATTTTTAATTTCAATTTTATATTTATTTATTTCTTTATTTAATCAAAATTTAATATTTATTTATTTCTTAATTTAATCTAAATTTAATCTAAATTTAATAGTTATTTATTTCTTAATTTAATCTAAATTTAATATTTATTTATTTCTTAATTTAATCTAAATTTAATATTCGTGTATTTCTTAATTTAATCCAAATTTAATATTTATTTATTTCTTAATTTAATCTAAATTTAATATTTATTTATTTCTTAATTTAATCTAAATTTAATATTTATTTATTTCTTAATTTAATCTAAATTTAATATTTATTTATTTCTTAATTTAATCTAAATTTAATATTTATTTATTTCTTAATTTAATCTAAATTTAATATTTATTTATTTCTTAATTTAATCTAAATTTAATATTTATTTATTTCTTAATTTAATCTAAATTTAATATTCGTGTATTTCTTAATTTAATCTAAATTTAATATTTATTTATTTCTTAATTTAATCTAAATTTAATATTTATTTATTTCTTAATTTAATCTAAATTTAATATTTATTTATTTCTTAATTTAATCTAAATTTAATATTGGTTTATTTCTTAATTTGATTTAAATTTAATATTAATTCATTCATTTCTTAATTTGATTTAAATTTAATATTAATTCATTCATTTCTTAATTTAATTTAAATTTAATATTCATTTATTTCTTAATTTAATTTAAATTTAATATTCATTTATTTCTTAATTTAATTTAAATTTAATATTCATTTATTTCTTAATTTAATTTAAATTTAATATTCATTTATTTCTTTAATTTAAATTTAATATTCATTTATTTCTTTAATTTAATTTAAATTTAATATTCATTTATTTCTTTAATTTAATTTAAATTTAATATTCATTTATTTCTTAATTTAATTTAAATTTAATGTTCATTTATTTCTTAATTTAATTTAAATTTAATATTAATTTATTTCTTAATTTAATTTAAATTTAATATTCATTTATTTCTTAATTTAATTTAAATTTAATATTAATTTATTTCTTAATTTAATTTAAATTAATATTCATTTATTTCTTAATTTAATTTAAATTAATATTCATTTATTTCTTAATTAAATTTAAATTAAAAAATCTTTATTTCTTAAATTGATTCAAATTAAATATTCATTCATTTCTTAGTTTGATTTAAATTAAAAAATCGTTTATTTCTTAAATTGATTCAAATTAAATATTCATTCATTTCTTAGTTTGATTTAAATTAAATATGCATTCATTTCTTGATTTAAATTAAATATGCATTCATTTCTTAATTTAAAGTTAATATTCATTTATTTATTTAATTTAATATGAACTTAATTCTTAATTTTAATTTAATATGAACTCAATTCTTAATTTTAATTTAATATGAACTTAATTATTTATTTTAATTTAATATGAACTTAATTCTTAATTTAAATTTAATATGAACTTAATTCTTCATTTAAATTTAGTATGAGCTTGATTCTTAATTAAAATTTAATGTTAACTTACTTCTTAATTAAAATTTAATGTTAACTTACTTCTTAATTAAAATTTAATATTAAATTAATTTTTATTTTCGTTTAAATATAATTCTTAATTTCCTTTAAAAAGAAGGGTTTAAAGTTAACCTTCAGTTCCACTAAGAGAATACTCCAAATTCTAAAAAATAATTAACCAAAAACTATGGATTTTGGAATAGAAACTCGATTTTTCTATATTAATTAAAAAGGTGATTTTTCTTTGTAAGTGAGAGTGCAAAGTCCGTAAGTGAGATGATCGTTGCATTTGTGTGGGGGTCCTACTCAAAAAGAGATTACCGGCTTACTGCTGCCGTCTAATAAGCAGTGGAATAATCTACCATTCCCCAAAAATACAATACGTTTATTTTACATTGAATTTAATTTTCCTTTAGATTTGGTACCGACATCGCGTGACCCCTGTGACAATTTCAGCGCGAACCACACTTCTCAGGAGATTTCCTCTCCGAACTATCCGGATTTTTACCCGAGTGATCTGGAATGCAACTTCACAATATCTGGTAAGTTCTATTGAAATTAGGGCGGTGTTGGTAAGCGATCATCATCGAGTACTCGGTCTGTTTTGAGATCGAGTATTAGAGCGGAGGAAGAAACCATCGTTATCGATTACTAGTGTCCGCGAGTACATTATCATATGAGTACTAAATTCGAAGTAAAAACTATTTGAAACTCCTTACGCTAATTATAATTCAAAATAATAAATTAAAACAATAAAACCATTTTCACCAGCTTTTACTTACGCATGTTCTTCGTGTTTTTATTTATTATTTTGAATGAGTACTAAAGCGGTAAGAGTTATAGACCTCTCGCACTATGTTTTATAAACCCGTTTTTGCGGCCAAAACTCTGGATGGTACATTGAAAAATTATTTTTATTAAATTAGTTTCATTATAAAATTAGACATTTTTGAAATCTAAAATTATTTTTATACGCCACCTAGCGGACAAGTTAGCTTTGTGATACTTTTTTGAGTAAATCAAGCATCGAAATCAGTTATGAATTAGTTCCATATTTTATATAAAAAATTTTATTGCATTTTGTCCTTTACTTTTGAAGTTATCGAACAAAAACCACTGAAAAATGCACCAAATCCGCCATTTTCGTTTGGGTTTAAAAACAAAAAAAGCTGTAGCGGGAGGAGAATGCTTTTGAATGTCTAGTCAGTATTATCTGGGCTTATTAGTACGGAATTGTTTATTTAAACGTTGTAGTTATCTATTCCCCTAAGTATTTTAGATTTTAGTGAGTAGTCTGTTTTATATTTTGTAAACTTAGGTGTTAGGCTTAGCGGAGTCGCCGTTATAACGAGCACGCGGCCTGTGCATAGCACGGGTTAAGAGGCGCCATCTTATAGCGGCTAGGGTAAGGTTTCTTTTCGCTGGAGACTGCGTTAATATGCCGAAAACCGTTTGTGAGGAATTCCAAGCGGAGGATACCCCAATTAATAGGGGTTCGGGCAAAAACAATACTTGGATAAAATGTGTAACATGTCGACAATGGTATCATGCTGAATGTGTAGATGTACCTCCAGGAGAAGTGAGCAAGATTCAGGAGACATGGGTAGGTGGCTGCTGCAAAGTCGCCACTGCAAGTCAACACTACCAGACAAGGTTTCGCAGCCAACTGAACGCTAAAGACTTTGCCTCTAGTCAACCCAATGATGAAGCAATCACTAGTAATAGTTCAGAGAACACCACTCATCCGGCCACGCTTACTGATAATCAAATAACTAGACAGAATACCAACCTAGGAACGAATGGTTTGGAAAGTTTTCTAGGAAATATAGATAAGCTTATTGGCAGCAGATTTAACACCTTTGAACAAAGTTTGGCGTTGATGCAAAGAGCATTCCTGACAGAGTTAGATCACAGAGACCATGCAATCAGAAAGCGTTGGGAAGAAATTGAGCAGAGGCAATTGACCCAAGAGAAAAACAATACCGAGCTTAAGACACAGGTTGAAGAAGTACAAAATGCAATATTACAACTTAATTCAAAACTCAATTCAGAACGCCAAATACTGCAAGAGGCGGAGACCGAAAAAGTATGGAAAACAGTCAAGGATCTATCTGGTCTAATCGAAATGCTTAAGTCAAAGACAGGCGAGTCTGAAGAAGGGTTAGATCACTCTTTGAATCTCCAGATGATAGAAAAGGCCCCAGCCGAGAATTTAATGGCCTTTGGTGCAATATTTGATGATTTAGACACGCCTGATGGAGCCGAAAAGTGGTTACGTAAAAATCTCGAATTAGATGAGAATTTTTCCTGGTCTGTGAAGACTTGCACTCGGTTTGGGAGAGGAACGGAGAAGATAGATCAACCAATTCTTATCTGTTTAGACAGCGCTGAAAGCCGTCAAGTTATACTTAAAGAGGCGCTAACTCTGAGAAAGAATCAAGTACCCGAATTCCGTAAAGTCACCCAGACCGTTCAGTGGAAGAGCGTATGATGGCGAGGTTCCGCTCCTTTCGGCAGCATAGAAGGCAGAAACAAAAACCAATTTGTGCAAATGATAAGAACGGTAATACTAGTGCAAAAACACAAAAAAACTAGAATCCTGGCCTGCACCCCGGGAATCAGGCCGCATAGGACATGATACCCATAGTGATTTTTTATCTAGTGATTTTTTATCTATTGGTTTTAACCAGGAGCATGTTGTATATAATGTAAATAATAACGATAATGTTGTAGTATATGCCAACGAGGACAAAAGTGAATCCCATCCGTTGACACCCACAATCCATCAACCGTCTCCTCAGACCGGTAGTGGTCTCCTTCCTCACTTAGAGCGGCCACGGCAAAAACGGCGAAAACGTCGAAGCTAAAAGAGACAAGAAAAACCCTTGGTTTTTGGTTATGGGAATGTTCAAGGTGCTCGCTCACAAATTAAATATGTAGAAGTGGGTGAACTAATGAATAAAAAGGGACTCTCATTTTATGGTATGACAGAAACCCATCTTCGTGGAGGAGAAGTTCCAGACATACCTGATGGTTGCGGCTGGTGTGGAGTGAATCGAGTAGGAAAGGAAAAAAAAGGTGGTGGCCTGGGAATTTTAATTGCTAAGAAGAAACCTATAACCGTTATTACAGAATGTAAAGAGCATATGTGGTTTTCCATCGAAGAGACACCTGACTTAATCTTTGGTCTGATATACTGTGCTAGTGGAGACACTACTGCCGGACGCCTGTGGAATGAAAAAATCTACACCTGCCTTGAAAGAGACATTATTGGTTTTGTCGAAGATGGAAAACATATCTGCATTATGGGAGACTTTAATGGGCATATTGCAGAACTAGGAGAGGAAAATACAAGTGGAAAACGTTTCAAGCAATTTGCTGAAACTACTGGGCTTATAATTGGCAATACCACTCCAGTGTGTGAGGGAAAATTTACACGGACGGGTTGGAATTCAATGACAGTGGCTTTATTGACTGTATCACGAAGATAGAAATTGATGAATTAGGTCTGAATAGTGTGGCGAGCGACCATCATAGTATTTTCACTACGGTTAACAAAACAGCAGTACTAAAACTACAACAGGAGGAAGAAAAGGGCAACAGCTCGCTGACCCGTACAGTATTATGGAACTTTGAAGATGAACAGGCAATGAAAGACTTTACCTCACACATTTAAACTGAAGTAGAAAATGAAATTGATGCATATGAAAGCTTTGTAGACGCTATAAAACATGCTATGAATCAGACGTTAAAGAAAAAGAGGGTAGGAGGCGTACTAAAGGGAGGAATCACCCCTAAACCCTGGTGGGACTGTGAGGTAGATGCTTGCATTAAGAAACGTAAGCTTGCCAACAAAGACCACAGAAATGCTTTAGCTCAGGGGCTGCCGGTAGAATTAATCCGAGAAAAGTGGAAAGTATACCAGAACGTGAGATCAGAGGCTAAATCAATCATTTCGAGAAACATCGCAGGATACAATAGAAAGATCGAACGGGCAATTGAAAAATCCGGCAAAGAGAAGGGTAAAAAATTCTGGAAGTTCCTGAAAAAACTGAGGAAATCAAACGAGCAAATGAAAAGTCGGTTCGGTGGTATTAAGTCCCGAGAAGGCTCCATTCTGTATAGACGACAAGAAGTTTCCGATAGAATAACGGAATACATTAAGGAATTGGAAGATAACCTCCTATGTCATACCGCAGAAGCTACTGGCACTGTAGAGGGCCCGCAGTCGCTAGATCATAACATAGATCATACCATGGGGCCAACTGAAAATATGCTAATGTCCCAAGACGATTTGGAAAATAAAACAGTTAATAATAATACTAGACACTCGCCGAGCATTGCTGTAGTAGGAAACTTAATGGATGCCTTTGAATACAAAGATGTAATTGCCAGTATTGACAAACTAAAGAGAGGTAAAGCAGCTGGAAGTGACGGATTACATGCCGAGTGTCTGAAGGCTTTGGGTCCAAAGGCTAGGTTTAAGCTGTGTAATACATTGAACGAAATTAGAGTATCAGGTAATATCCCTGACTCTTGGAAAGAAGCCCGGGTAACCTTGTTATTTAAAGGAAAAGGAAAAGACGAGAGGGACATGTCAGCATATAGACCCATAGCAGTTACCTCTATGGTTTATAAGCTATATACTATGCTATTGAAATCAAAACTGTCTAATTTTTTGGAAGAAAATAAAATTCTCAATGAGGTTCAGAGTGGGTTTCGTCCTAATAGACGCATAGGCGATCATTTGTTCATAATAACGCAATTGATAAAGATTTCTGCCACTATGAACAAGAGGCTGGATATGGCTTTTCTAGATATAAACAAAGCGTATGACAGTGTAGATAGAACTAAATTATGGGAATGCATGAGACGGAGGAACATTCCAGAACCCTTGGTAAAATATATTTCGGCACTATATGAATCCTGCCTCTACACCTATAAAATTTACTCAATAATTACGCCGTTAGTGGAGAGTCGAGTGGGACTAAGGCAAGGATGCCCCTTATCTCCAGTTCTTTTTATAATATTTCTCGACGATCTAGCAAGAGACCTCACTGAACAAGGAGTTGGGGCGAATTTGGACTCAAAAATCTATGGGCATGGAGTACCTATCTCTGTCTCATGTTTATTCTATGCGGATGATATCGCGCTGTTTGCAAATACCGAACACAATATGCAAAAGATGTTAGATGTATGTACAGCATATCAAAAAAATCTGGCCTATCATTTAGTGCTGAAAAATCGGTTCGTCTGACACTGAATGGCGGAGAAACATCTACTACACTGACTCTCCAACAAGCTCCCATGGCATTAGTCACAAGTTTCAAATATTTAGGTGTTACATTTATGTCTTCCAGGCATTATCTGTTGGACATGGAATCATTAGTACTCAAACGGTGCAATAAGCTACGGTGGGCAGTAAGAAACCTTGCTAACCGGTCATATAATTCATATTCAGTTGGACGCTTGTTGTGGAAATCTATAGCTATCCCAGCATTAACCTATGGAAATGAGGTTTTAGGCTTCTCCTCACGTACCCTTGAGGTATTGGAAAGGACGCAATACGAAGTGGGCAAAAGTGCCATAAATGCAGGTCCCTTCGCAGCAAAGGTGGCCGTCCAGGGGGAGTTGGGATGGTCTCTAATGGTCCAGAGAGAAGCACGTAGCAAGTTATGTTATCTGAGACGGCTGAAATTTCTACCTGCTACAAGCCTACCCAGAAAGATCTTTGAATATATCCGGATGAATGGTTATAATATAGCTTGGACCAAGAGAATTTCCCAATTGGATAGAGAGTATGGCGTTAGGACGGAGAGAGCTAAAAGCACTACTTATAAAGAATGGGCAAAAATGGTTACCAGTGAGGCAAATACCCACGCTGAGGCCAAATGGATAGCTGAAGTCAAAAAGAAAAAGAGTCTCTGTTTTTATAGAAACAAAACTAAGCCAAAGTATGAAGACTGTTACAGAGGGACATGGAACGGTGGTCTTCTCTTTCAAGCAAGGACAGGCTCTCTCTTGACCAGTGCTAGACAGGCTGAATTAGTGGGTCTCTCCCCTCAGTGTCGCTTGTGTGTAACTAATGTGGAAGATACACGACATATACTACTAGAATGTCCGGGAACATATAAAGACGACTTCAGAGAATGGAGAGTAAAGAACATTTCTACGCCATTGCAGGACCTATTAGGGCTAAATCCAATGCTCGGTTGGGAACCTGGACTGATAACAGACATTCTCACCTTCTGGCAATTAAAAAAGAAGGAGTTTAGACTACAAAAGTAACCCCTAAAATTGTAAATGACCTTGTCATAAGGGGATATACGAACTCGTTATAAAGAATATCTGTGACTCTGCGATTGTTTCTATGATACTGCGAATGATTCAGTGATACTAATTTATGTGATACTGCGGGCTACTCTGGGATATTAAGATTATCTCTGTGATATAATATATATATGTAATACTGCATTTAACCCTGTGATATTACGATTTGCTTTGTAATATGGCAGGTATCTGTAATATTGCGTTTAATCATGTGATATAGCGTTTAATTCGGATGCACTTCAGTATTTCACTAGTTTTTGTACTCGATATCCCCCTGCCTATAACTATAACTATTACATTGTATTTCACTTCATTACTATTGTATTCCATTATTATATTTCATTATTATACTTCATTCTTATACTTGATTATTATTTGCATTATATTTAACTACTATATAACTTGGCTAATATAAGGTCTGTCTGTTTTTACATCCTTTGCATTTAACCTAGTTTACCTTTGTATTTTTTACCAAATTTGTTTTAAATGATACTCTTCCATGTATTTTTAAATTTGTTTTGCTGTGCTCTTTGTGAGCCGCCCTGTTACAAAAGGGTGTCGAAGACGGCAACAATAAAACCTTAAAACCTTTAACTTGAGAACCCGCAGGCTAATTTCGATTTCGTTTTTTGAAATTGATAGAAAACAAGGGATATTACCAGGGCCGTGCTTAGAGGTCTCGCGGCCCCGGGCGAAATGCATTGGCGAAACTGAGTGTAGCGGCCCTCCGGTATATGCATCCCTATGGTAAAATTTTAGCGGCCCTGGGCGACCGCCCTGCTCGCCTCCCCCTAAGCACGGCCCTGGATATTACTATAATATTTTAAAAAAAACTTTGCGATCTCTGACGCAGTAGCGGCAATTGCTTTTAATTTTCAGTAAAACAATTTCTGGTAAATAGCACAAATATAGCCAGAAATTGGGCTATTATGGGCTAGAAACTAAAATAGTTGGCGAAAAGTTGATTCATAAAAATTAATAACCGTATTGTCCTAAATACGGATAAATTACCAACAGTTTTCACTTATATCATTGTTAAAGAGACATATGTGAACTCGCGACGAAACTACTAAGATGTTAGACTAAAATCAAAAGTAAGTTCCCGTTGGTATGTTCATATCAATTATCTTATAACCATAAAACATTTACAAAATTAAAATTTGCAATATAATAATGAATCACACAAATTAATAAAAATTTGATTTTAATACATTTTTAACGGTAATAGTTAGTGTAGGGAGCTGTTGGCTCGCGTGGCGTGAAGGGCTTGCCACCACCCTCCTACGCATTGTAACCCGGCCACCTGTTTAAAGGCATTATAAGTCGCTAGATGACTTGGGCCTAAGGTGGTGCCTTGGGTATTAGCCTAGCTGATTATTATTATTATTATTAAAAACTTAGGAAAATTTAACTTTTTGAATTTTTAACATGTTCTACTTCATCATATCAACTGTATTATATATGAGTTAGATTTTTAACTATTTGTATACATCAACTGGACGGCGTCATTTATCATTCATTAATAATAATAATAATAATAATAATCAGCTAGGCTAATACCCAAGGCACCACCTTAGGCCTAAGTCATCAAGCGACTTTTGAAGCCATTTATTCAGGTGGCCGGGTTATAATGCGTTATTATATTGCAAATTTTAATTTTGTAAGTTTAAATGGTTATAATATAAATGAATCAAAATGATATAAACATTCCGACGGGAACGTACTTTCGATTTCAGTTTAACATCTTAGTGGTATCGTCGCGAGTTCACATATATCTCTTTAACAATGATGTAAGTGAAAACTGTTGGTCATTTATCCGTATTTAGGACAATACGGTTCTTAATTTTTATGCTTCAACTTTTCGCCAACTATTTTAGTTTCTAGCCCATAAATAGCCCAATTTCTGGCTATATTTGTGCTATTTACCAGAAATTGTTTTACTGAAAATTAATAGCAATTGTCGCTACTGCGTCAGAGATCGCAAAGTTTTTCAAAATATTATAGTAATATCCCTTGTTTTCTATCAATTTCAAAAAACGAAATCGAAATTAGCCTGGGGGTTCTATAGTTAAACCCAAACGAAAATGGCGGATTTGGTGCATTTTTCAGTGGTTTTTGTTCGATAACTTCAAAAGTAAAGGACAAAATGCAATGAAATTTTTTATATAAGATATGGAACTAATTCATAACTGATTTCGATGCTTGATTTGCTCAAAAAAGTATCACAAGGCTAACTTGTCCGCTAGGTGGCGTATAAAAATAATTTTAGATTTCAAAAATGTCTAATTTTATAATGTATCGGTCTTTATCAAGTACTTGACCTTTAATTGAGATTGAGTTCTAGGGCTCTGTGTGTACCCGATCATCATCGAGTAATTGGACTTAATGAGGGCTGCGTGAAAACTCTCGAGTACTTGCCATTTTTAGATCGAGCAGTTTGATTAGGAAGTTGACTATTCTGTAACTTCTTACTGCTGAAAGTGTTGGCAAATATAGTTTGAAGGGTATGGCATTAAGGGATCGGAATCTCAGAAATAAAAACAGATATAAAGTAGAAATGGCTTAGAACGAAAGATATACATTTTTATAATCACTTTGGGGTCAATCCATGTCAAATCACCCAAGGTCCTCACGCTACCCCCTCCGATTTTAGTGAAACTCTCACCAAATTTAATTCCCGCCTGTTTAGTACGAAATCCAAAATTTCAGCTCTGTATTCAATATAGCTCTGAAATTTACCCCTGGACGCGGTCGAAATTTCAAACCTAACGAATTATATTTCAGGAACGGCTTCGCTTTCCAGAATGATTTTTTTTATTTTGATAAAACAGTTGCCAGAGTCCACAAATAAGGTGTCATAATTGAAAATAAATGAGTAATTTATTTTATAAAAATTTTCAAAGATGCTTGATAAATCACGGTTTTTGTTCGACAGATTTATTTAAACAATTTCCCAATTCCGAACAGTAGATATTATATTGTTAATTATGACATGTTGTAGGTAAAAAAGGGTCGGGAAACACGAAAATAGAACTAAAATTAAAAAATGACGTCACGGTGTGAAGATACGAAACTTTAATTATTGGCTTTTTATGAAAATTGCAAAATCGAAGCCGTCTTTGGTGGCGATTTCGGGTTGGTGAGAAACTAAAATTGCAAAACACTGTAATACCACTGGAAAGATAAGGGTTTCATATAAAACATATCAAAAATTCATTTTGTGTTTACAACTCCTTGATACTTTAAATAACTTCTAAAATAGCGGTAAAAATCTCTATATTTATGTGATAAGTGTCAGCCCTAGAACCGCTTTGGAAACAAGCTACTCAATTCGCAACTAAAATCAGGCACCCTCGTTACTGATTTGCTTTTGGTTATTGTGGCGTTAACGTAAATTACAGTTACTTTTAATCAGTATGTTCATAAGTTACATAATAAGCATAAGTATGACATAGAATGATATCGGTTAATGACAGTCTCTCACAAAGTGGTTGCGTATATAATCAGCGTAACCTGAGGATTTGTAAAACGAAATTCGACACTGCCTATCCTTTTGTGGCATTATATATCAGCCAAAACATATTAAGATCTCAAATTCGAATGTAAGTTCCGTCATAAACAAAATGAATGCATATAATGCTATTGAAAAATTCAGTCCTTACCCGGTAATGATGTATATGGTCATAGAAAAATCAGATTTATCCTTAAATAATTAGGAGTTAGGAGAACAGGTGGTTTCGTACTTGTGTATATGATGTTACTTATGGTATTTTTATATAATAAGTTGATTTAGAATAGTGCCCTTCTATTCTACAACACATTTCTGGCCCATTTTTAAATTTGTGTATTCCGTTCCTTTAGTACACATTGCCAGCAATTGATGGCTGTTAATTCGCTTTTCGTTTCAGGTCGCTGGAAGGTGCTGCCATCTAGAAGTACTTTCTATTTTTTTTAATTAGATAGAGTCCAAACTCGCTTAATTAGCATGGCTTACGTTTATGTTACGCACTCTTATTCAATCTTAACTATCCTACTAACATGGCTTAAGTTTATGTTATGCACTCTTATTCAATCTGAACTACCCTACTAGCATATGCAAACGGTTCTGCGATTAGCACAAGTAGATTATATTTAAAGCAAGTGGCGGCTTGACGTGAAGTAGCTCTTTTCTCAATAGATGTCGCTAGCGTCGAAATTAAAAAGGCGGTACTGATAAGTACCCCTCTCGATGATTGGATTGCTTGTAAATTGGTCAATAACATAAATTATAGCAATTATAAACAAAATTGTTAGATAGGATATATAATTTAGATTAAAGTTCCCAAAATAGAAATAAGTTGTATAACTATAATACTCTACAATGACTTTCTGACGACGGTATCTTTTGGCTATTTCGAATTTGAGCTTCCTTTGCCATAAATAGATGGCACCACGCTCTCCAGTAAAGTCACATTTTTCAAAGAATTGGCTAAGATTCCTGGCCATCTCTAATAACAGGGGCCTTTTCAGAAGAAGACTGCCATCTGATACTACTAAGTAAAACGACAAGATTTATTCAATATTATTATTCATTGACAGAAGATGACAAAATAATATTACTTTCAAGGGTATAAATAAATGACCAAAATGTACAAGAAATTAAATTAAAGGAACAGAATACACAAAATAAAAATGGGCTACGCGCTATAGTTGAAATTTAATCAGATTCTACTGCTGCTAATCGCAGAACCGTTAGCGGGTGCTAGTAGGATAGTTCAGATTGAATAAGAGTGCTTTAGCAATGTTAAAGCGAGTACCGGCTCTATCAAATTAAAAAAAAACTACCAGAAGGCTCTTTTGGGTGGAAACACCTTCCAGCGACTTGAAACGAAAGGCGAATTAACAACCATCTACTGCTGGCAATGTGTACCTAAATTATACTTAATATATAAAAATAACATAAGTAACATCATATACACAAGTACGAAACAACCTGTTCTCCTAACTATTAATTATTTATTGATAAATCTGATTTGTCTATGACCATATATATCATTACAGGGTAAGGACTGAACTTTTCAATAGCATTATATTCATTCATTTTGTTTATGACGGAACTTATATTCGAATTTGAGATCTAAATATTTTTTGGCTGATATATAATGCCACACAAGGATAGGTAATAGTTAGTGTAGGGAGCTGTTGACTCGATCGCGTGGCTTGCAGGGCTTGCCACCAGCCTCCTACGCATTGTAACCTGAATTAATGGCTTCAAAGGTCGCTTGATGACTTAGGCCTAAGGTGGTGCCTCGGGTATTAGCCTAGCTGATATTATTATTTTTTATTAGGCAGTGTCGAATTTCGTTTTACAAGTCCTCAGGTTACGCTGCTTATATACGCAACCACTTTGTGAGAGACTGTCATTAACCGATATCATTCAGTGTCATACTTATGCTTATTATGTAACTTATGAACATACTGATTAAAAGTAACTGTAATTTACGTTAACGCCACAATAACCAAATTAAATCAGTAACGAGGGTGCCTGATTTTAGTTGCGAATTGAGTAGCTTGTTTCCAAAGCGGTTCTAGGGCTGACACTTATCACATAAATATAGAGATTTTTACCGCTATTTTAGAAGTTATTTAAAGTATCAAGGAGTTGTAAACACAAAATGAATTTTTGATATGTTTTATATGAAACCCTTATCTTTCCAGTGGTATTACAGTTTTTTGCAATTTTAGTTTCTCACCAACCCGAAATCGCCACCAAAGACGGCTTCGATTTTGCAATTTTCAAAAAAAGCCAATAATTAAAGTTTCGTATCTTCACACCGTGACGTCATTTTTTAATTTTAGTTCTATTTTCGTGTTTCCCGACCCTTTTTTACCTACAAAAAGTCATAATTAACAATATAATATCTACTGTTCGGAATTGGGAAATTGTTTAAATAAATCTGTCGAACAAAAACCGTGATTTATCAAGCATCTTTGAAAATATTTATAAAATAAATTACTCATTTATTTTCAATTATAACACCTTATTTGTGGACTCTGGCAACTGTTTTATCAAAATAAAAAAAATCATTCTGGAAAGCGAAGCCGTTCCTGAAATATAATTCGTTAAAAATGGGATTTTTGAAAGGTTTGAAATTTCGACCGCGTCCAGGGGTAAATTTCAAAACCAGTATCTCAAGAGCTATATTGAATACAGAGCTGAAATTTTGGATTTCATACTAAACAGGCGGGAATTACATTTGCTGAGAGTTTCACTAAAATCGGAGGGGGTAGCGTGGGGACCTTGGGTGATTTGACATGGATTGACCCTTTGGGCTTTTTGGAAAAAAAATTAAAAAATAATATTTTATAATCGTATTAAGATTTAATTCTTAAATTAGGTTTAATTAAATACAATTTATACTGCTGGATGAAAACTAGATCTGGATGTCCGCGCGTCGTATCAACATTTAATTCTCCCGACAGTATAAAGAATTCTTTTCTTGTTATTAGTAATCGCTTAAACCAATAAAACTTTTTCAAAAATTGGAAGGAAACTTTGAATATTTTGTTTAGTTAAAATACGATGATTCGATGAAGATGTATGAAGTGTACCTCTTAGGGGCCGTTCAATAGTTTCGTTAAAGGCAAGTTCCATTATTTTAAAGAATCGAGTTTAATCGACATTGTTCAACATGGACATAAATTTTGGAAATACGCAACTTATCCGAGACTAATGCCAATTCAAAGTATTTTCCCCGATGGACGCTGGGATTGTGCTTCTAGTTTAGTAAAGCTCATTTTCTCTCAGGCAGTTAACGCTTTGTGTTCGCATTTCTTTATATTTAGATCTATTATATTTTTCTAACGTTTTAATGCAGTTATTTCTCAGGTGATTTTTATCGTTTGAGTGCGATTTCAATTTCTGAGATCAAACATTTTGGGGAGATTGCGACATTAAGTTCTAATTCTAAAACTGCTTTTTGTTCATTAGTGAGCACGTGACTTGATTTATGGATGATTTCAGTGGCGTCGCTAGGCTACGCGGCGCTCGAGCCACCTTTAGAATTTCAGAAGCGCCACCTAAAATGTCTAAAAAGCGCCACCCAAAATTTCTTAAAAGTGCCACCCAAAACTTCATAAAAGCGCCACCTAAAATTTCTTATAAACGCCTCCTAAAATGAAGCTATTGCTTCTACTAAAATATCAGAAAAATTATAGTTTACCCGGTGAAAGTAATTATTAAGAACCACATAAAGCAGGGCGTACCGACGAGGATCGCTTTTGTGGGAGGGTTCGAGGATTGCGCCAACTCCATCTTCATTTTGGCCAAATCTTGGAATTTTTCTTGAAAAGAGCTGTTCCAAGAAAGGTTCGTCGAAAACTGAACTTTAGGGGTGATACCTCCCCCCCCCCCCCGAACTGACGTCCCTGCACGGTTTATGGCTTAAACGCCCCCAAACTTCAACCCTTGGCGACGCCACTGGATGATTTTAGGATAACCAAGAATATTTAATTGTCCTGGCAGAAGTTGAGGATCTTTTGCAGTTCTATTCTTAACAGAGGCATCGACCGTATTATTCATAGACACTTAGTGGACAAACACTCACTACTAGAGAAAGTTTTCAAAAAGAAAGAGGCTGTTGTCTTATCCTACATTAACATTTAACGTCAAACCCGTTTATAAGTTCATTAATAAATTACTATCTAGCCTTCAACGGCTTAAAGGGAAAATTTGTAAAACTGAAAATAATGGCATACACCACATAGCTTGAAGCTGTGACAGTATTTACATTGGCCAAACTAAACGCAACTTAAAATTCAGAATTAACTAACTTAAACTAGCAGTCCGCCACTCGAAGGCTCTGACGTCAGCTCTTGCAGAACGGGCAATGAAATAGGACACCACCAAAATTGAGAAACAATTAATATTTTTTACAAAAGTTATCATTATTTATCAGAATTATTAGAAATTATTAAAAAACGCAATTCTAACTTGACAGTTTTAAATAAAGACGATGGACCAGGTAGTCACATAATATTGCAAAAAATAAGATTTGCTTCGTTCTATTATTAGTGTAATTATGGTTTTCTATATTTGGTTAATTTAATTTTTATGCCAAACTGCCGTCTCATTAACTTTTAATCTGGGAAACTAATTTAAAATTTCTATAAACTCCTATCTAAACTAGCCAGACACTTGCACGAAGGCAACTTAGCGCTTCTTCTATAGGACTTTGCAAATTTATTTATTCTTCGGTTTTTAAAATTCTGCTTCCGCTCATTCCTATTTGATTGTTATTTTCCGAAGCGTCACCCATAGAGTCGATTTTCAAAATATAGCTAAGGTAGCCTACGTGAAGGTAGTATATTTCAAAATATAGTAAGTCCATAACTGAACTTTTTACAAAATCAATGAGACACAGTTAATTAGCTATTTATACTGGTTTGTATAAAACTACAACCGTTAAATGAGTAGGATTTTGATCAAAACTCCAATATTTATCCAGATAACTAGGTTTGCAGGTTTTCCAGATAATCCTATTTGGAGCGTGGTTCACGAAAAATCGGGACAAAAATAAATATCCTCATAAGTAGTATTTTATAGAATGGTCTATTAGGAAACTACAAAGAGTTAAAAGAAAATTTTGCAAGAATTTGGATATTTATACTTTGGTGATTTGACCATTACTGCCGACGGTTCTGTGATTCCAATTAGATGTTTTATTTGTATTTTTAGCCGAACCGGGCTTTAACATCGTACTCAATTTCTCCGAGTTTTCCATGGAAAGCGGCTCCTTTGATAATTTGGAAATTAGAGATGGCCAAATGGACACTGGGAAACTGCTGTACACATTGAGGGGCACCGCTATCCCGTGGGTGGTCGTTTCGACCGGAAACGTCCTCTCTCTGAAGTTCAAATCCGACGGCTCCGTGGAGGGATCGGGCTTCAAAGCCACTTATTATTTCGTTAAACAAGGTAACAAATCACAAAACAAAAGTTCCGGGTTAAGTGGGTTTGAGGCGTTGGATTGCCAGCTTTGACCAATGAATTTAAAGAAAAACCACACGTGAACACTGATTTTAAGCAAAAGTGTGATCGTAGCTAGATACAATGAAATTTGAAGGTTGTTCGACAGGGCCGGATTAACCAATAGGCCGAATAGGCCTGGGCCTAGGGCACCAAGCCTACAAGGGGCACCAGAGGGTTCGAAAAAAAAAGTACAAAACTTTAATCATTTGCTTTTCACAAAATATTTTCCAGAGTAATTTTAGTAAATGCGTCCACCCCTATGAACCAAAAACGTTTGATTGTCACATTCTCTGACGGACTGCCGTCTAGCCCCTGACGACATACTAAATCTGGCAGCAAAATGAATTTTCCTTCCATTTCTCAATTATAAATTGAGGAATTGAAAGGGGGCACCAAAATTAACTTGGGCCTAGGGCCCCATAAAGTCTTAATCCGGCCCTGTTGTTCGAAGATCCAAACACGGCCGGTCACTTATTAGCTATTAGTAACAAACACAAGGTTAACGCAGCTAGCCTTTAAACACGCTTACGCAGTGTTGTGTACGAATTTCATTGCACAAGCCTTTACGCTGCACGTTTTATAGAAAGGGAGAAGACAATTTTCGAATATTTCGCCTTCCGACGGCAGCATGTGCTAAAGCGTCTAACCAATGAAAACTGTACACAAGAAAAGGCACGACTTTTGACGGGTTGCGTTCTTCTTGTGTGGGGTGTTGTGTTTGTTGCTCCTAGCTTATTAGGCAAATTACAAGTGAAGACATTTGATTTTTTATGCGAAAGATACTACACATTGAGCTTATCTAAACGGCGAAGAACCTTGTTATTAAATTTCAATTTTTTTTTATTAGAAATCATGTCATATTTTGACATAAATATGTAATTTCAGCTTCTGAAAAAGTAAGTTAATTAATTAACCTAAAGCCTATTCAACCGACAAATAATTATCCATCAATGTATTAACCAAACGTCCTCACGCTAATTTCTCCTATAAAAACAAAATCTTATTAACTCCATAAACGGGACATCTTACGATACCTTTTAAGCGCTCAACTATCGCGTCTCAACAAAGAGAGACTATTCTATCATCTCATGACCACCTGCTCGTGCTATGCGATCTGAAAATATCCAATTCCTAGGAAAAATAGCTTTTCGATAATTAGCTCTGGAACGTTTTTTAGTGGACACACTGTATATTAATGAAAAATGCTTTTATCAAAGCAGTTTAAAGGTAATTTATGAGGGGGGGGGGTGAGTTGGTACCTAGAAAGGTACAGATATTGCTTTAGATTTTAAGAGATATTTTTTGCAATTACTTCCAAAAGGCAAATATATTTTATTACATTTCATCAATTTTCCTCTCATTTTCACAAATTGATATTCATATTTATCAGATGGAAATGTATATATTTTAAAACCCTTTCCATAAATTTGAGCCTTGAAACTGTAACAGGAAACTGATAAAATATTAAATTACAAAGGAGTACGCGTGTACATCCAGGGTTCTCTATTCGGGGGGGGGGACTATTTTGGAAATCACTCACTTTTGAAAGGTTGAGCTTTTTCCATATGAAAATAGCGAAAAGAGACACAGCAAAATACACCTATTCCAAATAACGAAACCTTCATACTCATAGGAAGCTGATTTTTACTTTAATAACCTTATTTCTAGCCCTTTGTTTTAAAACAGTCGTCTGCTACGGTGTCGTCACTACTTTGAATAAATAAGTGCATAGTTGTTATAAAGTAATTATCATGCTTTTTTATTTGTATTTAATTAATATGTAAGCGAGTTTTACTTTCATTTATTTATAAATTCTGTCTGTTAGTTTGCATTTTATAATATTTTAAAATAAAGTGGCACTTGGTTTTTATTGTTATGTTTAGGGCTTGATATTGCTTAAAACTTGTTGTACTATGCTACCCAATAAATTAACTCCAGTTTACTATTATACTGAAAACTATTAAATTTATAATATTTTCTCATTAAATTAGAGTTAGAATCATGACTAACAAGATGCTAGCCGGTGGTTTGTGACTTGGGTATTAGCTTAGCTGATTATTATTTTTATTATTGGAATAAAAATCCTGATCAGTTCTCATCTTTTTCTGGATAATACTGGAAAACATAACACTCCCCTTATAGAGTTGCAGTCTCTCTCACATCTCAATGGGTGGAGATCAATACTAAATTAATCATCAAATTAGGGGCTATGTAGTTGATAATATTCTTGATTACATGTAGGTAGATTGTAAAACATTTATACCAATTTAATAGTGTATTTCCTTTGGTGAGTTGCAACAAATTAAATGGTCAACTTACAGGTAATCCTTTGTAATTTAGTACTTTATCAGTTTCCTGTTACAGTTTCAAGGCTCAAATTTATGGAAAGGGTTTTCAAATATATACATTTCCATCTGATAAATATGAATATCAATTTGTGAAAAGGAGAGGAAAATTGATGAAATGTAATAAAATATATTTGGCTTTTGAAAGTAATTGCAAAATATATCTCTTAAAATCTAAAGCAATATCTGTACCTTTCTAGGTACCAACTCACCCCCCCCCCTCATAAATTACCTTTAAACTGCTTTGATAAAAGCATTTTTCATTAATATCTGGCTCTTTTCCTGCCCTACAGGGCATATTTATCGTAGAAATTATTATTGTAAATATAAGCCATAAGTAATCATTCAGTTACAAGATAATAATTATTAATGATTTATAACTTTTCACTTTATGGTAAAAAATGTTCGTTTTGTTAATGACAGATCCTACACTTTGATTCAAACCAAAATGTAAAGAAGCAATATTAAAAATATTGAACACTAGAGTTTCAATTTCATAAGAATTCTTAAAATTTTATCAATTAAAGGTAGGAGCTACAGAGATATCATAAATTAAGTTCAATACTTGATTCATGCATTTTCCAACTAAAATTTACCAGATTCGGTCCTGTCTTTAAAAACAATTTAAAGAATTCAGTTACATTTCCAGGTGGAATTTAAAAAAAATAAAGCATTTTGTGGGCCACAGTGGACATGTACTTTTCTTCCTTAACAATGGTACTATCCATTAGTATCACTCGTTCACTAAATAACTTCATTTCTACTATAAAATCAATTTTAACTGAAGAATAGCATTTGGCCACAGTTTTATATTTTAAATTTGGAACTCTTTTTAATTTAATAGCAAGCTAGTCAGAGTTCCTACTTTTCAACAAATTACAAGGCACCTTAGCTGAAATGATGTATATCCTACTACATCCTAGATTCCTAGGAGGCCATCTAATGGCGTATAATTCTACAATCTTTGTTGCGCGAATTTCAAATTATTATTAAAACTTACCCTAAAGTTCCAAATATTAGTTAAAATTTTAAATAATTAACGTTAATACAATTGTTTAGTAATAATAATTTTCAATGAAATAAATACATGTCAACCAAATTTATTTATAAATAATACGTTTTTAAAAACCCGAAAAGTTTTAACACTAGTTTAAGGCGACATCGCGGTCCGCCATTTTATTTTGGAATTTTGTAACAGGGTTGCTAGCTCAGGAACTTTCCAGCCAATGAAAGCAGACTTATGTCAGAAATGAGTCTATGAAGGAAAGTCATTGGCATACTCTTATTCACTGCCGAGTAAACCTTGTAAAGTATTGCAATTTCAATGTGTTAATAAATTATTGTTGACAATAAGAATAATGCTGCTAGCCTCCCTAATGCTGAATCTTGGGCATGATAAACCTTTAAAATAATTGTCTTTTTTCAAAAAGTGAACAAAAAGTTATATTTTTCCCTGCCTTCCAGTGTACTATCGATTCCCATAGGAAAGCATGTTCGGGCCATAAATAACTCTGGCCTATCGGCCAGAGTTAATATTTTGCTAAATTTACAACTTTTTGGAGAAATGTGGCGTTTGTTATCGGTAAAGAGCAAGTAGGCGAACTCGCGAGAAACATTTTCCGCAGTGGTCACTTCGGTTCAAGAGATAAAGTGGTACATGAACGTGTCCCGCATTATTTCGCGTAAAGTGTGTCTCTGATCCGTATATTTATCTGATTATTTGCTTTGTTACACTCATTTAGAGGAAAGACGGAACGTAGAAGCTCCCTGCGACCCATTTTCGATTGGAAACAAAGAGACTCGAGAATTTAGTTCGCCAAACTTCAACAATTTCTACCACGCATCCATTCTGTGTGATCTGACCCTCGAAGGTGAGTACAAGCGGTATATCAAAATATCATATTCATTGGCTACCTTTTAGTAAAAAATTAGTCTTAATAAGAAAAGGTGGTTTGTCTTCGCTTGTTCCGGGATTGCGGAGTAGGGTGAGAAGAGTAAGGCTATGACGTCATTTTACTCCGATTCTACGCTGGCGAATAGTTTGAGTCGGAATAAGAAAATGGCTGCCTGTGGCCTTTTCGGCAGATAAATTCTGGCTAGCAGACGACAAAATCCGATTTACTCCTTTACACCTCCTTTTCAGAAGGAGTAAAAAGAGTAACCCTAATACTCCGTGAAAAGAAACCACCTAGTGACAAAAAGGGGCAAAAAAAGCTAAACCCTAAAAGATTTATAATAATGATAAAACTTACGAAATATTCGAACCAAAAAAATGTCTGGTGCCACTGCCACGAACAAGCGCATTTTGTTCTTCGCTTCATCGTTTATTTCTGTTTGAACTCCACAGCCGAAATGAATCACTCAGTTCTAGTAAGCTTTTCCGAGTTTCACTTGGAAGAAAGCGCTCGATGCTCATTTGATAGTCTGAAAATCCAGAATGAAGATTATAAGGATGATTTTAGAATGTTTTGCGATGCGATTAATCCAGGCGTCATATATTCGCCCGGAAATTCGATTCGATTAAGATTTGAATCCGATGACTCGAGACAGTTCTCTGGATTCAAGGCATCGTATTCATTTCTCGGTAAGTAAACCGAGTAGAAATATTCCAACTAGGGTTAAGCGAAAGTAATAAGCAGTTCCGTGACATTCAAGACCAATTTGGGAAATCCCATCGCGTTCTCCTTTGACTATTTGATCAGCAAAACCATCGCTTACATTTTCAACATCTATTCGGTACGATCAATCGAATATACAATTTGGTATTCGATCGAATTATTTAGTGTAATATTTGAAACAGCCCTAGTAGATATGAAGGAGGATAAATAAGGAATGAATAGCGTTGTTATTGACCGGTCGAAATTCAATCCCGTAATGGTAGAGCCATCTTGGACATTTTTACCAAAATTGATTATAATACGAAAGCCTTTTTTATACGAATCACTGGAAATGGTAAGTGAGATCACCTTCATGCACTTGCTAGATATTGACTTATGTGAAAGCCTTTGAGTTAACATAGAGCCAAGAAGCTCTTCAATTGATGGTTTTCTGTCTTCTAAGCTGACGATTTGTTATTTATAAGACACAAATCATCTCTTTACATTTAATTCCTACAAATGCTCGATCTCAACTCCCCCACTTACAATGAGTACCAAGTTTTCTTGAATATGTTTGGTATCTTTATTCGTGGCGTGACCATCCCGCTGTGTAGAGTCCACGTTGGCCATTATGTACGATGCCCGTTTTTGACAAAACCACGCCATTCTTAAAAGGATGAAGAAATCACAGACCATGAATTTATAGATAACTTTAAATGAAAAGATTATTTCTTAAGATATTGAATGGAAATTTAGCTAAGGAATTAAATTTGACCAAACATTTATAACCTATAGACCTTATAGCAAAACGTAGAAGCAGTTCTATTACATTGCTCAATTTCGGTTAAGCCAACAAATTGACAGAAATTGAGAAACGGCTACAAGGTATAAAATAATTTTCAAAATTTTAGAAACTAGCGCCTCCAAACACAACGAGTGTCGTAATTTCAGTGTTGGCAATCCAACGATCAAAGAATTCTACTCACCAGGTTACCCAAATACTTATGGTGGAAGCTTCAGTTGCGTTTTGATATTAGAAGGTACGTTCAGGGTTTTACCTCATTTTCTAAAAAGTATATTATCTAGAATCACGAAATTTTTTGTAAATTTTCTCAATACGAAACTGTCTAACGTGATTATTTCAGAGAAATTGAAAAACATTTCACCGTTTTTTGGAATTTTTATCATACTTCAAACGAAAATATTGTAGACATACTGAAAATTGTTTCAGTGAAAATGATTTGGTTGAAAATCCACTGCAAAGTTTTCAGCCGGTACTAGGTCGAAATACCTTGTTTTAATAGACTTTTCCTAAAATATATTTCAAATGAATGTTTGTGATTATGTTTCAGCATTTACCAAAACATTGTTTTTTTAATTTAATGGTTTGGATATTTTATTTAATCCTAATTTTTAAGTAAATGTATTCTCTCACTGATGCAGTGCAGATGGCATATTATTATCCATTCGAATAATCAACACGTTTTTAGACAACGTGAAGCTGATTAAATCACCAGTCGGACTCACTAGTCAGAGATGAATTTCGAGTTTATTACCCATTACTTTAATAGCGACTTTTTAAATCAGAGCTACCTTATTCCCGACAATAGCGTGCTTTTATGCTAGAACTGGTAACGCATTTCTTGTTAGTCAAATGCTTACAGAGCCGCCATCCCAACTGCACTAAGCCGCGTCATACTATGAACTATAAATATTCAAAATTGACTTTCAGCCATACGACAGTGTTCTCTAAGTCTCAAACCAATGTTCCATCTGGAAATCAAGGCCATTTAATCACTAAAACAATCTACCCTTTGGATTCCCTCATCACCACCAAGCACAGTTTAAACTAAACGTTTAGGCAGACCGTCTTAATTATTCCACAAGTTTTATCTTTCTTCAAGTAGAAGTATCGAATGAGCTTCGAACTTAGAAAATATAGAGCCATCTGCCTTAATATCCGGGAGCGAAATATGTGAAGAAATATCCGACAACTTTTGAATTTCTAAGTTTTTAATTTTGAAAGAGCAGACAGCTTACATATATTCATTTAACACTCGATCGGTAGGCGGCGATACTTGTGACCAAAATTTAAAATACGCACGATTCTTAGACGACATTCCTTTGCTTGATTACAGTCGTTTCCTGGGTCAACATGACGGTGCGCTAGCGCGAGCGCATTAACATCGTGATGTTGTGGCACCTTTATCTACTGACTTTCCTTGGTAATAGATTCAAAAGAACGGAACAGTTCGGCCACCCTTGATTCGACCCTTGAATTTTTCCTGCGGGGCTTTATGAACTAATACGGCAGCAACGAGCCTCGATGACTTATGGCGGAGAAAAATTGAAGCTGGTCGTCCTGTTGCTCCGAGTATAGTAGAGAGGTCTTTTGGTAACGTGATAAATCGCCCACAGACTCACGTTGGCGAAGATGCAGGTATTATCGAGCTACACACATTTCAGGGGTTAAAATAAGGTGTTTTTAAACTGAACAAATACAAACTGAACCCCTAAAGCATAATTTCAATGAGCTATAAAAGCGCCGAATTTGTAGCAGACGAATATTTAAACAAAATTATGAGACAAAAAAGGGCTGTAAATAAGTAACTTAGTTCAGCAAAATTGGCGGCGTTTGTCGATATGTTCCGGAAAGACCCGTCAACCGCGACATCTACCATGAGATAATCAGGTATTTTAAATTTTTCACGTCTGTTAAAAATATTTTGACACGAACTGGTTTTTATGACCTCATGAGTTTGCAAAAATTGCCTTTTTTCGACCAAACCAATTTCATCGGAACATTTTCAATATGCCATACTTTTCATTTGAAACGTTTTGTCTACCATCTATGAGTAAAAATGTAATTTGAAATTCTTTAAATTTCACAATTGAAGCTTGATAAATTAGATAATGGAATTGAATAGAAAAAATATTCTTCTAAAATAAACGTTTTGAGAAAAATGGTCTATTTCAGCAAATGCAGACACACTGTATAGATAATCCATTTAATATTTGTAAAAATAACATTTTAATTTTTTTATAAACAGCTCCAAAGAAACATTACGTTGAAGTCAATTTTAAAGAATTTAACAGGGATATAGGGACTGATTGCGATAACGATTTTATAGAAGTAAGAGACGGCAATCGAGAAAACTCAAATTTGCTTCCTTCAACATGTCAGTCATATAATAACGCCAGGAGCATTTATTCAACCGGAAGGTACCTGCGACTGAAACTGAACACTATCGGCAAAATAAACACTCTGTCAAAATTTAGAGCAAAGTACGTGTTCCTGAAAAAAGGTTGGTCCTTCAAATATTTTTAATTTTATACTTTTTTTCAATGGTGTGTCCCCTCGAAACAAAATCCAGACTATGCCACTGCCTTTAGTCATTTCATAAAAATGTCGGTGATTTGCCTACGATGTGCATTAACAAGGAACTAAATAAGTATACACTTGAAAGGTAAATGGAGGTTTTGACTGGCAATCATGGCCTTCCAATGATTTTGGAAATTCACGATTCTCAAGACGATTTGCAGGAATCCTAGCTTACACATTTCAAGTGTATTCATATATTTTCACAGTTCAACTAATTATTTAAGTAATTACGGCCTTTTCTAGGTTTTTAAAACTGTTGAATCGAAAAAACTGTTGAATCGAAAAACTGTAAATTCCGTAATCAGGGTGCTTTGACGGCATTTAACTGATCACGTAACTTATTACAGACTAGCCGAGAAGCCCACCTTACAGGCGGGCCCTCAGCTAGTTGTGTGTTTCGAGGCACTCCACTCCAGTACGCCCCCCCCCAACCAATTTTTTCCCATGGGATAATTTCCTTGGCACCCTTTTCCCCATAGTCGATCCACCGCAAGGCACCCTCCCCCTTTTACCCATGCGATAATTTCCGTGGCACCCTTTTCCCCATAGTCGAACCACCGCAGTAAGGCCCTTCCTCCCCTTTTTTAGCCACGGCACTATCAAATCAAGGGGTGAAAAATTTCTTTAACGTAATTGTAAAAACTTCCAACGCAAACAAAAAACACTTAACTGAATTGTGAAGGCAGCCCAGAAAAACAGACAGACAGGGTAATTGTTATACCATTCCCAGGTTATAGTCCCCTCGGAGAGGTAAAAATATCACAGGAAAACTCTTACGAGGAGAGGTATATTTTGGCTTGCCAACTTGTTTTTAAATAGTTTCAAAGAAAAATTACACTGTGTTTGCAGTCCCGAAACAACCACACTTAGGACTAACTCTTATACGCGTATCATTGGTTTTTATCTCAAACATTAAAAGAGCTACAACGTCTTTGGCACTAAAGCATTAAATTTTCAGTTAAGACATTTTCCTCTCAATTATTCCCCGAAATTCACTAAAAACAATTATCTTTTCTTTGAAAAAAGAAAACTATTTTTATTTTTTAAGTGAGCTATAAAATGTTAGCCAAAATGGCAAATAGAAATGATAATGAATTAATCAATATTTATCGCAGATTCTCGCGCTGTGGCAACGAAGCAATTCCTCAACCCAGATTGCGAGGCATTCAGCGTCGGGAACCCTGAGAAAAGGGAATTCTACTCGCCAAACTATCCCAATAATTATACCCGCAATCTGCTTTGCCATCTGGTTATAACCGGTAAGTAACATGCTAGAAATTATGTGACACGGAATAATGAGAGCTGTTCCCAGGTAGCATTACCACGTGTTCTTATGGTTGATAATCAGTATTTCTAGGGGAGAACACGTGTTGCCAAATTTCACACTTGTGAAACACGTGCTAGTTTAGTTTTCTACAACACTAAATTAATTTCTTGTGATTCTAGACGTGGTGTAAACGTGATTATTTGGTATACAAAGACACTAAATACAATTAGTGTCATTAAACAAGTGGCGTACTTGTGATTTTGTTGGTGTTCTAAGCGAGGGGCTAACCACTCTTAGAAAATCTGTACACCGGATTACGCTTAGATTACCACTGCCAAAGGCAGGGACTTCAAAGATTACGCGTAATCCCATTAGTACAGTCAAAGGTACGGCTCTGTACACCGATTACGCGGAGTGACCAGCCCCTCGGTTCTAAGACTAACTGTCTGATAGATGAACTTATGGAACAATATTATATAATAAACCATGGCTAAAAGATTTAATATTTATAGTAATATTATAGAGATACGGGCAAATTAATAATCTTAATTCAACAGTTCATGGGCTAAACTTACGGAACAAAATTCTAGAAATGATTTTTAAAAATTAATAAACCGATGGAACAATATTATAGGCTTATGGGCAAACGGATTTTACACATAGAATGTATTTAAAAAGGTAATTTTTTTCTGTAGCTCCCGAAAACCAAAATATTCAAGTTCATATTGAAAGTTTCGATTTAGAGTTTTGCCAAGCTAATTGCGAATGTGATTATTTGCAAATCCTTTACGCACCTCCTGTTGTTTCGAGCAACAACGAGCAAAGATATTGCGGAAGTCACGAACCTTTCAAAATCTCATCTACCGGAAGACACCTACGCCTCATATTCAAATCAGACTCATCTGAAGATAATGTTGGATTCAAAGCTAATTACAGTTTCGGAAAAGTTGGTAAGAGTTGTTCTTACTTGTTCCAAGGAATTCGAAAGAACGTAGGCTATCTATATTAGAAGGAGCGCGTGGTACGTTGGTCGTCGTCCGAGCTTTCAGGAATGTTTGCTTAGTCTGTCACGAAGCCAAAGGCGGGGCGGCGAGGAAAAAGCGACCCGCGGCACAGAGGGAAACCGAGACTGCCTTTCGCTTCGTTACTGAGGTGGTTCGACTATCTATTTTCTCAAAATCTGTCACCCCTGAGAGTTGGGCCGTGTTTGTCCCAACACGCAATACACCCGAAATTATCTCTCTGTTTCCGCCGCGAATTTCGGAGGGGGGATCGTGTGGGGTAGTTTAAGCATGGACTAATTAATGTATAAACAGGGAAGGTCCGCATAGGAAATTTAGCGGCTAGCGATTGCTAAATGTGCCCTCGAGCGGCGATTGTGCGAACTAACGACAAACTGAGTCAAGGGGGATGGAAACGGGAGGAAAGGTTTAAAGGAAAAGTCCAGGTTGGGTAAAACTTGGGTCTATTTGAAAGATCATGTTTAAATATACTCAAAAATATCAGTCGTAAAATTGTATCTTTTTTTAATGACGAGAAATTAATTTTTAAACGAGCGAAATTTACCGCCAAGCGAGCTGCCATTTTCTTTCGCCTTCCCTCCGCAGACCGCACGCGGAGCAAGCGCGCGCGGGGAACAGAGCGCTGTTAAAGCCTGTTATAGCGCGAACACCGCGTGATTAAAGTCCTAAAACGTCACCCCGAAACAAAAAATGGCAGATCGCTTGGCGGTAAATTTGGCTCGTTTAAAAATTAATTTATCGTCATTAAAAAAAGATACAATTTTACGACTGATATTTTTGAGTTTATTTAAACATGATCTTTCAAATAGACCCAAGTTTTACCCAACCTGGACTTTTCCTTTAAGGGAACAAAAAAAAAGCAGTCGCCTTGCCAGCGATGTTGTAGGCTTCACGTGCGTTTGGTAAATGAATTCTTTTATATTAAAAATTAAATTGATTGATATTAATTTTTCGGCCCATACATTCGAGACGTTATTCTCAATTTCTCCAGACAAAAAGAAGATTAAAAAAGTGGATTTCAGTGATTCCGATAATGGTAAATCAAAGATTTTTTGGACAAGGCTTAGAAAAAGATGAACAGGAAATGAAGTCGCCGCTTTTATGAGAGAGTGGCGTTGTGCCTGTGTATACATTAATTAGTCCATGGTTTCAGAAGGCCTGTGAGTTTCGGAAACGGGGAGGGGGGGTTTCGGGGTCGTTCCAATTTAAAAGTCCCGTGGCTCTCTCGGCGTACGTTAGTCCCGTGGCCTTTATGCATCAGCCATTGGATACAGGGGGGTTTGGTACGACTGCGAGTTTGAGTTATTTTTGCGGGGAAAAGGGAACCACGGAAATTCTCGCATTGGAAAGGGGGAGGGGAGTACAACGGAAATTCTCGCATGGAGAAAAGGGGGAGGGGTACCCCGGTAATTATCACATGGGAAAAAGGGGGAGTGTACCCCGGTAATTATCACATGGGAAAAGGGGGAAGGGTACCCCGGTAATTATCACACGGACAAAAGGGGGAGAGGTACCCCGGTAATTATCACATGGGAAGAAGGGGGAGAGGTACCCCGGTAATTATCACATGGGAAGAAGGGGGAGGGGTACCCCGGTAATTAACACATGGGAAAAAGGGGGAGGAAGGGCCTTACTGGGGTGGTTCTACTTTGGGGAAAAGGGTACCACGATAATTATCATATGGGGAAAGGGGGGAGGAAAGGCCTTACTGGTGTGGCTATACTTTGGGGAAAAGGGTACCATGGGAAAAGGGCGAGGGGGCCATACGGGGGGAGGTCCACTATGGGGTTAAGTGTACCATCGCACGGAAAAAAGGGAGGGGGCCTTACTGCGGTGGTTCGACTATGGGGAAAAGGGTGCCACGGAAATTCTCGCATGGGTAGATGGGGGAGGGTGCCTTACTGCGGTGGTTCGACTATGGGGAAAAGTGTGGCACGGAAATTATCCCATGGGAAAAAGGGGTTGGGGGCGTACTGGAGTGGAGTGCCTCGAAACGCACAACTAGCTGAGGGCCCGCCTGTAAGGCGGGCTTCTCGGCTAGTCTATATTATAAGGAGCGCTTGGTACGTTGGTCGTACGTCCCAGCTTTCAGGAATGTGTGCTTAGTCTGTCACGAAGCCAAAGGCGGGGCGGCGATGAAAAAGCGACCCGCGGTACAGAGGGAAACCGAGACTGCCTTTCGCTTCGTTACTGAGGTGGTTCGACTATCTATTTTCTCAAAATCTGTCGCCCCTGAGAGTTGGGCCGTGTTTGTCCCAACCCGCAATACACCCGAAATTATCTCTCTGTTTCCGCCGCGAATTTCGGAGGGGGGGGGGAAATCGTATTGGGTAGTTTCGGAAACAGGGAGGGGGGAGGGGTTTCGGTGTCGTTCCGATTTGAAAGTCCCGTGGATCACCGAGTTTTATATCGAATGCGTGAAACTCGTCTGCCCTTTCAAAAATATATCTCTACACTTTCCGAAAGTGGAAGTTTTGAAACCTTTCAAACTAAATGTAGCGCGATCTTTCCTCTCAAATTTAGTTGACAAGTATTAAAACCATTGCCTCTATTTTTTCCAAGCTCGAAGCCTATTTAGTACTCAAAAACTGATAATCACTTAAAATAGACGGTACTTTTCCAAATATTTTTAGAAAATTTCAAATTCAAATAAAACGAGTTTGCTTTGGTCAACTTAAACCTTCAAAGCATTATCAAAATAACTACAAAAAAAATTATTATTTCAAATACCGTACATAAAAATAACTTTACCTTTTAGTATTAATATTTTAAAAAAACCTTCAAAGCATTATTAAATTAAATAATAATTAATAATAATTAAATAATTTCAATTACCGTCTTTAATAATAATAATCAGCTAGGCTTATACCCAAGGCACCACCTTAGGCCCAAGTCATCGAGCGACTTTTATAAAACTAACCTAACCTTTTAGTATTAATATTTTAATTTGAACAATAGGCGCGCCATTGCGGTGATAATTATTCAAACAACCGTTTCAGAATTATTGAAACCAATTCCCAAGTTTCCCTTCGAGGAAGAAGCTGTCGAACTAGACTGCAGCTACCGCCAGGGAATCCTGCCGCCGAATATCAGTTGGTTCAAGGACAACGTGGCGCTGCATGCGTTCAACGTCGAAGTGTTGACGTTCGTCGCGTCCAAGGAGGCCGAAGGAGTGTACAAATGCCTCTCCACCGACGAAGAGGGAGAAATACGAAGAACGTTTGACGTGCGATTGTACGCGGGACCATCGGTTGCCGATTCCTCCAAATGGCAGTTCGTCATCATTTCATTCGTGGTCCTTATCTTGTTATCCGTCACCGTCGCTGTCATTTATTTCCGCCTAAAGAAGGTATTCACCTTTTTTATTCGCTTTGATTAACAGCTATAATTCTGTGGGGTGGCGGAGTGGTTAGCACTTTCGCCTCGCAGCAAGAGGAGCCGGGTTCGATCCCAGCTAGTGGCACTGGGTGAAAATCCGGAACCACTCCTTCTGCGTAGAGTTTGTAAGTTCTCCCCCCACTGGTTAAAGGGGTTTTCCACCGAGATCTTCGGTTTCCCCTTCCCATAAAAACTTGCTGAGGTTAACGGTAATAGTTAGTGTAGGGAGCTGTTGGCTCGCGTGGCATGAAGGGCTTGCCACCACCCTCCTACGTATTGTAACCCGGCCACCTGTTACTTGATCACGCACAAGCAACATTGCTTATGTGGCCGAAGGTGGTGCCTTGGGTATTAGCTCTATTTAAAAAAAAAATAATAATAATCAGCCTTTGCATATAAGTCATCTAGCGACTTATATTGTCTTTTAAACAGGTGGTGGAAAGCCTTTCGTGCCACGCGAGCCAACAGCTTCCTACACTCACTATTACCGTTAACCTCTACAAGTTTTTATGGAAAGTGGGAAACCGAAGAACTCGGGAAAACCCCTTTAACCAGTGGGGAGAGAACTTGCAAATTCAACGCGGAAGGAGTAGTTCCAATTTTTCACTCAGTGCCACAAGCGAAATCGAACCCGGCTACTCTTGCTGCGAAGCGAAAGCGCTAACCACTCCACCACCCCACTTAAAACAATGGAATATTTAAAAACAAATTATGATATCTAGCAATTGTAGTCGCAACTGAACAAAATACAATTATAAAGCAATTTTGACCCTATCGGATGCAATGGCGTACTTCATCGAAGTTTCCTTAAAATGAAATGTTTGCTATAAGCAGGTCGTCAAACACTTCATTTTGCCAAGTGAGCAAATTAATTGGAGAAAGCTTTCCCATCCCCGTACAAAGGGAAGCCTATAACTTTATTTATATAAATTATATTGTTTTGTTAAAGGGGGTAAGGAACGGTACTCTTTTCAGTGTCCAGTAAAGTACTTATTATATATTAAACTTATTATTTACCATGGTGAATATTAGTAGAAATTATGTTTAATTCAGAGAAAACGGCATGGTATTAGAAGATAAAACTTATTTTATACAAGACGTTTCGAGCCGAGGCTCTTCTTCAGTCGTTCGTTAGTTTTAATTTGATTTAAAATTTTACCACGCGCCATATTCAAGTTCTAATATCACGCGAGCAGAAGGTCAGCGTGTTAAAAAATAAACAAAAGTTTTACTGATTTTAACAATTTACGTGTGTAATAGAATCAATGTAACCGATAAATCCAAAGTATATCTAAGTCAGTGTGAATTATTAAAATATAAATATAAAATAAAATAAAATTTTAAATCACAATATTACCCCAATTAGTTACTTCTTGACATCCTTTATCTAAATTTAAATTACCTAGTTTACGAATATACAATCCTTCATAGAATTTTCTTTTGTACCAATTGGTTTCCCGTTTTAAAATTTTGTAATCATCCCATTTAATAGAGTGGTTTAACGTAGACCAAATATGTTTTGAAATTCCGTTATTCATATCGCCCTTAGCCACGCAGGATTTATGTTCACGTATCCTGTCTAAAATGGAACGTTTTGTTTCACCAATATACGTTTTTCCACATGAGCAAGGGATTTCATAAATAACGCCTCGAATGGCGGAATCTTCTATTTTAGGTTTTAAATGAGAAATTTGATTTTTTAGTATATTAGTGGTTTTTGATACTAAGTTTATTTTATAATTTTTCAAAATACGTTTAAGTTTCTCTGTGGTTTTAGGTATATAGGGTAAAACTAAAACCTCCTCTTTAGGTTTACTTTTCATATCAGAAGGCATGCTGATTAAGTTTCTGTCAAATATGGTTTCTATAAGTGTTTTTGGATAATCTGATTCAATTAACTGATTTTTAATTTTTAATTTATCCGCAATTGGGTTATCAGATATGGATTCAATATGGTGTTTTAAACCTTTTACGACTGATGTTTTTACATGGTTGGGGTGGTTTGAATTAAAGTTTAAAAAGGTTTTTGAATGAGTAGGCTTTTGGAATAATGAAAAGGTTAGTTTACCATTAACATTTTTAATAAATAGGTCTAAAAAAGGAATTTCGTGGTTAACTTCTAGTTCAAGAGTGAAGTGAATAGAGTTATGTAAATTATTTAAATCATTGTGAAAAGTCGTTAATGAATCCAAGTCTCCCTTCCATACAAAAAATATATCATCCATAAAACGAAGCCAGCAAGCCAAATGATTTTTGTCCATGTCCGACCCAAAAATGGTATCCTCTAGATTTTCCACGAAGAGATTTGCTATAACCGGTGATAATGGATTCCCCATTGCTAGGCCGTCTTTTTGTTTATAAATTTGGGAATTAAAGTCAAAATAAGTACTATTTAAACATAATTCCGAAAGCTTAAGAATTGTATTGATTTTAAGAGGAGATCTTTGTAATAAATTAGGGTCATTTCTCAATTTAGATTCCAATAATTTAAGGGCTTCATTTATAGGGATACTACCATACATATCGGTTATATCAAAACTCCCTAAGACGTCATTCTGGGATAAGACAGGGCAATGGGATTTTAGTTTTTTAATACAATCTTCAGAGTTTTTTAAACAAGAAATATTGTTTCCAATTAAAGGGGAAATTATATTACATAAAATTTTTCCCGTGTTGTACGTTGGGTTTCCATATGAAGCTACTATAGTTCGTAGTGGGTTATTCGGCTTATGAATTTTGGGTTTTCCATAAATATGAGGGGTCTGAACATTGTCATTATAGAATCTAAATCTCTCCTTTTCCGTAATTTCTTTTGATTTCACCGCTTGATTTATAATAATCCTAAGTTTCCTATCAATGTCCTGAGTACAGTCATTTTTTAGCTTTAAGTAATTGTTCTTATCTAAAGACTCAGCCATCTTGTGAACATAATCAAGTCTATCCATAACAACTACTTTTTTACCCTTATCCGCTTCTAAAACAATAATGTCCTTATTTTCTTTAAAGAATTTGAGAGCTGTTCTTTCAATTTTGTTTAGATTTGATGGAGTTAAGTTTTTCACTTGTTTCTCGTGTTTGAACGAATTTTTGATTAGACTCCTTATTTCCTGTTTATCTTGATCGGATTGTTTTGAAGTGCGTAAGAAATTTTCAGTTGTAGCATAGATATCATTGATATTGGGATTGGTTTGTGTTGGTTTGAAGTTAAGACCCTTTTCTAGTAGCGAAGTTTCGCCGGTTGTCAATTGTCGATTAGAAAGGTTGGTGATTATAGAAGGGTTAGATGGATGATCAATGTGATGTCTCGATTTCGGATTACTTGTAGCGTGTCTGAGGCACAGTTCGTTGAATTTTCGGATATGTTTAGATTTAGCTTCTTGGAACTCTTTAGAGTTAGAACGTGAGATAACGTCAACAACTCGGGAAAAATTTTATGTAATATAATTTCCCCTTTAATTGGAAACAATATTTCTTGTTTAAAAAACTCTGAAGATTGTATTAAAAAACTAAAATCCCATTGCCCTGTCTTATCCCAGAATGACGTCTTAGGGAGTTTTGATATAACCGATATGTATGGTAGTATCCCTATAAATGAAGCCCTTAAATTATTGGAATCTAAATTGAGAAATGACCCTAATTTATTACAAAGATCTCCTCTTAAAATCAATACAATTCTTAAGCTTTCGGAATTATGTTTAAATAGTACTTATTTTGACTTTAATTCCCAAATTTATAAACAAAAAGACGGCCTAGCAATGGGGAATCCATTATCACCGGTTATAGCAAATCTCTTCGTGGAAAATCTAGAGGATACCATTTTTGGGTCGGACATGGACAAAAATCATTTGGCTTGCTGGCTTCGTTTTATGGATGATATATTTTTTGTATGGAAGGGAGACTTGGATTCATTAACGACTTTTCACAATGATTTAAATAATTTACATAACTCTATTCACTTCACTCTTGAACTAGAAGTTAACCACGAAATTCCTTTTTTAGACCTATTTATTAAAAATGTTAATGGTAAACTAACCTTTTCATTATTCCAAAAGCCTACTCATTCAAAAACCTTTTTAAACTTTAATTCAAACCACCCCAACCATGTAAAAACATCAGTCGTAAAAGGTTTAAAACACCATATTGAATCCATATCTGATAACCCAATTGCGGATAAATTAAAAATTAAAAATCAGTTAATTGAATCAGATTATCCAAAAACACTTATAGAAACCATATTTGACAGAAACTTAATCAGCATGCCTTCTGATATGAAAAGTAAACCTAAAGAGGAGGTTTTAGTTTTACCCTATATACCTAAAACCACAGAGAAACTTAAACGTATTTTGAAAAATTATAAAATAAACTTAGTATCAAAAACCACTAATATACTAAAAAATCAAATTTCTCATTTAAAACCTAAAATAGAAGATTCCGCCATTCGAGGCGTTATTTATGAAATCCCTTGCTCATGTGGAAAAACGTATATTGGTGAAACAAAACGTTCCATTTTAGACAGGATACGTGAACATAAATCCTGCGTGGCTAAGGGCGATATGAATAACGGAATTTCAAAACATATTTGGTCTACGTTAAACCACTCTATTAAATGGGATGATTACAAAATTTTAAAACGGGAAACCAATTGGTACAAAAGAAAATTCTATGAAGGATTGTATATTCGTAAACTAGGTAATTTAAATTTAGATAAAGGATGTCAAGAAGTAACTAATTGGGGTAATATTGTGATTTAAAATTTTATTTTATTTTATATTTATATTTTAATAATTCACACTGACTTACATATACTTTGGATTTATCGGTTACATTGATTCTATTACACACGTAAATTGTTAAAATCAGTAAAACTTTTGTTTATTTTTTAACACGCTGACCTTCTGCTCGCGTGATATTAGAACTTGAATATGGCGCGTGGTAAAATTTTAAATCAAATTAAAACTAACGAACGACTGAAGAAGAGCCTCGGCTCGAAACGTCTTGTATAAAATAAGTTTTATCTTCTAATACCATGCCGTTTTCTCTGAATTAAACATAATTTCTACTAAAGTACTTATTGTTTTCATTAAATAGAGAAGAATGAACCAAAGACGGTCGGCAGACGCTCGGTACATTGGCAAACCTAACAAGCAATTTGAGCCAGATGTCGTGGGACCCCATCCGGACCTGCACTTCTACGACCAGAAGTGGGAATTCCCGAAGGACAGACTCGAATTGGGGGACATTTTGGGACAAGGAGCTTTCGGCAAAGTCGTCAAGGCCACAGCTCGGGGAATCACCAAAGAAGCGGTTTCAGTTGTTGCTGTTAAAACTCTGAAAGGTACCAGTCTGCTACTTTAATTTTTGCCCGTAAATATACATTTATATAAACCCTAGCTGGGGTGCCCGGTACTTCCCGGGGAAATATGCCTATTTGTATAACGAAGGAAAAAGCGCCAGTGACGAAACTCCGAATTGAAAAACTCGGCTTTTTGGCTAAGATCAAAGTGTAGTATTTTGGATATAGCGGATATACCTAATTATTTAATTTATTTAATTAATTGAATTTGTTTTGCCGACCTAACTGTCGATAACCACAGTCAGGGTACCATGAGATAGTATACCAAATGTGGTCGACCTAAGTTGAAAACTAAACATTCCTATAGCGGACAAACATATATACAAACACTCATCTTAATAAATTAGATGTCTGCTACCTGAGACTACTTTAGTGATCCGAATTTAACATTAATCCGTGGAACTCTATCAACCAATTAGAAGCTGGATTTATTGTTGTTTAAGCAGTGCCAACATGATCTAGAAAATGTCTGACGTTGCATTCCAGCAGGAGCAAATACTTTCTTCTGATTCCAACTCCAAATTAATTCGTTTATTGTCATAGATTAACAATTGGACAGACAATGTTCTTATTGTCTCGTTTACATATTCTGTTCCTTTTAACTTAAAAGTGTATGTTATTACCAAAAAATAAATTTGTTAATATTGCCAATTTCAAATAGACGTTTGTTTCATCGAAATACGAAGTTCGTATAAAGCTCGTTCAATGATTTCATTTACGCCAAGAAGTAAAAGTACGTCGTTCTGCCTCGACTCCAAAAGTTTCGTTTATTTGATTTCTCCGGAACCAAATTTTTATAGAATCATTATGCATTTAGAAAATGATATTTTTCAGAGTGCAATTTGGGGGGGGGGGGGGGTTCAAATACATACATTGTACCCCGCCATTCCGCCACTACTGTTCAAGACCACTTCAGCTTGCGCGGAAACTAAAAAAAACCTATTAATCTCACATCGTTTTCAAAGATGAGAGATCAGTAGTAGGTTACAACTACCCGTGCTGGTTTTTGTCACCTGTCCGGGCGTGTGGACGCTGGCGTAGGGCATTTTAATGAGACCATTGGTGTAGTAAGCCGCCATGATTGCGATTGGAGCACCGGTATATAAATTTCTGACTACACATACCCTTAACCTCCGACTTCGGTCAGGGGGACGGAAACTGGATTTTGTCTTAAGCTAAAGGTGGTGGTCCATGCACTGTCAACGCTCTGGCAGAATTTGTTTCCGGCTTCGTGGCTGCGGTTCTCCGTATGAGGCGATGTGGCTTTTGCTTCCTCGCCTTTTGGAATCTCACAGGTGCTCTGGTGCCAGCAGTGCGGGATGGACTGGGTCGCAATGTGCCCTTTGTCCACCTTTTGATGCCTTTACTTCCGCGGGTTGGCTATCGATCTCGGTGAGCTGGGTATCTTTTGATGGCGTTTCAGCATCCATCCTTATTCCCAACAGCTCCGCGCGAAGTGAGGATGGTTGTCAAAGGTGTGTCTGTCAGTGGTAAGTGGCGGTTTCGTCACCCGTTAGGGCTGTGGACGCTTGCGCGGGATATAAATGATGAGACCACTGGTGATTATAGAATTAATTGATATCCCAGTATAAAGGGGCTAAAATAAGGATTTTTTAGAACCGTCCAAATACAAATTGAACCCCTAAAACATAATTTCAATGAGCTATAAAAGCGCTGAATTCAGAATTTGTAGCAGACGAATATTTTAACAAAATTATGAGAGAAAAAAGGGCTAAAAATAAGTAACTTAGTTCAGCAAAATTGGCGGCGTTTGTCGATATGTTCCGGAAAGACCCGTCAAACGCGACATCTCTCATGAGATTATCGACTATTTTAAATGTATCATACTTTTTTGCGATACACTCACGATTAATAGCACTGCCCGAATCCAATTTTAAAACTGCCCAGAGCTGCCCACTCTTTTAGGCCATACCAGTATATAAATCTGACACTCACGCAGTATCTACCGGAACGTAAATTTGTATTGCATTTCGAAAACTAGAGTCAGAAACTGTATACACTGCCGATTTTATTAATAATGTTGACAAAATGTTTGATGCCGTTATTTTTTCAAAGTATGACGCGAAAAAGAACTTGGAAGACTCATGGCCAAAATTCAGCACACCAGAAGACTTTGGACGCATCAGTGGAACTGTTAAAATCCATAAAATATTGACTTTAAGAATATACCGTGTGGAGGGGTGGCTGCTTTTCATACCATCCACTAAAGATAGATGGCAGATCGGTTGTTTTTAAGTCCTTCCGCCAATACTATGGTACGACTGGGAGAAATCGACCATAATTTTTAGGTTCTGAGTTTCCAGTCTATGTAACCGATAGCTTTACATAGTCTTTGGATATGCTCTAAGTGATACCTTAAATTTCACTTTCGCTTCCGAAAATATTTTTATTAATATAATTATCTTGGTAGTTCATTTTGTGCCAGATAATATTTTAGACTTAACTCTAAGCTAATATTAATAATTTATTTAGAAATATATTGAAGAAACTGTTATATTTGACAATTTTAATTGTTTCAATTTTAGATTTCTCCAACCCTTTGCAACGATCAGCCTTGTTGGCCGAGCTGGAAATCCTGATCCATTTGGACAGGCACATCAACGTTGTCAACCTTCTCGGAGCTGTCACCAAGAACTTCTGGAACGGTGAGTCACACATCTAGTTCGGTAACCTGATAAGGGTGTGTGTGTGTGTTAGTCGAAATAATGAATTATAGCAAAAGTGACATAATTACCAAATGTGTGGAAGTTCCTTTACTTTCCAATGCTAAAGATTTACCGAATGCTGCTACGGAGAATTCGAGATAGACCACATAGAAGGCTAGGCTAGGATGGACAATCCAAAATAGTAATGAACCTGCCAGCCTCCCACAGTGCTTCCTTAGTTCTCGAAGCAGTCACCAGGCGACACTGTTTTTACTTTTGCACTTCATTCCCACCCCAATGAATACCCTCACTCCTTCCCTTACCACTTTTACTTCGCGTGTATCATTCATTTCAAAAACGATTACATTGACACACATTTGATAATTATGTCACGTTGGACGATAGCCGTGTGTGAAGTGTGTAATTTTTACATGTTTATATATTTATCCGCTTCAAATAACCCGATGTAATGGCGCCATCTAGGGTTAAAAAGAATACTGAACGGATCAGGACACAGGACAAAGTCAGCGAAGCCACATTGTTCACCCCAGTTTTAAAATTAAATGTTGGTTGTCAATAACTTAAACCTAAGACCATTTACACTTAGACTACAATGCCAACGTTATAACTCCGATTTCAGAGTGTCCGCTACAATACAACATCAAGTGGAGAAAATCCGCGAAAGTAATCCACAAACATGCAGCAACCCCCTTTTTTGATCCCCCTTCTAATAATAATCAGCTAGGCTAATACCCAAGGCACCACCTTAGGCCTAAGTCATCAAGCGACTTTTGAAGCCTTTAAATCAGGTGGCCGGGTTACAATGCGTAGGAGGGTGGTGGCAACTGGCAATCCCCTGCATGCCACGCGAGCCAACAGCTCCCTTCTTTAGGAGGCGAATGGTTCGCGCTCTCTTCCGCTGTTTTTCTCGGACTCGGGGCTCCTCTTCATTTCTAGTGGGTGGACGAGTATCTAACACCATGATAAAAATAATTAGAAACATTTTCCTTAAAAAATTAGAAAATTCATAATTAAACATAGCTTCAACAAGTTCCCAAAACGTTTTAGGTGGAATTTCAATAAACTTTGCCATGTGGTTTCCACTTAAGCCTGGACGCCGTAAATAACGGGCGAAAATTGGTCACGACTCGCGGGGCATGGACTAATTAACAACAGGGACGGCCCAGATCTATAACATTTCCCTATAAAGACCCCAAATAAAAGTGTTAACGCGTTCAGCAGCGTTGCCAGGCAAATATTTTTTATCCTGGTGATTCAAACGTCATAAACAGGAAACAGATTTTTAACGGTTTTAGCGGTTGTGATTTGAATTTTCAAACGTCTCTCATAACCATCGATGTTATCACGTTAAATAACTATAATTTTATAGTTATTATTTTAGTATAATTGGTATAGTTAAATGATACGTTTGCCACCTCCGATTCTAAGATAGATTCGAAATTCATCATAAGAAAAGGTAAACAACTATTAAGCCTTGGTACAATCATTTATATTTATGAATAATATTATATTATGATAATAATAATTACCGTAACAAATTTGGGAATTGCTTCCAGACGGTAAGCAGAATATTTTACTGTATGTACGATCGGAAAAGCTCGACATTCTAAATTTTGACGACGATTAATTTAAAAGACTAATATATTAGCAGCACCGCATGGTAATGTCGTGGTTCAACTTTTAAATTCCCAGCATTCCAAGGAAGCTTCTTTCCCTATTTTCTCCCCCCCCCCCCGCTTATTTGGAATCACCAGCCTATACAAGTATTTCCTGTTATGCCCGCGAATACCGCTAGAGTGCGTCGTTGCTTGTTCTTTTTACTTTTTTCCCGGGCCGGACCGTCCCTGTTGATAATTAGTCCATGCGCGGGGCGACCGAGTAAAATGTCGGGAGAGGAGGGCGAACAGCGTTGCCAGATAGCCAAAATCAAATTATAGGTCCAAGGACTAAAAATTATAGGACACATTGTATTTGGCGGTAATTTCAATTTTGCATCGGATATACCACTTCAATGTTTGATAAAATTTCACTTTCAAATAAAC